>NW_024543221.1:0-580000 GCF_018167655.1 Microtus oregoni
AGAGAAAGCATACATCGGAGGACTTAACAGCACACCTGAAAGCTTTAGAAAAAAAAAGAAGCAGACATGCCCAGGAGGAGCAGAAGACTGGAAATAATCAAACTGAGGGCAGAAATCAACAAAATAGAAACGCAGAAAACAGTCCAAAGAATCAATGAAACAAAAAGTTGGTTCTTGGAGAAAATCAACAAGATCGACAAACCCCTATCCAAACTAATTAAACGACAGAGAGAGAACACGCAAATAAATAAGATCAGAAATGAAAAGGGGGACATAACCACAGACACAGAGGAAATTCAGAGACTCATTAGATCTTACTACAAAAGCCTGTATGCCGCAAAACTAGAGAATGCAAAAGAAATGGACATGTTTTTAGATAAGTTCCACATACCAAAGCTAAACCAAAACCAGGTGAATGATCTAAATAGACCTGTTAGTCGCGAAGAACTAGAAACCGTTATCAAAAATCTACCTTCCAAAAAAGCCCAGGACCAGATGGTTTCAATGCAGAATTCTACCAGAACTTCCAAGAAGAGCTAATACCTATACTCCTTAATGTATTTCACAATATAGAAACAGAAGAGTCATTGCCAAATTCCTTTTATGAAGCTACAGTTACCCTGATACCAAAACCTCACAAAGACCCAACCAAGAAAGAAAATTACAGGCCTATCTCACTCATGAATATCGACGCAAAAATTCTCAATAAAATACTGGCAAACCGAATCCAAGAACACATTAGAAAAATTATCCATTATGATCAAGTAGGCTTCATCCCAGAGATGCAGGGCTGGTTCAACATACGCAAATCTATCAATGTAATCCAGCATATAAATCAACTGAAAGAAAAAAACCATATGATCATTTCATTAGATGCTGAAAAAGCATTTGACAAAATTCAACACCCCTTTATGATAAAAGTCTTGGAGAGATTAGGGATACAAGGGTCATACCTAAATATAATAAAAGCTATTTACAGCAAGCCGTCAGCTAACATTAAATTAAATGGAGAAAAACTCAAAGCCATCCCACTAAAATCAGGAACACGACAAGGATGTCCACCCTCTCCATACCTCTTCAATATAGTGCTTGAAGTTCTAGCAATAGCAATAAGACAACATAAAGGGATCAAGGGGATTCGTATCGGAAAAGAAGAAGTTAAGCTCTCGTTATTTGCAGATGATATGATAGTATACATAAGCGACCCCAAAAACTCTACCAAAGAACTCCTACAGCTGATAAACACCTTTAGTAATGTGGCAGGATACAAGATCAACTCCAAAAAATCAGTTGCCTTCCTATACACTAAGGATAAGGAAACAGAGAGGGAAATTAGAGAAGCATCACCTTTCACGATAGCCACAAATAGCACAAAATATCTTGGGGTAACTCCGACCAAGGATGTGAAAGATCTATTTGACAAGAACTTTAAGTCTTTGAAGAAAGAAATTGAAGAGGACACCAGAAAATGGAAAGATCTTCCTTGCTCCTGGATTGGGAGGATCAACATAGTAAAAATGGCAATTCTACCAAAAGCAATCTATAGATTCAATGCAATCCCCATCAAGATCCCATCAAAATTCTTCACAGATCTGGAGAAGACAATAATCAACTTTATATGGAAAAACAAAAAACCCAGGATAGCCAAAACAATCTTATACAACAAAGGAGCGTCTGGAGGCATTACCATCCCTGACTTCAAACTCTACTACAGAGCTACAGTATTGAAAACAGCTTGGTATTGGCATAAAAACAGAGAAGTCGACCAATGGAATCGAATAGAAGACCCTGACATTAACCCACAAACCTATGAACACCTGATTTTTGATAAAGGAGCTAAAAGTATACAATGGACAAAAGAGAGCATCTTCAACAAATTGTGCTGGCAAAACTGGATGTCAACCTGTAGAAGAATGAAAATAGATCCATATCTATCACCATGCACAAAACTCAAGTCCAAATGGATTAAAGACCTCAATATCAGTCTGAACACACTAAACCTGATAGAAGAGAAAGTGGGAAGTACTCTACAACACATGGGCACAGGAGACCACTTCTTACATACAACCCCAGCAGCACAGACATTAAGGACCTCATTGAATAAATGGGACCTCCTGAGACTGAGAAGCTTCTGTAAAGCAAAGGACACTGTCGCTAAGACACAAAGGCAACCCACTAACTGGGAGAAGATCTTCACCAACCCCGCAACTGACAAAGGTCTGATCTCCAAAATATATAAAGAACTCAAGAAACTAGACTGTAAAAGGCTAACCAACCCAATTATAAAATGGGGCATTGAGCTGAACAGAGAATTCTCAACAGAAGAACTTCAAATGGCCAAAAGACACTTAAGGTCATGCTCAACTTCCTTAGCGATCAGGGAAATGCAAATCAAGACAACTTTAAGATACCATCTTACACCTGTCAGAATGGCGAAAATCAAAAACACCAATGATAGCCTTTGTTGGAGAGGTTGTGGAGAAAGGGGGACACTCACCCATTGCTGGTGGGAATGCAAACTTGTGCAACCACTTTGGAAAGCAGTGTGGCGGTTTCTCAGGAAATTCGGGATCAACTTACCCCTGGACCCCGCAATACCACTCTTGGGAATATACCCAAGAGAGGCCTTATCATACAACAAAAGTATATGCTCTACTATGTTCATAGCAGCATTGTTTGTCATAGCCAGAACGTGGAAACAACCTAGATGCCCTTCAATGGAAGAATGGATGAAGAAAGTATGGAATATATACATATTAGAGTATTACTCAGCAGTAAGAAACAAGGACTTCTTGAATTTTGCATACAAATGGATGGAAATAGAAAACACTATCCTGAGTGAGGTAAGCCAGACACAAAAAGAGAAACATGGGATGTACTCACTCATATTTGGTTTCTAGCCATAAACCAAGGACATTGAGCCTATAATTAGTGATCCTAGAGAAGCTAAATAAGGAGAACCCAAAGAAAAACATATAGGCATCCTCCTGAATATTAACCTTCAGCAAGCAATGAAAGGAGACAGAGACAGAGACCCACATTGGAGCACAGGACTGAATTCTCAAGGTCCAAATCAGGAGCAGAGGGAGAGAGAGCACGAGCAAGGAACTCAGGACCATGAGGGGTGCACCCACACACTGAGACAATGGGGATGTTCTACTGGGAACTCACCAAGACCAGCTGGCCTGGGTCTGGAAAAGCCTGGGATAAAACCGGACTCTCTGAACATAATGGACAATGAGGACTACTGAGAACTCAAGAACAATGGCACTGGGTTTCTGATCCTACTGCACGTACTGGCTTTGTGGGAGCCTAGGCAGTTTGGATGCTCAACTTACTAGACCTGGATGGAGGTGGGGGGTTCCTTGGACTTCCCACAGGACAGGGAACCCTGATTGCTTTTCAGGCTGAGGGGGGGGGGGGACTTAATTAGGGGAGGGGGAGGGAAATGGGAGGCGGTGGCTGGGAAGAGACAGAAATCTTTAATAAATAAATAAATTTAAAAAAAAAAATTTACATGCCTAGCCAGACAGTGGTAGTACACGCCTTTAATCCCAGTATTCGAGAGGCAGAGGCAGGTGGATCTCTATGTGTTCAAGGGCAGCCTGGGCCAACGTGATCTAGTGATCTACAGAGTAAGTTCCAGGACAGCCAAAGCTACAAAGAGAAATCCTGTCTCAAAAAGCTAAAAAAAAAAAAAAAAAAAAAAAAAAAAAAAAAAAAAAATTCATAGGGCTTTAATCTTTAATCTCGGCACTTAGGAAGCAAAGGCAGACGAATCTCTGAGTGTTTGAGGCCAGACTAATCTACAAAGCAAGTTCCAGGACTGTTACACAGAGAAACCCTGTCCCAAAACAAAACAATCAATCAATAAATAAGTAAAATGAAAAATAAATGAGCATTTAAAAACTTCACCTATGAGCCTGTCATATGTATTATATAGCTATTACTACCCTACCCTTCTGGTAACATCTGCATCTTTATCTGCTTTCTGGACATGACAAGTTGGTTCTAATAACAATAGTAACAGTGGTTATTATTCAGATTATAGTACGTACTAGTGGGAAGACAGCACTTAAAGATGTTAAGGCAAAGAAATAACAGTGTGACATAAAATTATTAAGCTTACATCAGTTATCATCTTATAAGTTTCTCAACAGTCAACTGTTTCTACTTTCTTTGAAAACCGTACCTAAAACAGCTGGGAAGGGAAAGATCTGCCCACCACCAGACAGCAAACACAGCTGTCACATAACGTATACTCTGACATGGAAGCCTCTAACACGTTTAATGGGAACATGTTACTCCTGAATTTCAGAAGACTTCAGCCTGGAAACATCTAGACGACGCATAAGCTGGCACAAAGACCACGAGTGGCAATGCATGTGGTCCCACCTGTGAGCGCAGCCACTTTTGCAGCCACCTTTTCTGCGAAGCCAATCCTGGTGTTTAAACCCGTGCCGACAGCAGTGCCTCCAGCAGCGAGTTCATAGATTCTTGGCATGGCGGCTTTTATTCTTGCTATCGCATACTGGACTTGTTGAACATAACCACTGAATTCCTGACAAAGAAAAATCACAGTAAGAGCAAACTTCCTAACAGCGTTCACTTACTCTAATGGTGTTAAACAGGAACTTCAGAATATTAAATTATATGCTACTCAGTGTTAATTCATTCACATGATGAAGTAAGAGAAAGGAGGAAGGGATACAAATCCACAAGGCAGAACATTGCAATTAAAAACATGCAATTTAGTTTGTTTATAACTTAATGTTTTAACAGTCAAGAAAACAGCCCATGAAATAAACCCTTAAAAAAGAACAGTTCCACTACATTAAACTGCGGCTCTACTGCTACCCACCCAATACCAAATATTCTTCAAAGAAAAAAGAGAATGGAAATATTTTCTATACAGCTCCAGCTTGAAGTCCTAAGAGGGAACCCAAGGGCTCCTTCACAGGGGCCCAAGAGTGAAGCAATTCAGCATCGTGAGGCGCCACAGTGGGCAGGTTCACAGCTTCACTGTAATTCTGCCAACAGTGTCACAAGGCTTCCCACGTTACAACACTTTAAACCAATAATCAGTCTATCGTGTTTTGAATATTGTGAACCATTAATAACTACGCAAAGACAAAGCCTTATGCCCTTTGTATTTTATAATGGAGCGTATCTGTATAAACCAAGATATTCAGATAAACTAAAACCTAAATCTTTTCTCCGAACTAAAATTACTGAAAACCTAAATACTCTTTATTAAGGTTTGTGGTAGTTTGAATGTAATTGGCCCACGCAAGCTCACAGGGAGTGGCACTACTAGGAGATGTGGTTCTAGAGTAGGTGTGGCCTTATTGGAGGAAGTGCGTCACTGTGGAGGCAGGCTTTGAGGTCTCATATATGCTCACGCCATGCTCAGTGTCTCAGACCACTTCCTGCTGCCTGCAGGATCAAGATGGAGCTCCTTCTCCACTCTCGGCTCCTGCTCCAGCACCATGTTTGCCTGCATGCCGCCATGTCCCACCATGTTGGTAATGAACTAAACTTCTGAAACTGTAAGCCACCTAACTGTTTTCCTTTATAAGAGTTGCCATGGTCATGGTGTCTCGTCACAGCAATAGAAACCTAATTAAGACAGCGTTTCATAACTCTCTAATAAAAACATTTCCAAAGGTGGACCTAATTCATGAAACACTTTTTCTTGTTCTCTTCCCATCTCTGCATCTCCCCCATCTCAAAGTGACAGACACATATCAGAGAATGGATTTTGAAAATTGTAAAAACTCAAGACAATTCCAATCAAAACAATATACATGTTTCTCATAAATTAAAAAAAGAAAAAGAAAATTGCTGTCATAATAAATAGTGTGATGATGTCACTCAAGAGACTAAGCTGTGGCTCAAACTGATTTTCAGCACAGCAGTTTTCAACATAAAACATACCAAAAGAAAAGTAAAATTAGAAGCCAGGGAAACAGACTGAAATGCACATATCGCTCCTCCTTAGAAATTACACATAGAATTAAGATCATGATATAAAGAAAATACCAAGAGGTAATTTAATCTAGTTGGTTCAATTTCATCTCTTCATTTATCTTTAGCTAAGCCTTAGAAACGTTCCTCATTCCTTCTATAAAAATTGTGCTAAATAATATTTTATTTATTATTTGCCATAGAGCAACCAAGAATCCGTCCAAATGAGCAGCAATCAAGTTCCCACCCTCACACAATTTTTATCAAACTATTACTCGGTAACTATCAGTTGATATTTGGCAATGGATGGCTATCTCTTGATACATAAACTACAGACTCTACCTCTCAAACTGGAGTGTGAGTTGAGACAAAACTGTTGCATGAGTTTCTTTTTGTTTCTTTGCAATGGACATTATTAGATCTCCCTTCAGCTGCTGATGCAGAAACAGAAAAATAACTTCTACTGTCCCGAACAGTAATCTCTCTTCCAATGTAGTGAAAATAATTGTCAAGGGTAAGATCAGCCTTTCTTAATTACTTTAAAAAAAATCTGCTTTAGTTAAATAACCTCTTGATTTAGGGTGGACAGATGACGCGATCGTGACGAAAGAGTGATGAAGATGACGATGATGGCTATGCACCTGAGATGTTCTAAACACTCTCAATCAACCACTCCAGCCTCTCAGCCATGCATTCTCTTTAGAACCCCGGAAACTGAGGCTCAGAGAAGCTAAATGACTTCCCTACAGTTGTATAACTGGTCTACAGCAAAGCAAAACTTGAACCCAGCAGTCGAGCTGAGTCCAGTTCACTGCCACCATGGTCTGATCTCATGTGGGCACTATTAAAAGTTGTCAAATGGTTAATTCAGAAAATCAATCACTGACCTTTGTTGTGATAAACTTGGCCTTTAAAGGTAATTTTGAGGGAAAACACTGACAGTTTGTATCAACCCATAAACTGAACAAATGAATCAAACTCCTGTACCTGCCCAAGAGTGAGGGGGACAGCGTCCTGCGTGTGAGTCCGCCCAATTTTGATGACCTGCGCAAACTCTTTGGATTTCGCACTGAGCGCATCATGCAGCTTCTGCAGTCCTGGTAGCAGGACCTCGTGAACTTCCACCGCAGCGGCTATGTGCATTGCTGTGGGAAAGGTGTCATTCGAGCTCTGTGGAGAAGTTTCCAAAGAAACAGGAGATGTTAACTTGGAGGTAAGGAAAGAGGACCTCAAAACCAACCAGGTGACTATTCAAAACCCAGCATACACAATAGTGTTCACGAGGCAACTAATAGGTCAGCTGATGAAATGAAAAGCAACCAGGCTCCCTATAAGGAACATACTCAGGACTGACCCACATACAAGTGTACTGGACATAATATTTACTATAACTAAGCATGCTAAGTCCACTATACAAGTGCTCCCTAATAAAGCACAGTAGACATAGGAGTTAACAAGCATTTGAAGGTCCTAGAATGTATTCTAGAATGCAGCCATTCTTTTATAAAACATTTACTTAGTAAACTTGAAAAATATTCTGTGAGGCAGAAAGCCAAGCTGACAAGGAGATAATGTGACCTGGAAAATATTTAGAAATTGTAAAACTGACAAGCAGGTGTGCACACAGCACACAACACACAGCTGTCCTTGTATTTTTAAGGTATGCTGCGTTTTAAAAACACTCATTTACTATTCACATATTTCAATTGCTTCTTATGGCAACCATCGAAGCACTTAGAAAGCTCAGAGAACAGTCCAGCGACCACTTATGCACCTGCCACCTCATCTAGCCAGAAATCCAGCAATGTGCGCTCACCCGCCGCTTCATCCTATTACACCATTCTGAAGCAGACTTCAGACTACAAATTAAACTTAATAAAACCACGCTTAAAAGTAATACTGCGTTTTAAAAGCACCTTTAAAACGAACTATATAAAAGCTTTATTTTGGAGGGAGTGGGTTTGAAAGGGGTTTCTCTGTGCAGCCCTAGCTGTCCTGGAACTAATTCTGTAGACCAGCTGGCCTCAAACTCACAGAGATCCACCTGACTCAGCCTTCTGAGTGCTGGGATTAAAAGCATGCACCATCACCGCCTGGCTATTTTGGTTTTTCAAGACAAGGTTTCTCTGAGTAGCCCTGGCTGTCTTAGAGCTCGCTCTGTAAAACAGACTGGACTCAAACAAGAGATCTGTCTGCCTCTATCTCAATGGTGCTGGGATTAAAGAAACACACCGTCACCGCCTGGCTAGAGTTTGCCTTTGACACTTAAGAACACATTTAGACCTACCACCCAGGTCCCAGCTTCTTAAAAAAGCAAAAACAAAATAACAACTGTTTCCATGGGCTGGAGCAGGGAAAATATATGATAATAGGCTTGGACATCTTACAGTGTGCTTAGATATCTTACCATGGCTACACATAAGGGTGTGGGTTCAGAGAAAAAGACAGTAGCAAGCCTTTAGGACCCAAAAGCCAAATGAACAGGGACCCCCAAACTCAGGCAATCTTAATAATTTATATAAATAACAAAATATAGGGTTATAAACAAAGGAATAGCAAGCCACTGTGAATTTCGTGCTAAACACGACTGAATAAATGAAAAACGGAAGAACAAAACCTTACAGAAAAATTCCCATTAATAAATATAAAAAGAAGGAAAACTAAAAATCATTATTAGGCCACCTAGCAGTGGGCTTAGTGGCAGAACATTGCTGAGGCCTTGGATTCCCTCCCCAGCACCACAGACAACTAGAAAAACACCATGAAACAAAACAACACACTAACACAGATGTAAGTCCCTGGGTAAGATGCACTGACAAAGAGGAGATTATTTCCACAGTCTCAAGGTCTCTCTGATGACTTCCCAGGGAATCTAAGACATATCCACAGATCTCCTCCACCTCTCCTCTAAGCCGACACTCCAGTATAATGCCAGGAATGGGGGCAAACAGGGACAAAGGCGACATGGAAACAAACATGATGTAACCAGTGCTAAAGTGTGACATCACAGTAGCAAGTCAGGCTGCGGTCGAGTACTTGACAGGTCGCAGTGTGAAGGGTCCCTCGCTTCTGGGACAGTCCCCCTAAGAACTCACAGCCTCTGGCTACACACCAAGTGAAGGCACCGCTACTCTTACAGAATACATCTCCACAACCTGACCTCCCTTGGAGAACCCTGAACTTCATAGTGAAAACTCGGCAGAAAACTGGGGAAACCCAGAAAGAAGTCTGTTTAAGAGTACTGTGCCCAGAGCAACTTCTTAGTTCCAGTAGAGCTCGGGGCCAGCCTAGTCTACACAGTGAGTTCCAGGACAGCCAGAACTGTTACACAAAGAAACCAATAAACAAACAACAACAACAAAAAAAAAAACCTGTTCTAAATAAATGAAACAACAAAATGTATACATACACTAAACCTAGATGTCCTAACGATTATTGTTTTATGCTGGAAGAAGCGAACTTAAAAGTCTTCTCTAGTAAAGAACACAAGCTGGACGACTCTCCTTGTCAAAAAAGTACATGCTAGCCTTACAAGCACATCTCACATACACATCTCCCATGCGCTTGTCCATCTGTCCTGAAGGAACAGAGGACATGCACCCACCTGGCTCTTATTAACATGATCGTTGGGGTGCACAGGCTTCTTGCTGCCAAGTTCACCTCCTAACATTTCAATTGCTCTGTTGCTAATGACTTCATTTACATTCATGTTTGTCTGGGTTCCTGATCCAGTCTGCCACACCACCAGAGGAAAGTGGTCATTCAGTTTACCTTCAGCTACCTGCAGGGAAGAAAGCATTAACAGTGAGTCTTCTTAAAATAAGGAATACTGGGTATTAATTAAGCTATTTAAAAGAACCATTATGAAGGAAAGCTCTGCTTATAGAACTATTTTAAAGAAGTCAGTAGTTTCATATACTAAGTGGCTTGCTAATGATTTCAAGACAGTTTAAGGCAGCCGTGGCACAATCTTAAATATCTGCTGCATCACTTATTCTAATTACAGCTACTTTGAAACACCAAACTTTATATATTCTGAATGATGACAACTCATTGGCTTCAGACACAAACTGAATGAAAGCTATTAGCTTGTTCCCTGGGCTGCCTGCTGCAGTGGAGGACCACCTGTGAGGCTGCCTGCTGCAGTGGAGGACCACCTGTGAGGCCGCCTGCTGCAGTGGAGGACCACCTGTGAGGCCGCCTGCTGCAGTGGAGGACCACCTGTGAGGCCGCCTGCTGCAGTGGAGGACCACCTGTGAGGCCACCTGCTGCAGTGGAGGACCACCTGTGAGGCCACCTGCTGCAATGGAGGACCACCTGTGAGGCTCTCTGCTGCAGTGGAGGACCACCTGTGAGGCTCTCTGCTGCAGTGGAGGACCACCTGTGAGGCCGACTGCTGCAGTGGAGGACCACCTGTGAGGCCGCCTGCTGCAGTGGAGGACCACCTGTGAGGCCGCCTGCTGCAGTGGAGGACCACCTGTGAGGCCGCCTGCTGCAGTGGAGGACCACCTGCGAGGCCTCCTGCTGCAGTGGAGGACCACCTGTGAGGCCACCTGCTGCAGTGGAGGACCACCTGTGAGGCTGCCTGCTGCAGTGGAGGACCACCTGTGAGGCTCTCTGCTGCAGTGGAGGACCACCTGTGAGGCCGACTGCTGCAGTGAAGGACCACCTGTGAGGCTGCCTGCTGCAGTGGAGGACCACCTGTGAGGCTGCCTGCTGCAGTGGAGGACCACCTGTGAGGCTGCCTGCTGCAGTGGAGGACCATCTGTGAGGCTGCCTGCTGCAGTGGAGGACCACCTGTGAGGCTCTCTGCTGCAGTGGAGGACCACCTGTGAGGCTGCCTGCTGCAGTGGAGGACCATCTGTGAGGCTGCCTGCTGCAGTGGAGGACCACCTGTGAGGCTCTCTGCTGCAGTGGAGGACCACCTGTGAGGCTCTCTGCTGCAGTGGAGGACCACCTGTGAGGCTCTCTGCTGCAGTGGAGGACCACCTGTGAGGCTCTCTGCTGCAGTGGAGGACCACCTGTGAGGCCACCTGCTGCAGTGGAGGACCACCTGTGAGGCCACCTGCTGCAGTGGAGGACCACCTGTGAGGCCACCTGCTGCAGTGGAGGACCACATATCTAACAAAAGGAACTTGAGCATCTGTGGATTATACTGATGGAGGAAGGTCATTGGTTAAAAAATAAAGAAACTGCTTGGCTGGCCCTCATAGGTTAAAACATAGGTGGGAGGAGTAAACAGAACAGAATGCTGGGAGAAAGAAGCTGAGTCAGTGAGTCGCCATGATTCTCCCACTCCAGGCACATGCAGGTTAAAATCATTCCCGGTAAGCCAGCTCTTGGGCTACACAGATTATAAGAAATGGGTTAGTCCAGGTGCGAGAGTTAGCCGAGAAAAGGCTAGATATAATGGGCCAAGCGGTGTTTAAAAGAATACAGTTTCTGTGTAATTATTTCGGGTAAAGCTAGCTGTGTGGGCGGCCGGGGAAAGTAGCCCTCCGCTCCTGTTACAACATTATATTACCCAAGGTGGGGTGGAGGTGGAAAGTATAGGAAAACACACATTTTCTATCAATTTCCTTTTTCTCATCAAAATTAACATTCTAAGATGTTTAAAGAATGTTCCTCTGTCAAAGTTTAGGCTCATTCTATGCCACTCTTTAAGAACTAATTTCTATTACTAATGATGTAACCAAGGTAGCTACATTGCATGCATAGCTGCTGTAACAAAGTCTTCCTTTCCTTCATCATAAACACTGTAAAGCAACACTGTAAACTCAATGTTTCAACTCGCCTCTGAACACTTCAAGGCAGGGCTTAAGGAGATTACATTCTTGACAGGTACAACCAAATGATCAATTAGCTTAAAAAGGAATCATTTATTCATAAAATAAAAACCTGAAGTTCAAATCATCCTTATAATTTTTACCATTTATGTATTGGTATCTTATGTGCACTGGTGTTTTGCCTGCATGTATGTCTGTGTGAGGGTATTGGATCCCCTGAAACTGGAATTACAGATGGTTGTGAGCTGTCATGTGGATGCTGGGAATTGAACCTGGGTCCTCTGGAAGAGCAGTCAGTGTTCTTAACCACTGAGCCATCTCCTCAGAACCTTAATTTTTTTCCCTTAAAACTATATAAGTCAACAAAGAGACTTAGTAAGATATAAAAATGCCCAGAGATGTCACTGCAAAATGTTTTCAGCACTGTATTAAATCTTCACTGCATAATGCTGCCACCCTAGCCTGAAATTCATTAACCCAGGATTTCAGAGACCCCGAGACTTTGATGACATTGTGTAAACACAGTCAGCGCCTCCTACCTCATCTGCTGCCTTCATTATTGCACTAGCAATCTTTGGATCGAGACCATAATCCTGGTTCACTTCAGCAGCAGCTCGCTTCAGGATGCCAAAAGCTTTAATGACTGGGATCTAAAAGAAATCATAAAAATACCTTAAATTTTCAATTTTAGATAACCATGAAAATTTGTTATTTTATGCAGCCGCAAAAATAGTATCAAAACTGTGACCCTCAAAAGTTTAAAAAACAGAGGAAATTACCTAAGTGTAATGAGCCAACAGAACAAAATCTAGAGGCTTGTGTACAGACACATACAAACAAACACACCTATAACCAAAACACACATACACTCAGAAATGTTCATATAAAGATAATGCCAATAATAACAGCGCTTCATGGATGTGTATTGTAAAGGATGTGTTTATTTTACATAGTATGTATTAAGATCACTAGCATTCACTCATTTCCTCCAACAGATGCTGCGTCATCATTCTAAACAATCACAAAAGGACTGGGCATGGCTGGTGTGTGCCTGGAATATTAACATAGGAAAGGCCAGGAGGGAAAATCATGGATTTTAGGCCAGTCTGGGCTACACAGTGAGGAAAAGAAAGAAAATTTAAGAACTGAAATAAAAACACTTACCAACTGAAATACTGATGCGCCCCTACCCGTCAAAAATAAATAAATAAATAAATAAAACTTTAAATTGTCCACCTTGGTTGTTAACTTGATGACATCTGGAATCACCTCAAGCCTAAGAAGCGGGCATACTGTGGAGGATTTTCTTGGTGGATGACCTGAGGTCAGAAGACCTACCCTGAAATCTGCACCACACCTTCTAGGGGCAGACCATGTAAAACGACATGGAGGAAGGAAGCTTTGCTTTTCACCTGTCTGCTCTGGCTCTCTTGTTTTCTGGCAAGCTCGTCTGCCCTGATGCTGAGATGTCCCTTCACTGGTTACTAGCACCGACTACTCCAGCTGTCCAGCACAGACTGAAGTCTAGTGGCTTTTCAGAAACGCCCTGGGACCCAGCAGCAGACTAAGACTGCTGAGACGTCCAGAGCTGTGAACGAAAAACTATCAGATCCTTGGCCTTTCCATCGGCGCTATCTGGGACTACCTGGAGCATAGCCTGAAAGGCAGTCTAATAAATCTCACACATATACACACATCCCTTCTATTCCTTCAGAGAACCCTAACACAGCCCGTCAGCAAATCATTTAGTGATAACAGCTAAAAATCCAAAGTATTTAACGCCTCAGGAAAGTAATAGTGTTCTACAACTTTCATAGGCTCTTGGATATTAATGAATGAGAACTTACTACTATGTAGAAAACTAGTTTTCTCATAATTTTACACTTTAAATTTATAAAATATTACAAAATAATGAATCATGTGACTATAGTCTAGTTCTAAGTCAACATCTCCACAAAGCTTCTTACCGGCATCCGTTCTGTTGCACCTCCAATCTTAAAGTTCATTGTAGATCTCACAGTCTGGGCACCATAATACTTATCAGTTGGGACCTTCAGTTCACCAAAGGTGTCATACTCTATACGGAAGGAATTTTGGCTTGCCTAAAGACAAGGATAAGGCATTAGTTTAGCTTGAAAAAAAAAAAAAAATCCAGGATCAAAGCAAACAAAATCTGATCAGTTGTGAGGAGAAAAAAATTGTATTAAGTATCTCGAAACATAAAATTCCATCTTGCTACTCTTTTCCTCACTATTCAGTTTTCCTTAAAAATATTTTGACACCCACATTTATAAATTCAGGTATTAAGGAAAATTTATATAACTAACATATTGCTAGCACACAAAGTCTTCAAAATACAAAAAAAAAAAGTATGCCTATTACTAGTCAAGATTTGACCAATTCAGACCTCATTTAGTTTATTTTACTGGAAACTTGAAAAGTATAAGAACACTTTGAGATTTTTAAATTTACTTAAGCAAAGGTAAATTTAAAATTGGCGTAACAGTCACTATGCCTGAGACAGTAGTGACAACAGAAATGGAATGGCCTGATCCAACAGGCAGACAACCACTTCTTAACATCTGTGTCGTCACCTTCATTTAACAAGCCAGCCTTTCAGAATCTGAGGAAAGCTAGGGAACCTGCACGTCTCCTATGACTTAGGAGCCCACATTGTGAAGGTAAAGAGTCACACAGAGTAAGAGCAGGGACCCAAGGCCCCTGTTTGTGGAGAAGCTGGGATTCTGTCAAATGCATCAACTTAAACTAATAAAAAAATTGCAACTGCTTAACAAATAATTTATACTGAAATTTTAATATAAAACTTATGCACTATTGAACAGTAAATGATAAATTTTTAATACCTGAATAATCTTAGCAGAATATTACTGAAATATTAAGAGATCTCTACCTTTATCGGGGGGAGGTTGTTTTAGTTAAAATATAATTAAATCATTCCCCCCCAGAAATATTTTATAAACCTATAAAATCTACAAACAATAAAAACCTTACATTTACACAAAGTATTCATCGCAGAGACTTCAGGGTGACACTGAGAACTTTAATACATGCATATGTAGGGCTGAGGGCATGGGTAAGTGAAAGGACATGAACCCAGATGCCCACATCCACATAAAAGCCTGGAGTGGCAGACGTGCCTGTCAGATCAGCCCAGGGACAACAGATGACAGACACCCTTGAAGCCCACTGGACCGCCAGTCTAACACAAATACAGGTTCAGTGAGATACCCTTTTTGAATTTTTGGTTGTTAACTTAGCCTTTAAAGGCTGAACCAACCCTTCAGCCCAAGACACCTTTGCTTAAGAGACATGGTGGAGCGCAATGGACGGTGCCTGATCTGTGCACAAGAAAGTGTGCATACATGCATGCAGGCACGCACACACACATACACACACACAAATGCTCCTTGATTATAACTAAAGATAATTAGATGTTTTGGTTTTTTTTTTTAATCCTTAAGTAACTGCTTTAGCATACAGTCAACTGACAAGGAAAAGTTAATTCGTGGTTTTCTTCTAAGACTAGAAAGAGTCACACAAACAGAGTGGAGGCAAAGACGAGCCAGCCACCTGGGAAGCAAAAATGCTAGAGGACAGGTAAAGGTATAAGCTATGTGGCAAAATATAGATTAACAGAAATAGTTAATTTAAATAGTAAACAATAGTTAATAATAATTTTGAGCCATAGGCTAAATATTTTGTAATTAATATAAGTTTTTGTGTGATTATTTGGGACCGGGCAGTCAGGACAAAAGAAAAGCTCTGCCTGTTTACAGATTCATGTTCTTTAGCCTTAAATCTCAAAATAGAAAATTAATTCAAATTGAATTTAATTCTTTAGAGGGGAAACTTAATAGCTGAGCACTTGCCTAGCATGCAGGAAACCACAGGTCCAAGCAGCAGCACCACAAATGGAGAGAGGAAGAGATGGAGGCACAGCCTAGGATTCTGATACCCACATTTTAAAATTACAGTGCTAAAATGTGAACTGTCTCAGCAGACACTTCAGAACATCCTGTCTTGGCCTTTAAGAACATACCCAATGTATGTATAACAAAAGCAAACACTGCAGCATCTTAACACATAACAAACTCTTCCAAAAGCTACTTCCTACCCTTATCCTCAGGTGTGACAGTTAGGATCTATCTCCAGTAGGACAAGCCTTTGGGCCTGCCTGGGAGGATCGTCTAGACTGGGGCAACTGAGATGGGAGGGACCTATCTCAGCAGGGTGCAGCACTACTGTGTGGGTGGCACCATGCTGTGCACTGGAGTGGGCATTCAACACCCAGTGCTCAGCCCTGAAATCAAACACACATAAGCAACACTACACTGTGATGCTTGTATTTGTGTGTTTAGGCGTTTACAGATTATGGTGGTTGGAATAAGATGCCCCCCATATTCTCATTCTTGGGCATTTGAATGTTTGGTCCCCAGATGATGGCCTTGTGGGGGGAGGTTCAGGAGGTGTGGCCTTGATGGAGGAAGTGTGTCACCGGGGAACTTTTAAGTTTGCTCTTTCTGCTTCCAAATTATACCCTTTCTTCTGTAAGCTGCTCTCGCCATGGTGTTTTATCACAACAGAAAAGTAACTAAGGCACACACACACACACCACTACAGAAAAAGAGGCCATGACTTTAAGATGGAACAAGGGGGCTGGTACATGGGAGAAATTGGGAGAGAGGAAAGGGAAGTGGAAAATTGTGCAGTTACATTTTAATTTAAAAAATAAAATATAAAGTCTTTTTAAAAGGGATAAAGGCAGCTGAGTGCCAGCATTCCCCCCACCTCTCTCTGCTTGCTGACTGCATACCCAGTGTGACCAGTTACTTCAAGCACCTGCTGCCACCTGCCCTATCATGCTATATGTGAAATATATCATGAAATGTGAATCCCAGCTTCTGAAGCTGCACAGCAAGAACTCTGACCCCAAGTCATTTCTGCAGCCCCCTGCTTATCTAATCTTTGCCAACAGCCTCTAACTTCTAAGCACACATGGACTGTCTTCTTTACAAGGACCCAACAGAAAGGAGGCCAGCAATGTGTCATCTCTCCACCTCCGCGTGACGCACCTCAGAGCCTCCAGGGTTATGTGAATTTCTCAACACTAGGTGAACTTTAGGGTGTTCTTTTCAGTAACAGGCAATTCAGAGATTCCAGGGTATGTGAATTTCTCAACACTAGGTGAACTTTGGGGTGCTCTTTTCAATAACAGCTAATTCAGGGCTTCCAGAGTTATGTGAATTTCTCAACATTAGAGAACAACTTTTAACAAAATCAACAGATTTGTTGGAAATAACAAGAGGTTAAAGGTCAAAAAATGTCCTTGAACTATGGGAAAAGTAAACTCTATTCTATTTTCTGACATTACAACCCTAAGAGCAAGGGAGTGCCACATTTTTACATCTGCCACAGTATTTTCCACTTTCCTGTTCCCCTAACCAAAATTTAAGAAAGAAAGAAAGAAAAGAAAGGAGGGAGGGAGGAAGGGGGAAGGGGGAGAGAGAGAGAGAGAGAGAGAGACACCTTCCCTTAAAAGATTTTTCGAGACAGGGTTTTTTTTTTAAAGTATTTATTTGTTTGTTTGTTTATTTATTATGTATACAATATTCTGTCTGTATGCCTGAAGGCCAGAAGAGGGCGCCAGACCTCTTTACAGATGGTCTGTAAAGAGCCACCATGTGGTTGCTGGGAATTGAACTCAGGACCTTTGGAAGAGCAGGAAATGCTCTTAACCACTGAGCCATCTCTCCAGCCCCCCCTTAAAAGATTTTTAAATGCATAAAAGCCACCAGAGCAAGCCGGGCGGTGGTGGCGCACACCTTTAATCCCAGCATTTGGGAAGGAGAGGCAGATAGAGCTGGGCGGGGGTGGCTCACACCTTTAATCCCAGCACTTGGGAGGCAGAGGCAGGTAGATCTGTGTGTTTTGAGACCAGCCTGGTCTACAAGAGCGAGTTCCAGGACAGGCTCCAAAGCTACAGAGAAACCCTGTCTTGAAAACAAACAAACAAAAACAAAAAACAAAACAAGTCAAAAAACCCACCAGAGTAAAATTCCAGGAACTCTAAACAGCCTGGACTTTGCAGTTTCTGTTCGTGATTTATGTTATTGTGTGTACACACGTGAATGTGCAAGCGTGTCTATGTGTGTGCACATGCATATGTCAAGGCCATAAGTGTGTGTTGCACATCCGCTGGAGCTATTGTTACATGCGGGTATGAGCCACCTGACACAGATACTCAGAGTCAAACTCCTGTCTTGTGTTCTTTACTGGAGCCATCTCCCCAAGCCCCAGGCTTTGTTGCTTTCCGTACAATGCTGTCATTCAAGTTTCTTGAAGTCCCAATAAAAATCTTGGCCCTTTCAAGTACACTAGAGGTGTATTTAAGGAGCACAACACCACATAGAGTTTTCCCAAGTTCAATCTTCCTGAGCCTCTGTAATTATCTCAATTTTCCATATGGAAACAGGCACAAAGACAACCTGCCCGGAAGCCGCAGTAGGATTTGAAATCACCTCACACTGCTGAGAGCACCCGGAACCCCAGAGTGTCTTCCTCACTATTCACTTCTCAGGCTTTTCCGAACAATACACGTTCATATGTAACACTTTCTAAAGGACTGTAAACGCAACTTAATGAAGCACGTCACACTTTGGACTTGGCTCTTAACTTGCTTTGCTCTCTTTCTGACAAAACGCTGATTCGGCTAGTTTAGCCCTACCCAATCTCACAGGCCTGCTTCCGAGGTTTTATGTTCGTTCATATGTTCGTATTTATGGATTTCAGAGTTTTACGAAAGTTTTGAAGAGAACGCACGTGCAATCTCACAAGCTAAATAGTCAAATTCGTTAAGAAGATAAGCCGTTCAGAAGACACACCGGCTTCATCCACCTTGAGTGTCTGAAAGGAGAGAGGACCTTGCAAGAACCCAGAGTTGTGGGGGTCCCTAGCCTAGGGGAGCACTCTGCCTGTGTCCGGCCAGCGAGGGACTGCTACCTAAGGCAAGACGGGGGCTGCCCCTTTCCCTGTGCCCTCCTCCCGCCCCGCACTTCCCGCCTCCTGCATCCTAATCCGTCCCCAGCAACCCAGCATCCTCCCCCTTGCACGCAGGGTCCCAAATGGGCCCAGGGCCTCAGGCCTCTGCAAACTCAGGCTTGGGGCAGGTCTGCCCGGACGCCCATCCTGCCCGAGAGCAGCGCGTCCCTCCACGGTGCCCGCAGCCCCACACCCACCGGGCTGGAGGCGGCGCCCGGGGCGGAAGGTTAAGTGAGCGTGCGGGCACTGAGCCCAGGCCCGGCCCACGGGGACACCCGAGCCACGCTGACCTGAAGGTCACCCCGGAGAGGCCCAGCCCGAGATGCTCGCTCACCATTCGGGCGACGTTCGGGGCACACCGCAGGAGGGTGCCTGCTTCCCCGGAGATGGCAGCACCGGCGGACGGGGCCCGCAGGAGGCAACGCGATCGTGCAAGGAGTCGGAGTGCGCGGTACATGGTGCTCCGGTACGTGGGTGGCAAGCTGAGTCTGAGCCACGCCCCTTGCTGACGTCAGCGACCGGCTACTCATATCCAATCAAACGCCGAGGCTCAGTTTCTGGGACGGGACTAGAAATGGCTGGCCAATAACAGCAGAGGAGGTGGGTTGACTTCCCTGGACTGGTTGAAGTCCTCAGGTTTATGGGAAACTAGTGAGGAAGGAATGATGGGAAAGAGATGCGGCGGGAGCGCCCGTCTTTAGCGGTGCTTTCTGTGTGGCTGCTAGGAGGCGGCTTTTCTAGCTGGGGACGCCGGTGGCACTGGGTCCGAGAAGTAGCTTAGAAAGAATGTAAT
The DNA here is from genome assembly GCF_018167655.1 of Microtus oregoni. Lineage (NCBI taxonomy): Eukaryota > Metazoa > Chordata > Mammalia > Rodentia > Cricetidae > Microtus > Microtus oregoni. The sequence goes on from NW_024543221.1 coordinate 19,606, forward strand.
ACCAAGTTATTATTTATCGTGCAACCACCCATGATGTGGATCTCTTTCTTTCAAATCCCGCCTTCCTAGAAGTTTTAGAAAGTGCGGCGAACTTTAGACAAGGGAGTGGTTATTCGTTGTCCCACCGCTTAAGGTTGCTATTTCTTTAACTTCATATCATGTGTTATAGATAGTAAGTGCTGTTTTCTAGTGCTTCTAACATACTCACCCAGAGGGGGCGCTATCGACTGGTGTTTCCTTCCAGTCCCTACCCAAGGAAATGACCCTCTGAATTCTTTGCATTCTGACCAGAAATTGAAAAGAAAGAAATCTTCATTTACGCTTTCATTTTACTTCATACCACAATACATCCCAGAAAAGAAACACAACTCATGAATAGCACCCCCTGCAACCAAGAACTATACATCTCAATAGTCAAAAGAGTGATCAGATGCCCTGAGAACAGACACGAGCCTAGAGATGCAGTGAGCTCACCATCTTGTCCGTGGCAAGACACAGACTAGATTCTAAAATCCAGTGCTAAAACCACAACAACAAAGAGAACATGTGGTCAGTGGGGTCCACATCCACAGTTCCTGCTCAGGAAACGAAGACGGTCGAACGTGCTTGCCAGCAGAGATGGCTTACGACCACCAGCCCACAAGGACCTTTCAGGCCAGTTGCTTGGTTTGTCCCAGCATCGAGGATAATAAGTATGAATCCCGGTCATCTCACGCTCTCTGAGAAGTGGAAGATGCTTGGAAACCTCAGACAGGTTTCATTCATAACCATATTTCGAATGAAAACGAAACTAACACATGCAGTAGAAAAAGAAGAAGAAAAACTCCAAGACTGCTATTTAAAAAAAAAGAGAGAGAGAGAGAGTCTTGTACATGACTGAGGTTTTTCAAATTTTGGTTGTCGCAATGGCTTGTCTCTGAGGGCAGAGCTGATTGGACTTTGGGCTTCTAGCGAGTTAAACACTATTGAAGGAAGTGAGCTTTGTCCTAACCCTGCTGCTGGCTGGCTCGCAAAGGCTCTGGACCTCTGGCAATAAAAAGATCACAGAACAGCAGCATGTAGGACAGAGAGTTCCAACCTGGACAGAGGTGTTCAGGTAACTATGGCCTCATCTGATGCTGGAGGACCAAGAGTGGCTGTTATCGGCGGTGGTTTGGTAAGACCGTCCAGGCGTGTATTGCTCTTTGGATGTTTTTTTTATTAATATTATTATCCCACTAATGACTGTTTACCATGTATAGGTTATTGATTCTAACCTATTCTGATTATGACATTGCTTTTTATTACAATTATTAACATGATAATTGCTGATATTGCCATGTATGCACACTATGTCTATCTGCCCTTCTACCCTCTAACTTCCCTCAGATCTCCTTCCTAGTCTCTTACATTTTTAGGCTTTCTTCCCCCCTCCTCTGTTTGTGTGTGACTCCATAAGTGATAGAGAATATTCAGTACTTGTCTTTATATATTTATATTATTTCATTTTATCCTGATGTCCTCCAAATCCACCCTTTTTTATCAAAATGGCCTAATATATATTCTTGTTTTAAAACAACAGGATTTTCTTTCTTCTCTATGGCTAAATTCTACTCCATTGTATATGAGTACCATAGTCTCTTCATCAGCTGAGAGCCCTCTCGGCAATTAATCTGATAACAGCATTTGTTTTCAATTGTTCTTTCTGGGAAAGATATTTTATATCCACTAAGTATGAGGGTGTCTGTTTTCTTTTGTTATTTTGGTTTAGTAGTTCCTTAAAAAAAAAAATGAACTTGATTTTGCTCCCAGGCATGGCTATGTGTCTGAGGCCATTTAATAAAAACATTTTGGCCCACTCAGGTTAATAAAATAACTAAGTACTCTCCGATGAGAAGGAAAGGGTCAAGGCATAGGAAATGACTAGTTTTTAAAACCTTTCAGATACTCACTAGCTATCCAGATAAATGAGAAATAACACATTTGCTCACCCATATTACTTGGCAGTTCCAATGTGAAAGGACAGCGAGTAAACCCCTTACTTCTTAGCCCAGCAGGTGAGGCCACAGGGCTGTCACTCAGACCTAGCAAGATGTGAGATGTTGATATTTTGCCCTCAAGGGGAGGAAGGAGTGTGAATGTGTGCCGTACTTGTACAATCAAAGTTAGCTCATTCTCAAAAAAGAAAAGAAAGCTATTTATTTTTCCTCTCAGTAGAACTCTGATAGAATAAAAATATTCCAATTAATGAAGCTATCACACAGCGGCTCCTTAAAAATAGAACCTCTCTACAATCCAGCTACACTACTTCCCAGCTTATACCTAAAATAATCAAGTCATCTCTCTGTAGAGAAGCCAGCATGCCTCTGTGTACTGCTACAATACTCCCAGCAGCTAGGCTACAGAGTCAGCCTAGCTACCCACCAGAAAATGAGTGGCTAAGGAAAATGTCACACACACACACACACACACACACACACACACACACACACACACATTATTCTTCTGCAAAAAACAGCTATGACAAGTCCTTTAATATATCTGATTCTACATTTTTAAATGCCTAGAAATGAGCAGGTTGGGTTGCCCACATCCTAGGCGTTGATGGACTGAGGCAGGGGAGTAGAGACGGAAGCCTATGTGGGACACACAGTAAGATCCTGTGTCTCAACAAAGGCAAGTAAACCAAACATTAAGGAAGATCACCACATTCTGTGATTGTCAGCCAGGCTTTGGGCCAGGCCTCGCTCTAACTCTTTCCGGTCAAATTGTTGAACAAAATGAGAACGTTTGTATCCCTGCCCATGGTCTTAAGATATTAAGATATGGATTAGGGAGTCAGCATGCTAGGGAGGAGAAAGGCAATAAAAAAGTACACAAGACAGCCAGGAGCTTCAAGAATTGTGCAAGCAGGGCAATGCTTGCAGAGGGTCTTGTAGTAAGGTCAAGAACAGCCCTCAGACAAGATAGGACCAGACACCTCCATGAGATGCAAAACTGACATGGACAGCACCTGCAGCATCTTAGAGGATCAGGGAAGAAGGCTGTGTTTAACTCAAAGTTGCATAGCGCTTGAAAGCCTTGGGGAGATTTTAGGAAGAAGATAAACTATGATTTGGAAGATCTTTCATGCTGGGCATGGTAATGCATGTTGGTACTCAGCACTGGGAGGCTGAGGAAGGATGCAAAGTTCCAGGCAAGTCTGAGCTTTATCACAAGTAAACAGACATCCCTGGACTTTTTATGCAGAACATTTAGGGAAATTAGGAGGAGCAAGACCAGTTAGAAAACTGCTATATTCGTGAATTACCCAAGGGTAGCAGCAAGGATGGCTCTTTAAGCACCTCAGAAATCCAAGTGGGGAGGGAACAAACACACATATGATTGTAGAAGACGTTAAAGTGTGCCCGTTTTCTGTGGATTTCTCCCCAAATAACACTAGAGCTCTTCTTCCACCGTGAAATCGCTTCCTGCACATGCCCTCGAGCTACTCCGCTGTCATGGCTGACTTTGTCTCTTTCCAAACTCAGAATGTTATTGATGCTAACTAAATTGGTTTCAAGGGTTAGGAGTTACTCAGTGACCCGGAGATCTTTCTACACCACAGCCAATGTGGAGTAAGCCTAGTGAGTGTGCACAGCCCAGAGGCACAGGAGTGTCTGCCGCCAGCCAGCAGCTCAGGCAACCCTACTCTCTTCGGTTTCTTCTGTTTCTACTTCCCTCAGTTTCTTCCTCTTGGGTTAAAACCAAATCCTCAGTGTTGAACTCAACTCTTCTGCCTTTTTTTTTTTTTCACTCCTCATACAGACATCTCTACATTATTCTCCACCTGGTCCTTTCTACTGCCAAAATCAGGGCACTTGGAACTTTCACTTCTGAAAGAAACATCCCTGGTGCACAGAACTCAGCAAAACTCGTGCAATCTTGGGTCAAGGTCTTTATAGTGTGTTGTTTGGGTCAAGTCTATCCTTTCTGCAGATGCTACTGATATGTATATGTAGAGAACTTGTTGTTAGCCCTCCTTGGTGCTTCTATTTTAATAAGACTAAAACAAGTCTCCATTTGTTTTTTTTTTTTTTTACTGATAGTTTAAAATATTTTTTGCGAAGAAATGAATTTCTTTGGTTACATTTTCATGATCTCTATTTCTTTATACTTTGTTTCTGCTCATCCTTTACAGGGTTCCCTCCCTGACCTTCCTCCTTGCCTCTTGCTGGTCCCCCTTTTCCCCACAGAGAGCTCCCCTTCTGTTTTTATGGCATACATATGCATCCCACTAATTCTGCTGGCTCCTCCCTCCTTTTGACCTCTTCCTCCCATCGCAGTTCCTGTTTTACCTTCATGCCCCCTCCACACATATTTAAATCTGTCTTTTATGTCTGAGCGGAAACAAGCTGTCTGTCTTTACAATCTGGTGTACTCCACGCAACAAAATCACAAAATGATCCCCAGCTCTATCTGTTCTCCTGTAATGTTATAATTTCATTTTTCTTTACAACTAAATAAACTTTCATTGTGTACATATACCACATTGTACTTTCTTTTGTAGTTTTTCTTTTATTTAGTTCTTTGACAGTTTCATGGCATAAAATGCTTACCACTTTCTCGCTCCTTCCCACCCTTGCTACTCTCGCACCCAACTCCCTCCCCCAGACCTGTCTCCCAGATTCTTGACTTTGGCTTTGTGACCCAGTTAGTTTAACCAGGCTCCTCTGTGTCACCATGCAGGTCCCTGCCCATCTTTAGGCGCTGAGATTTCTCTCTATCTTTCCATCCCTGAGCTATCTTACCACAGGTGGGATAGACTTTGATAGGCTGTGGGAGTATATCTTCCTTTGTTCAGGGACCAGGGGACACTTTTGATATTTCTGTGAATCTTCCTCCTTTTTTTTGAGGCTCTGGTTTCATCAAAGAAGTTTTACCTCGCGCGGCCGCTGTCTGTATCTCTCTAATAGTCTTTGGTGGGTTTCTGAAGTACTTCACAGAACCCAGCCTTGCTTCCGTGCCAGAATTTACTCCTCACACTTCATCCCCACTTCCACCCCCACTTACTGCTGTAGGCTCTTGGTGCTGAGCTTTAAAACAGAGGCAGAATCAGTTCGCCAATGTCCATGCCCCTATGGGAGGCCTGCCCTTTCAGGGTCTGGCTCACTGTGCCCAGTTTCTTCCTTCCTCCACCTTCCTTTCTGTGATCAAGTATTCTAACATGTGTCCACTCATTTGCAGAAAAAAAAAAAAGCCAAACCTACGTCTTCAACTATACCACTTAATCTTGAACTAATGTGATTATTTTGTTCTTTTCTTTTACATCATTGGGGAATGAATTTAGAACTCTGCACATGCTAGGCCAAGGTAGTATTCCCAGTCACCCGTTGACACTGAGGCAGACTGGTCCTAAGTTGGGCATGCAGGTCTCGAACTCAAGAACCTCCAGCCTCGGCTGGATTATAGAAATGCATGATCAGCCTAGATTATTTCACAGATTTTACCTCTGGTCCTTTTACAACTAAGTCAATATAATGAATGATCTCATATATCCATCCATACACAATAGTGCGTTTTCCAACAAAATGTCCATGTATGTACAGCACCAGATGAAGACATGAAAAGGATGGCTTTGATTTCTAGGTTGGAGCGCTGAACGCGTGCTTTCTTGCAAAGAGGAATTTTCAAGTTGATGTGTATGAAGCTAGGGAAGGTAAGTGGGCAATGGAAAATGGGGGAAGTTTCCCACTGTTTGATCTATGTCTTTGTGTTTTCTGAAAGAAGTTGTAATAAAAGAAATTTAAGATATAAAAATTATTAGAACACTTTTAAAACATCGGTGATCTAAATTTAATTGACTACTAATTTACACCTGGTATTTTCTTTAGATGAGTCAACGAGTCTTATTTAAATATGACTCTGAACTGAACAATTGCTCAAATGCCGGGATTTCTCGATCCTTCCCCACATTTGAGGAAGTGTGCAACACAGAGTCTGTTTCCTGTTTTTAGATATTCGAGTGGCTAAGTCAACACGTGGAAGAAGCATTAACTTGGCCCTTTCTTATAGAGGACGGCAGGCCTTGAAGGCCATAGGTCTGGAAGACCAGGTACATTGTTGATGCAGTTCTTGTCCTTTAAAAAAAAGTGTGTGTGTGTGTGTGCACTTATGTATCCTGTGTGTGTATGTGTGAGTGTGTGTGCCATAGACCTATGTATTCACATATGTGTTGGGTGAACATGCCCACACTAGGGCCCACAAATGCCAAAGGAACGTATTAAGTGCCCTCTGCCCTCTCTGCCATTCTCTACCTTACCCTCTTGGGCTCTTGGAAAACATGGTTTTTCACTGACCATTGAGTTTTGTCACTGGGATCCACACGCAGGTCCTCATGCCTGCATAGCAAGTTCTTTTGCTCACTAAGTCATTGCTATAGCAATGGTTTTCAACAATCCCTTGGCATTGATTTTTATCCTGATATGAAATGTCACTTGATACCAATGACCTGCATATGAAAATTCATTCAGCAAAGGCTTGGGAAATTCCAGATTTGACAGGCCAGTGGACCCTTAACACAGGATGGGTCTGTAGACTTGAGGACTGGGGGTGCAAAGTCACAGACGTGACAGCTCGATCCCATCTGGTATCGTGTCTCACACCGGGATCTTACAGGAAAGGTGGAGCTCTGGTTGGATGGGTAGAGATGCTCTAGGTTCCTTTCAGGTGCTATGATGAAACACTGATCAAAGAAAATTAGGAGAGGGAAAGGTTCGCTTCATCTTAGAGGTTAGAGTCCATCCTTGAGAAAAGACAGAAGGAACGGGGGGTAGGCCTGCTTGGTACCATATGTGACTTTGCCTCCACCACGGAGTCACGGCCAAGGAAATACAACAGAAACCACGGAGGATTGCATTTTCTCCTCACGATGACCCTTCCCATGGTCAGAAGAAAAGCACTTAGCCCCCACCTCAGTACCTCTAACTCCTAACCACTCCCCAGTCTGTGATATCTGATTTAAACCAGATAAACATTCGTTATTTTTCCAAATTAAAAAAAAAAACACTAACATACTCAGGAGCAAAGTATTCACTGAGTGACTGCTCAACCACATCAGGCTTCCTGGGTCCCTTTAAAGATTTAACCTTAAAAATCACATCTGTTTAATTCTCGTGGTGGTCTGTCACAGCCATGGAAATGGTTATTTCTGGCTCTTCTCAGGTCGTTTCCAAAGGAGTGCCCATGAGAGCGAGAATGATTCACTCTCTCTCAGGAAAGAAGTCTGCAATTCCCTATGGGAACAGTTCTCAGGTAGGTTTCCACTGGAGGCAGTGGACTACTTATCAGTTCTAACCGAGTCCAGTGCCTGCAGCGTGCCCCTTGCTCGTTAGCCCCTCCTTTAACTCAGATATCTCCAGCCTCAGTCTAGATGCCAGGAACACATGTACTAGTTAGATAGCTAGTTCATAGATGCCCTAACCAGGGTTCTCTCAATAATGCCCATTGACCTCCTATTGATCTCATAATGAGGCCACTTCTTGTTCTGCATGTGGCTCCTGCTGCCCAGCTGTGTGGGGTGCCCTCTGCCTCCTTTTCAATTAGAGAAAATTACCATGTTATTTGTTGTTGTATCATGTACAAGGACAGTACTGCGCTCCAGTTGCCTTCCCCCAAATGACCCTCTTGCCCTGGATTTGCTTATAATAGAATGTACAGAATGAGCCAGAAGCGCTTTCGGTATTTCATAATTCCTCAAACAACAGAGGCCAGATGTTGTATTTGAAAGCAAATCCATTATCCTGACCCTGTGTTTTTCTTGTCTTTTACATACCAACATTCAATAGCTGGGAGAAAAAATGTATTTACATCTAATTATACCCTTTGAGTTTATTTCTTGGAGAGTGACTAAAGGTCCCAAATATCCATCAACACGAGGGTAATTCCCAGACTGCTTTATTTTTATGGAGTCATGCCTTATAAAGCGCAGAGTCCAAGTAAGGTTCACATTCTTCTGAAGGACCAGGGCAGTCATCTGGTTCACGGGGAAGAGACATCGGTAGACCAGAATGACAGAAGCGTCACTGTGTGGTATGGACCGGAAACAGAAGAGCGGCTTGGAGAAAGGGGGAAGCTGTAGCTTACAAACAGGCTACAGAGCAAGTAGAATTTGAAAAACTTGGTAGAAATTTTAAATCAATTGGAAAACAATCTAATAGAATGGAGGAAAGCTGGACAAGACATCATTTTGAAGACTTCGATCTGAAATGCAAAGTGTAATTCAGAAGTTTGATGGAGAGGGCCTATTAGTTCACTCTTGCATAGCGTCATCTTGAGAGCTATTGAACTTGAACCCAGCTACCACGCTCTGTAGAAGAGGAACAGCCTGCAGACTTACATGAGATGCACCAAGAAGGTGTACCATTTTTCTTCTCAGGGCTGTGACGGGGAAGCCTGGGCAGCACTGCCTGCCACCCCATTGCTCTCTGTCTCCGTGGTACGTGTTCTTTTGGATTACCATGGAACATCCTAAGGAGGCTGAGCTGTCCAACCAAGTTCACTCCAGAGCCTTTGGCCAATCACATATCCATGGACAGAAGAAGGTAGAGCTGAAATACCAGAGAAACTAGGTGGAGACAGTGACTGAACTAGCGGCCATGATGCTTTCTTCAGCTGTTATGGTGGGGACTGACCCCCCAAGAGGGAGCAGGTGTGTGGGGGAGTTCCAATTTTGGAGCCTTCGCTACAATAGGAAGGAAGTGGTCCCTCTCCCACCACCACTGCTATTTTTCAATTCTTATGAACTGGGTGGATGCTAAGTTTACAGCCACCCTCTTCTTCAGTTTCTGCATGAGTGCACTGACATCTTTGTGTTTTAGTCCAACACAAAGTCTACTTTGCCCTTTAAGAGCTATATTGAGTTGCTTTGAACCATACAGCTGCTCTGCCCGAGGAAGGGCAGGCATCCTTGTGACCCCAAGATTTCTTCACATCTTCAGGGAGTCCACCTTCTTTTGACCTCCGCAGCCTCTTGGTGCCCGGATCCCTCTCACGCAGCATTAGCTGGCTACCACCAAGATCCACACCCAGTCTCCACTCATAAAACTTCTAAAATCAGCTTGTATTGGAGCTGGGAAGAGGACTCAGTACTTGTTGTGTAGCCACGAGGCCCTGTGTTCAGATCCCCAGCATTCAATCTGGAGAATGGCTCAGCAGTTATGAGCACTTGTTACTGTTCTAGAGGACCTGAGTTCAGTTCCCAGCACCCACACTGGGGAGCTCACACCCGCTTGTAACTCCAGCTTCAGGGAATCCGGCAGCCTCTTCTGAACTCCATGGTGCCTATATTTACTCATATGAACACATACATGCACATAAATACAATTCAATCAATGACCCGGCACCCACATAACAAGCCAGGCATAGGCACACCTGGAATCTCTCTATTAGCAGTGCTGTGGGATGCAGAGACAGGAGGATCGCCAGGTCTTGCTGGCTGCCAGCATAGCTCTGGGTTCAGTGAGAGACCCTGTCCCAGAGGAAGAAGGCAGAGAGAAAGCACACACACACACACACACACACACACACACACACACCCCACACACAGAGAGAGAAAGAGAGAGAGAGAGAGAGAGAGAGAGAGAGAGAGAGAACAGGACAGCTGACGCCCTCCCCTGGCCTCCATACCATACCATCACACGTGTATATTACACACACACACACACACACACACACACACACACCACACGGGGGGGGGGAGAAGACAAGGAGAGAAGGGAGAGTAGGGGAGGGAAAAGGAGAGAGGGAGAGAGAATGGATCCACTGAAGAGCTCTGGGCCATGGACGAAGCATAAGAAACACAGTTTAGATATCCAGATGTGCAAAACCGCTTTCCCAAATCCTCCATAGCCCTTCCTCCTCGAGTTGTGTGTCTCTTGGCCCTTTCCCCCCACTATGTATAGATACCTCCTGGCTGTTCAGACAGTCCGCTCTCCCTCCAAGACTGCCCTGGGAACTGTCAGGATACTGTGCAATTATACAGAGGTGGTCAAAGTTTCCAGCAAACTCCTAAGTGTCTATATTCAAAGTTCAGATACTTTGCTCTCTTAGTGGGAAGTGTTTTCCTTTGAAGGCGTGGAGGACAGAGAAAGTGACTGCTTTCCCTCGTTGTATCTGGAATGGTCTGCATTAAATTATTGTGTTGCCTATCTCCAAATAAATTGTCTAACGTGGCCTTTATCCTTGTGCTTTCTATCTTTAGACTCCTTTAGTCTTATTAGTTCCTGGAGGGATCAGCCTTTTAGAACAGGTGTAGGGGGCAGGCCCTGCAGCAGGAACGGCACTGACTCTTGCTTATGAGGAAATGCTATCCAGCGGAAGTAAACCATAGAGAAGTCCAGGGGGCCCCAGTGGACTATTAAGTCTGCTGGTTCCAACAGCACACAAGCCCTGTAACCAACATGCAAAGACCATTTTCACCACATTAATTTAAAGGAATATTTGTAATTGGAGCATTCCCTAGCACCCTTGCTGTGCTGGGTGTGGAGGCCAGGACTTTGGGCAAGTTGAGCAAGTACTGTACCCTTGAACCACAGCCCCTGGCCGTTCGACCAGAACTTGTTTTTTGTTTTGTTTTGTTTAAGGGCAGAGGCCTTGTCCAGGAATCTTGCTCAGCATCTGTGGGAGTGGGGGTGGGGGCTTCACAGAGTTAACAGTCCGAAGCAAGCACTTTTTACAGCCACTAAGTGGTTAGCTGGAGGGAGGTTCCACACAAACAAGCCGTGTAAGCAAAGGGTAAGGTAAATTAGTTAGGACATCCTGACCTTTGCTTCCTAAATAGAGTTGGCCAATTTTCCAAGGGATTCTCCAACAAAGAGATCAGATTCTAGTTAACTGTAGAAACGGGCCTCAGCACTAATACAAGATGGAGGAACCACTGCTTTGTCTTGCCCTGCCATGACATGAAACAAGCACCTCTTCAGCCACCGTCACTGTAATACGGCGGAGTTGTTTTTATACCAAATTTAGATTTGACTGCTAAGGTGAAATTTCTACTGCAGAACGAGAAGAGCTGTAAGAATTTCCATGCTAAAAACTGTGTGGTCTCCCATGATTTGGAAAAACGTTATACTTTAAATACTTAATGAAGTCACTCTAAATCATAAGACGGTGTTGTGACTTTCATGCTCCCTGGTAGGCATGTTTGCTATAAAGTAACTAATACTTAAAATTAACTTTTTGTGACTTTACTCGTGTGACAATGAGTCCAAGCAACCTAAGATTTATAATTCTGGATCAGTTTTTATTTTACTTGTACTTTTTTCTTTCTGTTTTTAAACTAAACTAAAATAAAACATTTGAATTGATGCTTAAAGTATTATGGTCCCTGGACACCATGTGTGCATTGCATTATATAAGCTGCTACATTTTAACACACGGTCTGAAATAAACAACATGCGTCATAGTGAAAGGCTGTCCTCTGACAACGGTCACCCCTTGTTACCTTCGCACACAGCTTTTTCTAAAATTAAGGCCTTGGAGGTAGGTTTTTATTTTTTGTGGGGGGTGGCAGTGCATTTGCTCTGATGTTATCAGTAGAGAAGCAATGTAACAGCCATATTTAGAGAGCTCTGATGGAAATAAGAAATTCACAAAGTTAAAATTAAATTAATGGAACTAATATTTTCTCTGTGAGAAGGTTTTGATTTTTATAGTATCAAATTTTCAGAAAGCCTAAGCTAAAAATTTGGATATTATATTTAGCATATTTGGTTAACATTATTATCATTGTCTAACAATTATTATTATTATCATACCATTTAGCTAAATGGTTCTAAAACAGTTTGCAACCTCCTGCTAAATAGTGACTATTTCTTTTTTCTGAATAACTTAGAGTTACATTTTCCCATTCTCCAGAAACAATGTCTACTTTGTTTTTTTTACAGTATATCCTTTCCATAAGCAGAGAGAAGTTAAACAAGGATCTACTGACTGGTAAGCCTAATGCTTTTGTTCACTCAGCTTACTAGGGTTTGGTTGCTGCTCTAAAGAATAAGATTGTGTAATAGTAAAACTGCCACAGTGTCTCTTTTCATCTCATCAAGTATCCAAGTGAAAATAATTCACTCCTTAGACCTTGGAATTCTACCACACACTGTCTGGTCAAGAACTCACCTTCCAGTGGGTCAACAGACATAAGCAGACAGCTTGCCAAGTGCCCTGTTAGATGTGCATATCTGTGAAGGCTGAAAGGAAGCTGCAGCCTCGGTCCAGGTGTGCCTAAGGAAGGCACCAGGCAAGGCTGGGTAACAACAGTGTGGTGAAGAGGCGGGAGAGGGGCGAGGGTCAGATTTATGTTGTAGGAAATCAGATGTATAGAAGGGACTGGAAAGGAGGAAAATGCAAAATCTAGCTCTCAAGTTTGTACTCTGAGTACCTAGACAGAACTACCCATAAACTGCTGGGCTTTCAAGTAAATCTGCAAATTTAGTTAACCATTGCACAACATACCTGGTAACCTTCCACACCCCTGGTAATTTTTAACCCCCCTGGTAATCTTTCACACCTCTGGTAATCTTTCACACCTCTGGTAACCGTTCACACCTCTGATAACCATTCACACCTCTGGTAATCTTTCACACCTCTGGTAATCTTTCACACCTCTGGTAATCTTTCACACCTCTGATAATCGTTCACACCTCTGGTAATCGTTCACACCTCTGATAACCGTTCACACCTCTGATAACTGTTCTCTGGTCTCCTTTCAGACCTCATTAAATTTAACAATAGATTATGCCAGTTCAGTGATTATATGAACAGATTCGCTACCACAGAGCATACCCCACAAACATTCCTACTCTCTCTCCTTTTTTTTATTTTAAGAACTTCTTTTACTTTTGAGATCATATAATTACATCATTTCCCCCTCCCTTTCCTCACTTCAAAACCTTCCATATACCCCTCCTTCCTCTCTTTCAAATACGTGACCTTTTTTTCATTCCTCAATATAACCTTTTCAGTCTGTATATTGTTATTTGTATGTATATTTTAGGGCTGACCATTTGGTGTTGGATAATCAATTGGCATGTTCCTCCCTGGTGTCTTAGGATTTATATCGCTGTGAAGAGACACCATGACCGTGGCAGTTTTTATAAAGGAAAACATTTCATTGGGGCTTACAGTTCAAATGCTTAGTCCGTAATCACCATGGTGGGTAGCACACAGGCAGACACGGTGCTGGAGAAGTAGCTCAAGAGGTCTACATCTTGATCCACAGGCAACAGAAACAACTGTGTATCCCACACTGGGTGTAGCGTGGGCATGGACCTCAAAGCCCCTCTCCACAGTGGCACACTTCCTCCAAAAGGCCACTCCTCCTAAAAATGCCACTCCCTATGGGTCAAGCATTCAAACACACGAGTCTGTGGAGACCAGTCCTATTCAAACCAACAAGCCTGGGAAAGGATTGATTTCTCCCGCTCTCAGCATTCCGTGCCTATAGCTCTAGGTATAGGGTTGGGCCCTGTGGACTTTCCCCCATCCGGTTTGTTGTCCTTGCTCAGCTCCTATTTAGGCAGCCGTGTTGGTGAGACTTTATGGGTGAAAGTTCTGGCATTCCTAGAAGACACAATCTCACAGCAAACTCTCTGCTCCTCTGGCTCTTACAGTCTCCCTGCCCCTTCCACCGTGACCCCTGAACATTAGGTGCAAGCGTGTTTTGTAGATGTATTCTTAGGAATGACTCCACAATGCTGCATTTCCATTGGTTGTGGTTTCCTTTTTTTTTTGTTGTTGTTGTTTTTTTTTTTTTTTTTTTTGAGTCAGGGTTTCTCTGAAGCTTTGGAGACTGTCCTGGAACTAGCTCTTGTAGCCCAGGCTGGCCTCGAACTCACAGAGATCCTCCTGCCTCTGCCTCCTAAGTGCTGGGATTAAAGGCGTGCGCCACCACCACCCGGTAGTTGTGGTTTTCTGTAAAGCTCTTTATCCGAGGGGTGAGGGCTGCACCTAATCTGTGGGTATAAGGACAAGTGTTTAGAAAGTAGAGGGCCTATGATGGGTTAGCAAAGTGGAGGCTGTAGGTTCTCCTCCAAGACCCATGATGTCACTAGCCTCGGCTCTCAGCTCAAAGCGTGGTTTCCCTCTTGTTCTGTTGCCTCTTTAACCAACCCTTCTTGATATAGCCTAGAAGTCCCCAACTTTTTAGAAAGTTAAATGTTCCATAGAGTCAGTTTTATCTCCAGTTATATTTGGAACTGTCTTTCAGCCGGAAGGCGGGTGAAGTGGGGCCAGGGTACCACACCTCCTCTGTTTGTCTTTAGGAAGACGGTAAACACCAAGCAGATTTTAGCATAGCAGTGTCACAGACCTGTTTAACATCCTCTGAATTTACTAAGATAAAGATGAGATCGAGTTGTCACTGAAGCAACAGACACTACAGCAAGTGCTTCACACGCACCGATTTCCACAACTATGTGAGGCGGGAATTAAGTTGAGCTCAGCTTCACAAATGGCCAAATGAAAGCTGAGAGATCTTAGGTCCCACTGTGGTAGAATCTAGATTTGAGCTTGAGTCTGTTGATCCCAAAGTCTCTGATTTTTAATGACTTAATTTCCTCCTTATTATATATGAAACATCAACTAATACTAAAGAGCTGATAAATATATAAATATATACATAAATACCACATACATGATATATGTAAGTATATGTAATATACACATAATATATTATAATTAATATATTAATACAATTAATATAATTATAAATAATAATTAATGTTTGTAATATATTTGTATAACAGTCTTGGTTACGATATTTCCATACTGTTTTACTTTGAGGATGTGCTTCACAGGCTCCAAATCAGTAAAGGGATGCATTTCTCTCTCTCTTCACCCCCTCCCATAGAGAGAGACCCAAGCATTGTTTGGCATATAAAGTTTGTTTCTTTGCAATATAAGTACTTATTTTTCTCTAATTTAATTACCTCCCTTCTGAAAACATTGTAAGTGAACCCCGTTCTCAGGTGAACTCATGGTTTTTTTCATCCATTCTGTGTTAACAGTAAGGAAAACAAAATAGCTGTGGCTGGGACATTCAGTAATTTCTGTATCAAGACACTTTTAAAAGTCTTTTCCTAAAAAGAATCTTCAAGATCTTTATGTACTGTTCTGCTCTGTGAACCTCCAAAGGTGGCACTGTCTAGTATGGGGACACAAATACCAAGCCACATATGTAATATTTTAATCATATGAACATGACTTTATTGGAACCCAGTATAACAAAATTTACTTTTTTTAAAAAAAGATATCCTAACTGTATCAGATAAACTCCGATTTCTGCAGTTATGTGACAAATTATCCTTTCTATTTTTCTTTTTTTAAAAAAAAATATTAGATTTTTAAAAAAATATCAATCCAAGTTCCCACTTCTTCCCCTCCTTCCATTCCCTCAACACACCCTCCCACCCCACCCCTCTAATCCTCAGAGAGGGTAGGACACATTGCTTTGTGGAAGGTCCAAGGT
The DNA here is from genome assembly GCF_018167655.1 of Microtus oregoni. Taxonomy (NCBI): domain Eukaryota; kingdom Metazoa; phylum Chordata; class Mammalia; order Rodentia; family Cricetidae; genus Microtus; species Microtus oregoni. The sequence continues at coordinate 35,087 of NW_024543221.1, forward strand.
CCTTCCTACTATATCTAGGCTGAGCAAGGTATCCATCCTAAGAGAATAGGTTCCCAAAAAGCCAGTACATGCAGTAGGGATAAATCCTGGTGCCACTGCCAGTGGCCCCGCAGTCTGCCCCAGCCATGCAACTGTCAACCACATTCAGAGGGACTAGTTTGGTCCTATGCTTGTTCCTTCCCAGTCCGGCCGGATTTGGTGAGCTCCCATTAGCTCAGGTAGACTGTTTCAGTGGATGAACCCATCATGGTCTTGACCTCTTTGCTCATATTTTCATTCCTCCCACTCTTCAACTGGACTTTGGGAGCTCAATCCAGTGCTCCAATGTGGATCTCTGCCTCTGTTTCCATCAGTTGCTGTCATCCACCATGATAAATTGGTTTCATCTTAGAGATGCAGGTCTGGTTCAACATACAAAAATTTATCAATGTAATCCATCATATAAATAAACTGAAAGAAAAAAAACATGTTCATTTAATTAGTTGCTGAAAAAGCATTTGACAAAATCTAACACCCCTCCAGATAAAGATCCTGGAGAGGTCATGGATAGAAGGAAATTACCTAAATATAATAAAAGCAATATACAGCAAGCCAACAGCCAACGTCAAATTCAATGGAGAGAAACTCAAAATGATTCCACTAAAATCAGGAACAAGACAAAGCTGTCCACTCTCTCCATATGTCTTCAACATAGTTCTTGAAAGCTTTGGCAACAGCAATAAGACAAAAAAAGGAGATCAAGGAGATTCAAATAGGAAAGGAAGAAGTCAATCTTTTCTCTTTTTCTTATTTCTCTTTTTAGAAATATAATATTAATCTTAGTAGAAATATATTACCATTTGATGTGGGAGTGTCATATATCAATCTGTTGATTTCATTGGTTAAGTAATAAACAAACTGCTTGGGCTCATAGCTTAGAACATAGGTGGGTGGAGTAAACAGAACAGAATGCTGGGAGGAAGAGGAAGTGAGCTCAGAATCTACAGCTCTCCTCTCGGGAGTAGACGCCTCAAGAGAGACGCCATGCCCCGCTCCCGGGCAGACACACGCGATGAAGCTCCGACCCAGGATGGACGTAGGCTAGAATCTTCCCGGTAAGACCGGTGCTCACAGATTATTAGAGATGGGTTGATCGGGATATCAGAATTAGCCAGTAAGGGCTAGAGCTAAAGGGCCAAGCAGTGTTTAAAAGAATACAGTGTCCGTGTAATTATTTCTGGTAAAGCTAGCCGTGCGGGCGGCCGGGGTGCTGAGGATGCAGCCCCACCGCTCTTATTACTACAACCATTTTCACTAGATTATTTGGCAATGGTGGATAGAGGAAGATGGTTCAGTTTCTTATTTCTTTTTAATTCCTTTTTGTTTCTTGAGACACAATCTTACTACATAACTCAAGCTGGCCTTGAACTCATAGTCCTCCTACCTCAGCTGTAACATGGTTATAGGTTTGGACCACCATCACCAAGCTCAACTGGTTTTTCAATCGCTTGGTATCCAAGTGTCCCAGCACTGGAAGTACCCGTGAATCAAAAGCCCAGAGGAGAAGGAGACAGGCATGCATAACGAGAAGCATTTTGTTAACGGCTGGCTATTTCCGGTCACAGATGGAGCTTTAAAGGCAGCTTTGAAGTTTGTGACAATTGTTTCTTTCCAAGGGCACAAACAGTCTCAGGGATGCTGGAGTTGGCGCAATGTTATGAGTAGAAAACTCTTAAAGTGACAACAGCTGTTTCTCATTTGTCTTTATTGTTAAAAGTTACACTAGACTATCCACAAACCATATTAAGAATAAGTATCTTTCTGGGTGGTGGTGGCACACACTAATTTTTTAGCACTTGGGAGGCAGAGGCAGGCAGTTCTCTGAGTTCAAGGTCAGCCTGGTCTACAGAGTATCAGGACAGCCAGAGCTACCCAGAGAAACCCTGTCTCAAACAAAACAAAATTATTATTATTATTATTATTATTATTATTATTATTATTAAATAAAAAAAATAAAGCCACACACTATGTCTGGCTTGACTTTAAAAAGAAAATAGCCAGGTGTCATGGTGAACGCCTGTAATCCCAGCACTTAGGAGGCAGAAGCAGGAGGATCTCTGGGTTTGAGAACAGCCTGGTTTGCAAATCTCCAGTACAGCAAGGGCTACAAAGAGAAACCCTGTCTCTAAAAACCGAGAGACAGAGAAAGAGAGAGAGAGAGAGAGAGAGAGAGAGAGAGATATTCTGGCATGATAGGTACGCACATGGAAGCCCAGCAATCAAATAGAAGAAGCAGAGGGATTGTAAACAGGAGACTAGCTTAGGATACACATGAGATCAAGATTGTATTATACAATAAGACCTTGTCACAAATAAACAGAACAGTTAATTAACCAAGCAGTATCTCTCTCTATTGTTCGCAGTAAATGATCAGCCTTTCGGTTTGATCGGGTAAAGCACAGCTGAAACTCAGTTCTGTTTCCCTTGTTTCTTCCCTCAGCGGTGGAATCATACCCCAATGCGAAGGTGCACTTTGGCCACAAGCTGTCGAAATGCCATCCCGAGGAAGGGGTGGTCACCGTGCTTGGGTAATCACCGGTCAGGCTTTTGACTTCAGAGGGCAAGGGCGGGAGTGGTGAGCTCTACCAGCAAACTTTGTTCTTTGGCTCTTTCGAAAGAGTTAAATGATTACAGTCTTCGCAGCCAGGGTCTTTGGTTTGAGAACAGTTCCCCGATGTTTTCTAAGTACCCAGAAGTGCGAATTCTTAAGTTCCATGCTTGGGTGACCATAATCAGTTAACCATATTCGGGTGATCATTTTCGGTTCAGACTCTCTCTTCCTAGGAAATAGGTGGCCCTCCCCTGCTTTGTGTCTCGTGTCCTCTTGCATGGTGTGACTTCTCTGCCTGTCCTTAGCCAGCTCTATGTCCCTACCCTCAGAATACCACACTCAGTCACGGGTTACACAATCATTTGCAAATTCACGTTTCTAGCATTAGCATGTGTGCCCAGGCCTCTGTCCTCATTCTCAGTGAGGTCCTGATCAATGATGCACCAACCCAGGCACAATTGCATTCGCTCAGATTCTAGAAGCCTTTCTCATCTCTATCGTCGCCCCCCACACACAATATTTCTATCTTCCCTGGGACTGTTTTGACACGATCAGTCCCTTATGGTGAGTTCTTCTCCCATTTTCTCCCATTAAATCTGTACGTTTTCATTCACCATGTCTGTCTTCCTATGGTCTCTTTCTTCTTCTGTGATACGATGGTGTCCAACTCTTGTCCCTGCCAAGGTGGGCTCATGCCATTGCCTCCTGTGTGTCCCCTCTTCCACTCCAGATTGAAAAGTCGGCTTCCTGAAGCTGTCACTGCAATCATCATCCTTCTAATGGAAGAAATCTTTTTCTGCCTTTTGCCAGAATCAGGAATTTAAACTTCCATCTTTATATCCAAAATTCTTCTTCCCTCTCCCTTTGCCCTCTGTGCATTGCACAGTTAACCTTCCGTATCTGAGGATGTTCCAACCACGCGTACAACCAACCTCAGATCAAAAGTGTGCGAAACAGACATTGCACTGCCAAGAAAATGTAAAAATAAAAGAAGTCCTCTGTGCTGACCACGCCGAGACTTTGACTCTTGCCTGGGCTCCCCAGTGATACAACCTCTCACACAGCATTTCTAGAGAGCAGTTGAAGCATCTGGGAGGGTTTGTGCAGGACATATGCAAATACTGTGCTGTTAGACACAAGAAACTTGAGCATTTGCAGGTTTGGATATTCTGGATCCAACCCTGGAGGTCAACAAGGGACGAGGGTGCTCTGTTCTTAAGCTTGTTATCTGGTATCCTTTCCTCAGACCGAGCGTGTTTTCTCCCACAAACCGTGGTCACATGCCTGCAGATACTCCTGAGTCCGCTCACACCTACAGATGTGTTTACCCTTACACTTCGGAACTGCTTTCCTGTCTTCTCGGTTTTCTTCGACTCTGTCACACTTCTGGAGCAAGCACATCTATCTGTTTTTAGTATCAGAGTAGTGATACATTATTCTCATTCTCAAAAGCATTTTCATCTTAATTTTGAATCTGTTGATTCAAGCTAGATAAAACCAGGCTCTAAGTTAGATGTTTAAAAGTGGGTGTTTTGAGTTACTGCTAGGGTTTGCTTTTAACACCCAAGTCGAAATACATTACCGTTTTCACTAGATGTTTTTGTTGGCTGGGGGGAATGGTTCGTTCTGTTTTTCAGACCTGACCAAGTTCCCAGAGATGTCACTTATGACCTCATTGTAGGATGCGACGGAGCCTATTCAATGGTCAGAGCCCACCTCATGAAGAAGCCTCGCTTTGACTACAGTCAGCAATACATCCCGCATGGGTACATGGAGCTGACAATTCCGCCTAAGAATGGGGAGGTAGGTCTTCTCCCTTCCCATAGCCGTCTCCCATAGGAGCATCTAAGAGAGCTAGTGGAGTAGATTAATAATGTATTTCTGAAAGGAGATTTAAATTATATTTTTCTCATTCCCCTTTTCCATTACTATGCTATGCCAGAAGCAGATAAGTGCTATGGAAATTTTTGCATGAAATTATTTTAATATAAAATTTTATGTTTAAAAATAAAGCAAAATTATTTGAGTCTGTCACAATCAAACATAGAAACTTATTATGGAAAAGGAAATACTAACAGAGGCAATATAAGAACATTAACTTATTTGAAGCAGATAACATCGAATGCTTTATTTGCATCCAAAACACCCATTCTAAAGTTTTGTTTTTTTTTTTTTTTTTTTTTTGGTTTTTCGAGACAGGGTTTCTCTGTGTAGCTTTGGAACTTGTTCTGGCACTCACTCTGCAGACCAAGCTAGCCTTGAATTCAAAGAGATTGATCTGCCTGCCTCTGCCTCCCAAGTGCTGGCATTAAAGGCATGCACCACCACTGCCCGGATCAAATAGATAATTTTAACATCTCATTGTCTTTCCATTTCTTCCTCATTGTCGTCAAATCATTCCACTGATTTCCCCGTACCTGTTATATGAGGATCCTGACCTTACCTTTGGAGACCCGATAACTCTGGATTCCAGGGTGAGATGGGTCTGTTGACAAGCCAGCCCTAATGTAGGCAGAACAGTGCACAATAAAGTAGCTGTGATATAGTCACTTACCTCCTTACGTTTCAGCCACTGTAATTATTAGTAATAATTAATAGTCTTTTCTTCAAGGTCTCATTTTTTCAAGCAGTTATCTTGAGACAAATATGACCCAAATACAGGGGCATTTTAAGAAGCCCTAAACAATTCTAGGCATTTTTAAAATTTTTCTCTTCTAAAAGCATTTGTTTATATACTAAAGGTTATGGACATGTATTGTGCACTCAGCATATTCTTCCCTGCAGCCTCTGCCCTTCGTTCTTCCTCGCCCTTTGGCCCTTACACAGTTTTACTCTTGTTTTCTTGCCATGTATATGTGCGATTTTCTGTATCTGAGTAAAATCTAGGAATCAAAACTCAAGAAAATATAAGATCATTGTGTAAAATCAGCCTAGTTTATGCCCTCGATTTTTTTTTTTTGCCCCTTTCAATTCTCTCTTCTCTTTCTTTTTTACTGTGTAACTTGTGGCCCATCTCCCAAGTGTGGAGTGGGAAGAGAGACTAGATGCAAGGCCTTTGAGTATTACTATAAAAACATCTCCATTCCTCTCATTCTTCAAGGTTTGCAAACTTAGCTTTACCTTAAAGCCCATATTTTATTTTATTCTTTGAGAATTTTATGCATGTACACAATGACATAACTCCCTCTCTTCTCTCAACAGATCCCCCTCCTGACTTCATCGCTTCTTCCTCCTCCTCCTTTTATTCTTTTTCATACACTAAGCCCAGTTAGTGCTGTTCATACTTGCATGGATAGGGAATCATCCATTGGAACGTGGGAAACTTACCAGTGACCACACCCTCAAAGAAGAAAGAATTTCCCTCCTCTATTTTTACCAATTGCCTGAGGCTCTTCAGGAAAGCACCAAGCCCGAAAATCTCCTTTATCTAGGTGGAAATTTAAGATGGCCTGATTTGGTGTAGAACTTGTGCCAACAGCCACAGATGCTGCGAGTGTTTGGGTGCAATCTCCACGCCGTGTCCCGAAAGACCAGTTCACAGCACTCTCCAGCCTCCAGCCCCTCCAGTCTTTCCTTCTCTCCTTTCACACCCCAAGGTTCCCTCAGAGCTGTTTGGGAACAATCAGAATACTAACAGGATTTATGTTTTGAGGGACTTCAAATGAGAAGCTGGGATTTAAAGGTTGTTTTCTAGACCCGAGGACTATTTATGAACTTCCGTGTATTCTTGGTAGCATACTGTATTTGCCATGGTATACAAGCCGTTCTTTGTGTCAGTGAGGAAGCCAGAACCTAAATGTTGGCTTCCTCGCTATTTTAATCAAACTCTGACCTTTGATACTGTGTTAAGAAACCAAGTTAGCTTCTCTTGTTGTTTTCCTCCTTGTCTTACCTTTTAGAGTTCTGCAGAGATGAGAGAGTAGGAGAAAAATACAAAAGCTGGCAGGAGGGACAAGCAGGGCATTCGCTCCAAGGGCTAGGGGCCTCTCTACCTCCTCCACCTTGCTCAGCCTGTGAAGCTGTACCAAAGTCCTGCTGTTCCCCGCTTAGTTCCTCTGTGCTCTGATCTTCTATACAAGGCCCCCTTTTAGCCGTTTACACATCAACCCAGTATTTCCTATATTTTCCTTCCTCCCTCTTTATTAAGGAGAAGTGACTTGGCTTTCCATGGAGCTGTACTTTCTTGTCCACTCTAGTCCCTGTGTAATCTTTGAAATTAAACAGTTAGGTGCTTGACTCATTTCAGTGTCTATGGTTTAGACTTTGTTTAGGGTTCTGGGGCAAAAGCAACAACAACAACAAAGAGCAGAAGAACAGCAAAGCCAGGCAGACACAACCTCTGTAAGACACGATGACTTGGCTGCTACAAGGGTATCTGGGAGACTGCTGTTCCTTCAGTTTTGTTCTGAAGACTTGAACTCAAGGCTTTCCTGTCCCATCTATAAAATGTAAAACTATTGCACATAATCGCACACACATAAACATCTACCCACATAAATGTTTCATGTGCATATACTTTATGTACATACATATGTATATCGACATGCATGTTTCTGTGTGTAGAAAGGGTGAAAGAGAAAGAATATCTTATTACAGTATGGTCTCAAATCTTGAAATAAATAGTTAAAGAAACTTGCTTAAGTTTGAACGTATAAAGATAGAACCCAAACTTTTATCTAAGACAGTGTGTACTTCATGCAGTAACACGCGTGCAATGCGCCCTATGCGTGGGCATGGTCTAGGTGACTGTGGAAGCAATGCAGTCACGGTAGAGATGAGCTGCTTGCTAATCGAGCCTGTGTTCTTTGTTACAGTATGCTATGGAACCTAATTGTCTTCATATTTGGCCTAGAAATGCCTTTATGATGATTGCCCTTCCAAATATGGTAACGTACAAATTCTTATCTGCTTTTTATGCATCTTAATAATTAATATTTTTATGACTTACTTTTGTGTTGGGCATTTATGTAACCTAGTTGAGCTCGCCATGTTTTATTCTAGAATTCCAGTCTTTAAGGTCTGCGGGACATTAGTGTATGTGTATTCGTTCTTTCGTTCGTCTCCAGAGTTTTTTCCTTATCTATCCAGCTTGCTGTGTTCTGTGGTAGTCGTTTCCTTCCTCTTGCTGTCTATCATAGGATCAACACTATCTGAAGAGGAAGCAAAAGAGGAGGAAAAAAATCACATGAAACGATATGTAAACAATCCAAGGACTGCAATATTTGCTTGGTGAACATGGATGGTTTGCATGGTAGCAGTTTTCCTGGTGACTCAGGAAGCAAGGAGTCCCTGAGACATGGCAGAGCTTTCCTCCAGGGGAAAGGGGACAAAGCTGGCTTGGATAGTCTCCTGCAGGAGATCCTTAGTCCCCACGAGGGCCCTGAGTGCCAGCGTCACGGTCTTCTCTCTCAACTGTCCCTCTCCCTCACAGGACAAATCTTTCACATGTACCTTGTTCATGCCCTTCGAAGAATTTGAAAACCTTCCAACAAATTACGATGTGCTGAACTTCTTCCAGAAGAACTTTCCAGATGCCATCCCTCTGATGGGAGAGTAAGTCTCCATGGGAAATTGTGTTTTTCCTGTCTTTGGTTTGAGTTATTCCAAATTCAAACAAAACTACCTCAACTTTTTTTTAAAAATTGTTTTTAAAATGCAGCCTCTGGAAGCCAGCATTAAAGCAAAAGTCTAAGTGGGCTCTTTGTTATGAGTGGAGATTCTGAGAAAATCCTGTCCAGTTTATCCCAGGAACACAAGCGCCAGTGTCCCTAGGCTTTTCTTGGATTCCTCGGGCTTGGTGTGCCTGCCACAAGGCTGGTGGTGACTTTTTTTTTTTTTTTGATACACAACTATGTGACATAACAGATACCTGTCCCAGGCCTGTCCCTTCCTAGCCGTGTGTTTTCCTATGCTCCGGGCTCCTTGTGGTGAAATGCTGCTGAATGATATTACCTACTTTGGGCAGGTTGCTGTAGATTAAATAAGATTATCCTATACATTGCTCAGCATAGGGCCCACAGGGACTAAGTTCTGCCCCACCAAGGCTGAGTGAATTAACTAGCTAGCTGGTTTGTGATTGGCTGCTCACTGGCCCATGTCAGCATCCCCCTCCATGTGGACTTTGCTGTGTGTTCTCATTTAAGGACTCTGCTTGCCCCCAAATACCACACATACACACATACGCACACACACACATACACAAACACACATACACACACACGCGAACACATAGACCCAACACCTAGCTCACTTTTCACTCCAGTGTCCTCTCCAGGGAGATAGAACACTTGCTATGGAAACAGTGTGACCTGTCGAGGCCTACCACAACAAAACTGTCATACACTGGGTGACTTAGACGTGACAGAAAGCTTTTCTCCCAGCTCTGGAAGTCGACGTGTTCAGGATCAAGGCCCCAGCAGATTTGGGTCTGGTGAGAGCTGGTTCCTGGCTCACGGAAAAGGCCTTCTGCTTGTGAGAACTCCTGTGACCGAAGGGACATGGATCTCCCTAGGGTTTATTTTGTAAGGCACGAATCTGATTGGATCCGGACTCCATGCTCATGAGTGAATCACCTCCTGTTCCTGGCTGCAACTGCCGTGGTGCTGAGGATTCAGATTTCACACACGGAACATGGGGCACAATCAGGCCAAAAAGAAGCAGGTGTTTTTTGTTTCCCAGACACGGCCTCCCTGTTGCAACCGTTGCTGATTTGGAACCCATAATCCTTATGCCTAGGCCTTTGGTGCAGAAAACACAGCCATGTGCCTCCAGGCCTGGTCCACAGCAAGATTTCAACCCAGTCTGCCTCTAACTTCCCAACATGCACCTTGGAGATGATTATCAAGGTGCCTTTCTGAGAGCTGAATTATAAAACCCACAGCCACCTATGCAAAATGTGAAGTGCAGCCCCAGCCCAGTAGGGCTTGACAAGCGCCAGCTGCCCCAGGTTCCTGGTCTACAGAGACCTACAGCTCTCTACCCTTGATGAGAACCTGTCTGCACACCAAATTGAGCTCCTGTGTCATTTAAAATTGTTCCGTGGCTGCTTCTTACATCCTTAGCCGTATTTAATATTCTTTTAAAGTTTTCTAAATTACATTTATGTACTATTTTATTTGTCGAAAGGAGGGCGCTGTGGCATGCAGTGTGCACGCCAAGGTCAAAGGACAATGTGAGGGAGTCAGTTCCTTGCTTTCTGTCACTTTGGGGACTGAACTCAAGTCCTCAGTCTTGGGAGCACGCACTTCGCCTGCTGAGCCATCTTGCTGCCCTCAGACGTTAGATTACTGAGGACATTCCGTATTTTTGTATTTATACTTTCTAGAAAACCTCTCTTGACGCTTTACAAATATCAGGCTTTTTCTTTGTGGCTACCCTAATCTTCACGGTCAACAACAGATGATGAGTTTACTTCAGTTCAACTAAAATCACGAACCCATTGGCCAACTTATTCCAACCTCCCCAGACATGATTTTGATTGTGGTTATTGATTTCCTAAGATAAAATAAGGATTCACATTAATCTCATTTGCTGTGATCTAGTAAAATACACTGCAGCATTTGTTCAGTATTTACACAGGAGTCTAAAATACACGATTGTATTTGAAAATAGCCTAAAATACAACAATACATTAAAACACTGTGGTCCATGTACATAATAATGCTTTTATGACATATATGATAGACATATTTCCAATTATGCAAATGCTCCCAGACTTATCCTTTTGTATGTGTTTAGCCTTACCACACACAGTGGTAATGAGAACAGTGTAATTATGTGTGTATACATGTTATGGTTTAAGTGTACATGTTTGTATGTACACGTGGGGGGCAGTCCAAATGCACGTATACCCACACACATATGCATGTTTCTGGAGACCAGAGGCTGATAATGGGTGTCTTTCTCAGTCACTCTCCACCATATTTTTAGAGACAGGGTCTCTCACTGAACCTGAAGCTTGTTGATTGGCTAGACTGGCTTGCCAGAGAGGCGAATGAATACCTGGGGTGTGATGGATAGGTGATTGAGCCACTCACTAGTCAAATATTGTTTTGGTGACTGAAATATAGTCCAAATAAAAGTAGCTTGTGCATCTTTTCTACAAAGCATGGGCAAACATCTTGGTTTGTAGGAACATAAGAAAATATCGATTGTAGCACAGGGAATAAATTCCACAATTCTGGCAGCAGAATGATTGCCAGTCCCCGAGGTCCTTCTTTCTCTATTTCCCACTAGTGCTGGGATTATAGACATACACTCCAGGCACACCCTGTGTTTCACATGAGTGCTGCCGTACTTGACCTTACGTGGAATTAAGGCTCTGAATTGAGGTTCTTATGCTTGCACGGCCATCATTTAACAAATTAGCCGTCTCCTTAGCCCTGGAATAGCAGAATTTATTTCCCTTCTCTTTTTTGCCCTGGTTCTGGGAATTGAACCCAGGACCTTAAACATGTTAGACAAGCAATCTTCTACTGAACTACAACCCCCCATTTGCTGTTTTACTGTTGTCATTGTCATTTTTTTCATCAAAATACCAAGGCAACGAAGCCAATATGTAAAAGAACTTAGCAGTGATTAACCCCAAGTATCCTGTTCATATTCTGATTGCTTTCTTCCGCAGACAAGCCCTCCTGAGAGACTTCTTCCTGTTGCCTGCCCAGCCCATGATATCAGTGAAGTGTTCTCCCTTCCACCTGAAGTCACACTGTGTGCTGATGGGGGACGCAGCTCACGCCATTGTTCCATTTTTCGGGCAAGGAATGAATGCGGTGAGTTCTTTTCCTGTAGGAAAGTTCCTGGATCATCCCAACATCAGTCTCAAATACTAAATCCTAAATAGAAACCCCATCTAAACCATCCCCACACAGTCCCAAGAACACAGCCGTTTCCCTCATCAGCCCAGTTGCCCAGTCAGACTAATGTCAACTCCATCAAGGGCCCAGATTGTCTGATATAATAACCCATTCCGGAGAAAAGCATAACATATGGTATGGCGGCCTGTTTTCTTGAGAGCTGTGTCTACAGCCTAATGTGGAGACAGCTAACATGACTGGCAGGTCTTAAAACCCCAAACTGGTTAAATGTTGATACTACTACTTTCATGGAAATTTTAGTATTGTGGTTAGAAAGAAAATTTTAAACTATAGCACTCCGATATTAAATGTTAATATCAAGAATCTTATTAATGTTATTAATATATATATATATATACATACATGCAAGACATTAATAATATATATATATATAATGTGATAGCAGTTTAGCAATCACTAGTCATATATTGCTTTGATGATAGAACTTTGTTTCAAGTAAAAGCAGCTTGTGACTTTCCTACAAAGCAACTGCAAGCACTTAGTTTCATAAGAACATAAGTAAATATCACTTACAGTCCTGTGGATAAACGCGGGAGTTCTGCAAGTAGTTCAGCCCTTACCTCCGGGATTCACTCCACAATGTGTTCTGCAGAACTTACTTGGCACCCACGTTTCATCTCTAACACTAAAGTTTTACTAGTGTCTACCCCAACACGTACTGAGGAAAAACAAATTATTGTAGGTAAGAATTTATAACTGTTGTCTTGGCCTTCCTTATACATCATCCCTTATGTCAAAGTTCCTATACCATAAAGAATTTGCAGACACTCATTGAAAAGTACACTCACTATTTCAAATGCAATCACTGTAGTTGATGTGCAAAGTCTGTTTTACATATTTTTACATTGTCTCTGAAACTGTAGTTTGGATTTGTAGATAATGGAAATTCACTACTCAGGGTTCTTATTCTTCATTGCATTTAGTATGACCTTACAAATTTTGCAAGTTCTTCATGTTCAGAATTTGTTTTAAATTTGAGTTATAGAAACTAAATTAATTTGATCTTATCATTAATATTTTTTTAGCAGTAATGGGAACTGAACCTAAAGTCAACCATTGAATTATATGCTCAGCTCATTCAATCGTTCTGAACATGAATCTTAGAGACTCAAATAGTTTACAACTAACTCATGGTAAAGACATGTAATTGTTACTCTTAAAGAGGCATTGAGATCCACCAAAATCACAGATGTCTTTAAAAAATTTTTGTTGTTCATTTTCAAATCATTATACTCATTATAATGAGATCAGTGAGGCAAAGACAGCATGAGGATCCAGCTGCTGGTCTTTGCATCATGATCAGGTATCAGATGAGAAGCTCTCTGTGCACTGTCCCCACCAGTACTAGTTCTCTTTATAATTACTATGAAGTATTTCATTATTTATGCCTTATTTTTACCCATTTTTCTTGTTTCAGGGCTTTGAAGACTGTTTGGTATTTGATGAGTTAATGGACAAATTCAATAATGATCTTAGTAAGTATATTTCTCAGGGGGACATAGACAAGCCCAGATGACCAGCTCTAGGCCTGTTTATGACACTGACGCTCTAATAGTATCTCTGCCACAGTCACTGCCTATCCCACAGAGTGAACACCCAGACAGAGGAGCCTAGGACTCATGGAGGAAAGTGCTTTCCATTACCACAACAATACCTGGAATAGTCAACTTAGAAAAGGTTTGCTGGGGCCTGTAGCAGACTTTTTCTTCTGGGCCACCAACCAGCTGCCAAATCATGACACAGAGACTTATTATTAGTTATGAATGCTCAGCCTAGCTTTGGCACATTTCTGGCTACCTCTTTTAACTTAAATTAACATGTTTCTCTTTATCTACCTTTTGTTTCAGAGCTTATTATCTTTCTTACTTCTGTGTAGCTTACTTCCACTGCTTCTCTGTGTCTGGCTGACTGCTGCCTGGCTTCTTACCCCAGGTATGTCCCTTGTTCTCTCCTCCTTCTTCTCTCATTTTTCCTTCTTCTTTTTTCCTGAGCCTAGATTTCTTCTCCTATTTATTTTCTCTGCCTAGCTATTGACCATTCAGTTCTTCATTAGACCAATCAGGTGCCTTAGGCAGGCAAGGTGAAACAGATGCAACACATCCTTACATAATTAAACACACGTCCTTACATCGTTAAACAAATGCAGCAGAAACAAATGTAACACATCTTTACACAGTTAAAGTCATATTCTGCAGCATAAACAAATGTAACTCATCTTTGCTTAGTTAAAATAACATTCTACAACAGTGGCTCCCAGTTTCAGAAGTTCCAGCCTGTGATCAGTTGACCCCCTCGCCCTTGGTTTGTGAATAGGAAACATGGTGGGGAGACACAGCAGAGAAAAAGGCACTCACCTCCTGTTCTGGAAGTGACAGAGAAAGACAGGGAGAACTAGAATCAATCCACAGTCCCTTCCAAGGGCATACCTCCAGTGACTCAGGGACCTCTAGGTAGGCCTCATGCCTGCAAGGTCTGACCACTTCCCAGTAGCAGTGACCCACTCACAGATAAGAGTTCAGAGCAGCAAATCAGGGTGTTGTGTGTACCGTTCTTGTCTCCCTTCCACCTCGGGTACCCACCTTTGCCTACAGCCTTTGCCTCAGAAACACCTAAGCTCTCAAAGAAACACACAAAAAATATATAGTAAAAGGGAAGGATTGAGCATCGTTTAAAGTTGTCATGTGAACACATACAGTTACTTGTTGCTGTAACCAGAGAAGCCACTTGAAGAGAAAAAGGTTTGCCTTGGTTTATAGTTCGAGGGTCATGGTTCATGGCACTGGGAAGGCATGGGGCAGAAGTGTGTGTCACATTGCACCTGCTGTCAGGAAGCAAAGAGAATTGCTGGTGCTTGGTCCACTTTCTCCTTTTTGTTCACTTGGGACAGCAGCCCTTTGGATAATGTTGCCCACATTAAGGGTGTGTCTTTCCTCATCAGTCCTACCTCTCTGTCATCTTCCCTATAGACATGAATCTAGAGATGTGTTTCTGTGGTAATTCTAAATCCAGTAAGTTCTCAATATAAATTAACATCACAAAATTATTTTTGTTTGTGGAATAAGGGAAATGATGATTTAAGCAACCAATATTTTATTATTAGTTTTATCGTAACCTTTCTTTGACCACAAGATGTCAGTGTTCAGTGGACATTGCTCAATAACTGTAGATTGTTGTGGTTATCAATAGTTTTACAAGATTAGAATGTTGCTAGGAGAAACACTGTTTAGTTTGACTTAGCAGGAGATCAGCATTTTTTAAAAGATTTTATTTTGCTTTTTAAAAAAGATGTATTTATGTGTCTGTGTGTGTATGTCTGTGTGTGAGTGTGTGGCATGTATGTGCAGGTGCCTTCAGAGGCTAGAATATGGCATTAGATCTTCTAAGACATGGCAACAGGTTGTTGTGAACCACCAAGGTGGGTGCTGGGAACTGAGCTCAGGTCCTCTGTTAGAGCAGTCAGTGCTCTTAACCACTGAGCCCTCTCTCCAGCATATTTTCTGTATATTATTTTAAACACATATATGTTTTATTTAATCTTGGTTTCTAGGTTTGTGCCTTCCTGAATTCTCAAGATTTAGGATTCCAGATGACCACGCAATTTCAGACCTGTCTATGTACAATTATATAGAGGTGAGAAAAGTTTGGCTCCATTACACACCACAGTCCACAAACAGACTCGCAGTCTTTTTATCTTCCTTGGCTCCAACCCTGTCTCCTACATGCTGCATGAAAATATGTGTGGACCAAAGCACACATATATACACACACACACGCACATACACACAGGCACACTAACATGGTAAAAGTCAGTTGACTTTAACACAACATTTGTCCTTAGAAATAAAATCAACCAGGGCAGAGGCAGCTGTAAGTAATCCTTGTTGCCATAAACAATGTTGCCAGTTCAGTAGGGGGCAACAGAAATGAATCAAGCCTTTGAGCTTACAGGTCATTCAAAATTCTGGTTCAATAAATGTTTTGCTGAAACAGATTTTTTAAATACATATATTGCAGTTGTCTTCTGAGTAACTAGGTTTTGTATGTTTTCAAGGCCATGTCTTGTACTCCTAAGCTTTCTTGGGAGCGCTTGGGAGTGACGATTGCGGAAATGGGGTTTTATTTAACTCTTGTGTTAGCATCCGTTCTGGCGACAACTGTGAGGGAAGACGAGCAGCAGATCATTGTGCAGGAATTGAGGGGCTTCACCTAAGGTTCTCTCTTTAAGACGCCTGTCATTGCAGATGCGAGCACATGTCAACTCCAGGTGGTTCCTGTTCCAGAGGCTCCTAAATAGATTTCTCCATGCTATCATGCCATCGACCTTTATACCTCTCTATACCATGGTAAGGAATGTATTAAAGATTCCCCCCTGTTCTCCCTCTGTTTAGCTCCTAAAGAATACAGCAGAGGCTCTTTAAATTCCCCTGCAGGTTGCCTTCACCAGAATAAGATACCACGAGGCTGTGCTGCGCTGGCAGTGGCAGAAAAAGGTCAGAAGAATTTGACTACTGAAAACTTGATGTGTTGCTATTTCTCGGCTTTTTACTTTGCATCCACACTGAGATCCGTTCTGGACTTCGGCATTATGTGGCATCTTTGTGAGTTTAACTTGTAAAACTAGACAGAATTGCATCACTGGCTCATAAAGCCCTTTCTGGTGGGACGCAGTGATGCGATCATTTGGAGAAGCTGACCCAGGGGTGCCATTAAATGCAATTCAGATTCCAGACCGCTTTGAAAATTTTCTAACTCCATCTGTCGATGGCTTTATTGGACGCATATATACTGAGGTAGACACTTCAATGAACAAGATGTAGTGTCTACCCTACAGGTGGCTCAGGAACTCATAGGAAATGTGGACAGATATGGTGGAGAACACTTCAGGGGCTACTGCAAGGAGAATATGGGTGTAGGCTAGGAAATGAAGGATGAAGATACACTAGCCAGGAGGTCCAGGGTGTAAAAATGATCAGATGAAAGTTGGGGAGGTAAGTGGAGACTTCAGCATCCACTGAAATAAGAAGATTGGCTTATGCAGGGCTGAGAGACCTAAAAAGACTTAAACACTTTAGGTCAATAGCTTTGTCGTATAGAGAATGGGCCAGAAAGAGTCAAGATCTACCTGTAAGCTCTACCTCTATATAACTGAATAAAATAGGGGCTGGGAAGATTGCTCTGTGGGTAAAGTACTTCCTGCATAGTCATGAGAGCCTGTGATGAGACCCCCATCATCCACATAAGAGTTCGGGCTGATGAGAGTGGGGGAGTTGACTGGGGGAGGAGGAAGGATATGGGAGGCGGTGGCGGGGAAGAGACAGAAATATTTAATAAATAAATAAATAATAAAAAATAAAAAAAGAGTTGGACACAGTACACATGTGTAACCCTGTTCTAGGGGTGGGATAGGGTAGATTCCAGGGACTTGCTCCTCAAAACAGTGAGTTTTGAGGCTAGTGAAAGACTGTCTCAAAACAATAAATAGTAGAGAGAAAGAGAAAGCCACCTGACAGTGATCTCTGTCCTCTATGTGTGTGCACACTGGCAAGTGCAGCTCCTACATTTGTACAGCACACATACATATACACCAAATAAAATAGTGTCCCTGGCCTCAGACAGACAAACATGCCAAGGAGAAAGAGCCAAGCAGGCAGAGTGTGCGGGAATCAGGGCAGGGGCAGAAGAGAGGTCAATCAATCAAGTTGCTGCTTCAAGTTAAAAGCAACAGAGAACTGCACTCTTGTCTGTGATGAGGGAAGACACCTGTGCACTTGTCTGTAATAGAGGAAGAGAACAGCACTCTTGTCTGTGATGTAGGAAAGAAGTTTATCTCCAGATACAACCTCCAGATGAATAGTTTTGGATTTTTGCCATCCTTGCAGGTGATAAACAAAGGACTCTTCGTCCTTGGATCCCTGATAGCCATTGGAAGTGCCTACCTACTTGTGCACCACCTGTCCCCGAGACCTCTGGAATTCTTGAGAAGGCCGGCATGGACTGGAACCACTGACTACTGGAATAGAAGCGCAGGCATCTTCCAGCAAGTTCCATGGAGTCACTAGGACAAACCCAGAGCGTCAAGGTTCCGAGGAGCAAGTATTTGTTCTTTCTCCAAAATTAAGGACAAGAAGCATGTTTACTTTGGCACATTTAATTCACTACTGGAAAATAATTGTCAGCATGTAATTAAGTTTCCTGTAGAATGTTTGTGTCTGCCGAGCAAAGGGAAATGCTGCTGCTGGTTTTTTGTAGTGTTTCCATCACTTTGCATGCTTGGGCTGGGTCCATTTAAATTTAAAAATGTAAGAACCGAGGCCTCTTTCACTTCTCAAAAACAGGTTTTTTTTTTCCTTTTTTTTTCTTTCTTTTTTTCTATACAGGACATTATAGGAGCCACAATACTTAGAACTGAAAACCACAGCTTGCCTAGTGTGCTGCTTCCTCTTTGTAGCGGTAGATGGGGCCTGCCTAACCCCAGGAACAAGGCACTTGCTAAAACCGGGGGTGTGAACGAGAGGCAGGGTGTTTCAAAGAGTTCCCGGATGGATCTGTTCTATTCCCCAGTCTTCAGATAGCAGAATTATTACCTTTTAAAGATAAGAAAGGGCTATTAATGCCATCCTAAGTGAAGAATAAGAAAGGGTTGTTATTAGTAACTGAAATATATCTAAGAGTGAAGAGGAGATGGGAAGGCTGTCTTACAGACCCATGGAGACACAGTTCATTCCATTTCAGACACAGAAGCGGTGCCTTGAATGTCACACTGTGAGCGTTAACTTCATCTTGGAAGCGCGATATGGAGACGCTGTTTTTTCTTTCAGTAGGCTGACTGGTACACTTGAAAATTCTTTTCAAATATTATTAATTTTGAAAGCTATAATACCAGTGATGTAGGAAATACTGGGGTGATAAAGATGAAGCAATTTGGCATTTTTCATAGTCTCAAAGATGTCCTTGAGCCTTATTAATTTAGGTTTGGTGTGTAAGGAAAGAAAAAAAAATTGTTTCCGTGGAAAAGGGATGTAGGTCAGTGGTAGAGTGCTTACTTAGCGTGTCCAGAGCCCTGGGTTAGATTCCCTAGCATTGCAAAAATAAACAAACAGTATCATTGTTCCTTTTATTTAAGTTTGTTGGCTGTGGCTACTATAACAGGCAGACTGACAATAGGAAACAAACTACAGTTTAGAAACATGTATATTTCATATGCACGTGGGAGACACTCAGAAAATGAGCTGGCTTAGGGGCCGCAGAGATTGCTCAGCTGTCAAGTGTGCGCACCACTCTTGCAGAGAGCACCAGGTCCTAGCTCCCATGTCAGGCAGCTTGCACCTGCCCATTACTCCAGCTCCAGGAGGTCCAACGCCTCTGGCTTCCCTGGGCTCCTGTGCCCATGGGTACATAACCATGTATAGACTAACCCCCATGATTAAAAACCTTTAGAGGCCATGATTTCTATTAGTACCAACGGGGTGCATGGGAGGAATCGGAGGGAAGAAAGTGAAGGGCAAAAAAGGATGTAATTTTATTTTAAGTTTAAAAAATATTTAAAAGGGGGGAATCTATGTGATACATAATGTTGTGGGGAATGAGCTAAAATAAACATCTAGTACATTTAAAAATAACGTAAGCTGATATAGAAAGCCCTGGTTTACGTCATCTTCAACAAGAAGTAAAGTTACAGAGCCATAAAAAGACAAGGGCAAAGGACGGGAAGCCCTGGAGTAGCAATCCTAAGGCCACTTTGGCAAGTGGTGGGTGGGGACACTTTTCTTCTGTCATTTCTTCTCAGTGACTTCCCGCTCAAGGTAACCCTGCGAAATGGAGCACATTTGGGGTAGTATATTCTGTTCTCCTCCGGGTATGGGCAATGATGCATGCGAAGATGCCCTCTTCACTAACATGGCCCATTAGTGATCCAGGAGTCTACTGATAAGCGATGAGAATTTAAAACCACATTATATGAAGCTGGAGAGGTGGCTCAGTGAGAGAAGGTGCTTGCTGCCAAGCCTGATGACCTGAGTTCGATCCCCGAGGCTCACCTGGTGGCAGAAGAGGAATGTTTCCCCACAAGCTGTCTTCTGATTTCCATATGCACAATACGATATGAGTGCAATAATAAATAAATGTGCTAAAACTTAAATAATACTGCATGGTATTAGGACACTAAAACATTTATTTTCAGCCCTCTCTGAATGTAACTTTGTTTACTGGGAACTCCTCTGTAGGTGCAGGACTTTTGATAAAATATTAGGAAATTATCCAAAGGAAAGGAGAATTTGCCAAACTAATTTCTGAAAAGGATACATGGAGGTATCAAAAGATCTTTAACACTCCTTTTCCCATGCATGTTCTCCACTGTGGTATCATTAACCATCCGCATGACCAGCATGAAGTCTCTCTGCTTTTCTACAAAGCTTCTTAAAGTGTCTTCTGGAACTTGCTTCTTTAACCTGATGCCCTGACAGTCATACAACACACATGACAAGAGCCTTAGGTTTTCAGATAAAAGTAGGGATTGATTTATTACCTCCTTAATCAATTGAATTGGGCAAACATACAGCATGACACAGAATAGGACCCAACACCGTAACATAGTTCCGATGTCCCAGCCATTGCACGCATGTCGATGAGACAGTATTTATTTACACAGTGAAATATATCGGAGAAACAAAATGTATCATGTGCTTTGGCAAATATGGTCATTCGAATGTTAAATCCTGGCATAGGAGACGATGGTGCCAGATGCTCATCTTGTGCCACCAGGAGTTTCTCATGTTGTGAAGCACCCATTGAATGAAAAATAATGTGTCTTGTTCAGTCAGTTCTTCAAGACAGACAACATGTAGTCAGTTCGGATTTCCTGCCAGGCCACAAGGTTGTGCTGTTACTGTGCCAAGTGAGGACTCCAGGGCAGTCCTTAGTATAGATGTGTGGCAATGGATACAGGACTCCATCTCCCATTCTTACAAAGGACGAACTTGGATGACATCGGCCTTGGACGCATTGGTTCTGTCGCTGTCATCGACAGACAGGGAGTCATCACTGGTGATGATAAAGATGATGGAAGAGGAGTTAAAGGTCACTTTCTTCTTTGGCCTGTCCCCGTCTTTCTGTGACATCACGATGGGCCTGATCTGCATCTCGCTCTCAGCTGCTGGCAGGTTTTTAGCAGGCCGCTGGCATCTCAGCAGTCGGAAGCACAAGAGCTGTAGAAGGGACCTCCGAAACTGCAGAGAAAAGTGGAGCAATAAAGCCAATTATTAAATGAATCCTTAATCAGTTAAGTGATCCTTAATCTGGAGTAAAATTGAAGACAACTAGCTGAGACTTTCTCTCTCTCTCTCTCTCTCTCTCTCTCTCTCTGTGTGTGTGTGTGTGTGTGTGTATGTGTGTGTACACATGTATACACCTATGCACATGGATGCTAAAGCCAATCTCAGGTGACATACATCTTGTCTTTTGAGGTAGGGGCCTGAGGCTTGCCTCTTAGGCTAGGCTGGCTAGCCAGCGAGCCCACAGTGGCCCACATACGTCCATCTTCTCAGTGCTGGATTACAGACACCACCACAGCTGGCTTTGTTTGTATGTGTTGGAGACTGAACTCAGGTCCTCTGACTTGTCATTTCCAGAGCCCCACCCCCTTTCTCATTAGATGGCATGGGATGAAGTCACCCAGTAATGCTCAGCTCTACCAAAGTCCCCCATTGACGTTTGGTCTTTAATGTACTACAATTCTTGTTCACTAGATAAAAAAAAAAAAAGAATACTCTAATCCTTTGTGGTATCCATGGTTCCAATGTATATGAACCTTCTCTGAGGGCAGCTTGACCTTCAGATTTAAGGAATTCAGCGGTTAAGTACTCAGTGAGCAGCCCTGGGGCTGAGATCTGAAGACACAGCGCAAGGGCTTCTTCCATGTTTCTGAGACCCTCTCGGGTTTCCTCCATGCTCTTCCACTTCTACAAGAGCCTGAGTGACCAAGGTCAAACAGACGAGTACCACAAAGTACAGGGGACATTTACTGACTGCACAGAAAACAACCTGTCATGAGGTATTGCGCCATCTACAGTCTCTGGCCTCATAACAGATATTGCTTCTTTGTCACTGGGCTAAAAGGCTGAGATGTTTGCTAAGCATTAAGTCAACTGCAGCCAACAGAGCATCCTCATGCCAAGTCAACATGTTAGCCTTTGTACAGAATATCCGTATGCCAAGTCAACATGTTAGCCTTTGTACAGAATATCCGTATGCCAAGTCAACATGTTAGCCTTTGTACAGAATATCCATATGCCAAGTCAACATGTTAGCCTTTTTGTTTAATGCAGGGCTTTCGCAGGTCAGAAAACACCAATAAAGAGATACATTGATTTCTAGGTTCTATAGTGTCCCCACCAACTATATGCAGGGCACATTTAGCTTACATTAATATTTTAAAACAAAAATCGATGATGTACTCAGCAAATCACCATTTTACAAGTCAAGTTCAGTGCTCGAGATACATTGCTGTTGGTGTTGAGCGAAGTCTGTCGGCTAGAATGCTTCCTCACATTCAGCTCCTTATGGGAAGAAGGACTCCCACTTGCTTCTGACAGTCTGTTGTGTTGCTCAGGATTACTGTGTAAAGTGGACTAATGGGAGTCAGAATCATCAGGACCTTTAATTATTATTTGAGTGATAACGTTTATTAGTAGTATGTACAAACTATTTTCTTGTAAACTAACTATTAAGAAGTATTGCTTAACAATTACTATACATATATTGGTAGATTTTATAACTGCTTTTTTCCTTTGGGAATATTCTACCTTTCTTCTTAAATCTTTGATTTTTTTTATTTCTTTCTTAAAAGACTCTTTATTTTATTGTTTATGTATGTATATGGTGTGTGTGTGTGTGTGTGTGTGTGTGTGTGTGTGTGAACACATGTGTGTTGATACCTGCAGAGGCCAGAAGAGGGCATTGGATTTCCTGGAGCCAAAATTACAGCAACTGTGAACCACCTGACATGGGACTCAAAATCTAGTCCACTAGAAGAGGAACAGGCACCCTTAACCTCTGAGCCATCTCCCCAGCACACTAATACAAAATTCTTAAGTTGGGATTTTGTTTCTTTAGATTTATTTTATCCTTGATACTGTTCTAAGTTGTCATACCACATAAAATCTATTTCCTTTTTGAAACACTTAATTTTATTTTAGGTACATTGGTGTGAGAGTTTCAGATTCCTTGGGCCCAGAGTTACAGATAGTTGTGAGCTGCCATGTGGGTGCTGGAAATTGAACCCAGATCCTCTGGAAAAGCAGCCAGTACTCTTAACCACCGAGCCATCTCTCCAGCCCATGAAACCTATTTCTATTTGTTCCCCGGGGTGAAAGCAAGTCAATTCCAGAGCTTACCTTTCTGATCATGAAGATATAGATAACTGGATTGTACACAGTGCTCGATTTAGCAAAGAGATAAGCAACAATAGACACGGTTGGGGTGACCAGGTGTCCGTAGCCATTAACCACCAAGAAGCGGGTCACGATATAAGGCATCCAGCAGGTGAGAAAGACGAAGGCCATCAAAAAGCTCATTTTGGCCACTTTCTTTTCATATCTTAAGATCTTGATCACTTGGATTGTCTGGAGATCTTCGACACAGCGTAGCTGTAGGGAGTGAAGAAAGGATGGACTTTTCATTTTTTTTTTTTTGATTTTTTTCGAGACAGGGTTTCTCTGTGGTTTTGGAGCCTGTCCTGGAACTAGCTCTTGTAGACCAGGCTGGTCTCGAACTCACAGAGATCCGCCTACCTCTGCCTCCCGAGTGCTGGGATTAAAGGCATGCGCCACCACCGCCCGGCTTGGACTTTTCTTTTTAAGCAGATAAGCAGTCACCCTGTGTGTCCTGCCTTCATGGAAAGAGACAGGAGACGGACTGACTTCTGACCTATAGCTTGACCTAGCCTTTCTCTCTTCTGGGCTTCAGTTCCTTCAACTAAAACCTACCGTGTTTGATCTAAATAGCTTCTGAGGACATTTGGGGGGGGGGGTGAAAAAGGGGGAAGCAGGGGGAGAAGAAGCAGGATGGGCACACACACCCACAGCACATGTGTGGAGCTCAGAAGACAACATCCGGTGTAGCTTCCCACCTTCCACCTTGTCTGAGATGAGACTGGGTTTCTCTGGCCTGTTTCTAGAGACTCTCCTGTCTCTGCCTCTTATCCTGCTATAGAACCGCTGCTGTCACAGATAAATATCACGTCACTGTACCTGGGTTTGCATAGATTCTACAGATTCAAAAGCAATCCCTCATACTTAAACAGCAATTGCTTTACTGACTGAACCATCTCACAAGCTCCCTTTAATGGTTTTTAACTTACTTAATAAGGCTAAGATACATTATTTTTATCTAGAGCTTCAAATCCCTAAAACACAGCCTAAAAGGCTTGTGGTCAAATGGAAACAATCTCTTCATGACTGAGGAAACTGTTTTGCCCAAAGCACTGATTCATAAATTCTCCAACCAGATAACGGACTTACGCCATGCCAGACATGCTAAAGAGAGAAGCCTGCAACTCGTGATGCAGGCAAGTTACTTGCATGAGGTGCTCTGCTAAGGTAATGACATAGGCTGACGGCAAAGCTCATTTTTAACCACTTTCCCTGTTTTCAGTCTGTCCCTTGCATCCACTCCCATGTCTTTCCCTGACACACAGCAGTTAGGAAATTTCACACAGCTGAAATTAAAGGTGATGTGCAGCTGTGCCTCCTGTGTCGGTCATTGCAGCCTCTTTCTGCCTGGTCCCCACATGAACCGGCTTGGTACGTGTTCCAGTCCTTTCCAGCTCTACTAGTCTCTGACAAGTGGGTTCATGTGATCTTAAAATGAATATAATTATGGAAATTATAACCTTTCCCCCTCAGAATTCTTAACTTTTGAGAGTGCTGCAAAATGTAAGTTTGGGGGTTGGTATTGTCTGTTTGCCTTTTGCTTGTTGCTTTTGGTTATAGAGGCTGGTGTACGGAAAGCCAATGTCATCCCTCAGTGACCTGCTTGGGGAATGATTCACAGTGCAAAGTTCTACCAAACGTTAAGTCCCGTTGAGTCTTTCAACCCTGGGTAAATAACTCATCATATAGGGAGAGTTTGGTTCTTTTCACATCAAATGATGGATGTGGGGATGGTTTGGAAAGGGACATCTGCAGCCTTCAACTCACCATTCGAACGGAATACAGAATGTGACCATAGCAATGGCCTATGATGCCCATGGGTACCACCAGGCAGCCAAGAAACAAGAAGAGCACGAAGGAGGAGTCGTTGGCGTCCTTGGATTTCCAATCCACTGTACAGCCCAGTCCATGTACGTCCAGGATGTATCTGTTCCAGCCCAGGAGAGGTGCTCCTGCCCATGCCAAGGAGTAGAGCCAGATATAGGTAATGGCCCTCCAGGCCCAGGAGAAGTTGATCACTCTGGAATGTACCACACGGATATAACGTTCATAGGCCAGCACAGTGAGGGTGGTAATGGAGACAAACCCTGCAAGAAGAGAAAGAGAAGTAAGGTGAACAGGGAGACATCACAGGAAAATGACACATTCCACCAGAAACACTATACAGAGAACCTGGGGCCAATAGGAAGCTTGAGAAACAGCAAGAGATTTAGAGGGATGGCAAACCAGGCTCCCCAGGAAAATCAACTGGAAAGGTAGAATCAAAACAAAATGTGGATTGTAGGACAAAGATCAAAGCCCTAAAGTCAGCCCTGCACCCAAGGATGTAGCTTCAGCACAAAGTTCTGCCAAAGAGAAAGGGTAGAAAAAAAGCAGGTGGCCCCAGCATTCACCCCACCTCTCTGCTGTGTCACGTGACTGGAGGACCCGCCAGGATAGGAGCTGCTGTTTTTCACCACACCTTCCACACCAAGACATTGAAAAACCCCCCAAAGCCACCAGCCCAAATAAGCCCTTCTTTCCTTTAAAATGTTTTGCCAAGGGTTTTGTTACAGTAACCGGCGCAGCCTATGAGCAGACCTGGAGAAGAGCTCGCGGCCCGAGGTGATGGGCTAGCCCCAGGTTCCACAAAGCAGCTCTCAGAAGGAAAACACGACAGGTCTTCGAGGAAGCAGCCAGAAGGTGGAGGGGGGACTTGTTAAGAGTTTTGGGGACCGGTCCCAGCCCTCTCACTACCTTGCTGCTTAGCTTCCAAAATTCAGACAGTCTCTCTAGGCCCTGGATTTTTGTTTTCATAAAACTGAAGATCTCTTCACATTATAAAACTTTGTGATTCTGTTGTTAGAAAAGTGTGAGATGAAGAGACACGACACCTGCCTCGGACTCGGGCCGCGCAGTTAACATTCATTTGAACCCTGAGCTTTGTATGTGGCAGGGGGAAGGAGCAGCATTATTCTCAGTGTCTAATACACATGGCGTCAGTAAGAATTTCTGAACAGATAACTGAGGGTTTACTATTTCCTGACCAAAAGACCCTAGAGAGCAGTGACCAAAAGCAAGTGGTGTACCTCAATTCAAATTACACTAAGGAATTCTGAGCGTAAATTAGATGTGCTGTCTCAGAAATGTAATTTTAGTCTATTAAAATTTCACATCACAAATGATATACCCTTTAATTAGTCTTTAAGAAAGACATCTAGAAGCCTAGTTAACACATAGTAAGTTGATGTTTAAAATACAGTTGACTTCATTGAGTTTACAAATATTATTATTAAATATAATGGCATTTAATTTTATAATTAACTTCAAATACTAAATCATGGCCTTGAATTTGTCGTTAACTCATGTTGCATATTATTTCGTTCTCCATAGGCAAGAAAATTTGGTACAAAGAGTTTCACTGTTGTGAACTGTAAATCTCAACACATAGAGAGAAATAAACGCGTGTTCAGGGATAAAGCAACACGCTGGCATAGGAAGTGGGCACAGGCAGACAATCGTCTTCATGTGTAACTCATCCATTCCGTTAGCAACCAGCTACTGCCTAGCTACATGTCAATCACGGTGCTAGAGCAGGCATGAAGTCCCCTGGATTGCAGTGCCTTGCAGAATTGAAAGTCTGCTTGCAAGTCTGAGAAAACGTTCAAAAAGCAAACCAGTCTGGATAGAGGTGGGCAGTCCTTGGGCTTCCCACAGGTCAGGGAACCCTGATTGCTCTTCGAGCAGATGAGGGAGGGGGACTTGATCGGGGGAGGGGGAGGGAAATGGGAAGCGGTTGCGGGGAGGAGGCAGAAATCCTTAATAAATAAATAAATTTAAAAAAAAACAAAAAAAAAACCAAAACAAAACAAAACAAAACAAAAAGCAAACCAGTGAAGTGCAATGAAAGAAGAAGTCGGGAATAACTCAAGCCCAGGAGAGGGCGAGGACAGAAGGTGGGACACAGCCGTGCTGCCAGGATGACAGAACAGAACGGCAGTGTGGAACCGCCACCTTGGTGATAAGCCGGGGATTTGGAAGTTGGTAGATTTCCTTTTTAGCCTGTTTAGGTAAAAGACTTTCCAGTGTCAGTACAGTTTTGCTGTTGGTTTCAGCATGCTGTGTGTTAGCAAGCACAGTAAGTTTCAGGTGTTTCAGTCCCCAGCATCCAGTACCTTTCCAGGCTAATGCCAACTCAGGGTGGGTACGACGGGAGCAAGCCCTGCCTGGCTCGGATCCTCCTGGACAAAACATGTGGATAAATGAACAGTGGCTGTAATCTGACAGGTCTTTCAGGGTGACCGGATCGAAATGACCTAAACTACAGCCCCCTGGTGACATATTAGCAGTCTCTCCACCACGCCTGTGGGTTCTGAGCAAAAAATATTTACTGTAGACCGGGAAGAAGGATTCAGTTAGCAGAGTGTTTCCCATGTAAGCATGAGACCCTGAGTTTGATTCCCAGGACCTACATAAAAAGCTAGGCATAGCCAGGCAGTGGTGGCACAGGCCTTTAATTCCAGAACTTGGGAGGCAGAGGCAGGTGGATCCTTAAGGTTTAAGGCCACCCTGGTCTACAGGAGCTAGTTCCAGGACAGGCTCTGAAGCAACAGAGAAACCCAATCTCTAAAAACAAAAAGATAGACAAACAAACAAACAAAAGCTAGGCATGGTGGCACATAGAGACAAGCGTGGATTATGAATTCCTGGAGCTTGCAATCTACCCTGCATAGCCCCCTTAGTGAACTTCAGGCCAGTAAGCGACCCCATCTCGCAAAACATGGTAGAAAGCAGAGTGGACAGTGAATGCTGACCTCTGACCTACACATACGTGCACACACCTGAATACATACATTCTGTCTCAGAGAGATAACATTTTTGTTGACAGGGGCTGCTCGTTCATTTTCTGACTGCCCAGACCCGAAATAATAACACTGAAACTATATTAAGTACAACACTGCTTGGCTAATAGCTTAGAATTTTTATTAAGCAACTCTTACATCTTAAATTAACCCATTCTTATTGATTTGTGTATCGCCACATGGCTGTGGCCTACTGGTAAGTTTCCATCCAGTGTCTGTCTTCTTCAGCGGCTACATGGCATCTCCCTGACTCTGCCTTCTTTTCTCCTCTGTCTCTGCTTGGAATTCCTGCTTTGCTCTATTCGCTGCTGCCATAGACTCAAAGCAGCTTCTTTATTAACCAAGGGTAATAAAACATATTCACATCATACAGAAGGGAATCCCACATCAAATGTTGCATTCTATTTAATTCCTAGAGCATTCCTCAGGAGGACAGGGAAGGGTGGATGGGCTGTCTTGTCTCTGCTTACCAGCCCTTTCAGCGGGTCATCTGGTGTTGATTCTCGTTATTTCATGTAGTACATGTTTAAAGAAGAGCATGGCATGTAAAAGAAGTGGCCGCTAGCAGAGAAGGCATCGGCTATCATCACGCTTTGTGACAGCCGTGCTACCTAGTGTGTGGCTATTGGAAAAAGACACCTGTGGCTCGGAAGAGTAAACCGGTACTGCCAGCAGTGCAGGCTGTTTTGAGAACCCAATTCGGACCTCAAAACTATCATTTTCTCCTTAATATCATGTGTTTTCTCTCATGGGCACTATCTGGAAGGGGGGTAGGTTCTGAGGAGGAGGATGGAGTCCAGTATGAGTGAGGAAGGCCAAGAGAGGGTAAGGGAGAAAAATAACCCGAACACAATCATGTATGTGTATAAACTGGGATAATTAATCCCTTTAAGGAAACCTGTATTGTACCAGCAAAGTTATGTATGAAAGCCCCCTGCTGCCCATTTTACAAAACAGCTTTTGGCTCCTTTATGAGTGCAAACAGAAGCAAAATGGCTGTGCCTATTTACATTAAGATACCACCTGCCATTCACCACCTCCTGCCCAGCACTCACCACGACAAACAGACTGATATGTAACAGCCCAGACAGTAAGACAGCACCACCTGCAAACCTCCCAAAGAAGGGAACGTGAGCACCTGGGTTTAGTAAACCATCAGAAAACCTCTGACGATTTATACAACATACCAGACCAGGGACGAGTGCAGCACACTCACCTAGACCCTGGAAAGAGGCCATGGTCCTGTAGGGCCACACTGACCTGTTATTGGAATACCAGCAGATGGACAGGCAGAGAATTCCTTCATTAGTTCTTCAGTCCAGCGGAGTTCCCCATTACTTGACACTGGCCTGCTCAAATTGCTGTCTGTCTGACCATGGACGGGTTTTAGGTATGTCCTCTGATTTTAGGGGAAAATCCCCATCTGATGCCTATGTGTGGGTTGGTGTGTTGAACTCTGGTAAATGAGGCTTCGTAGCAAGTGCTTTTACCTGCTGAGTTGTCTGACCGGCCTTCAATAGTAATTTGAAATGGTATTCATTTCTTTTGTATTTCCATCTACACTTTAAACTACCTTGTGCCATAATCCTGGAAGCCCCCTCCTTCCTCAATGGCCACACTCCACAGTCAGATTGACTTTTAATTGAGAAGGGGATGGAGCAGGCCTTTGTAAAGAGGGAGAAGGGGTGACAGAGGAAAGCAGTGTCTGAGGGACTGGCAGATCACCAGAGAAGAACGCAGAGGGGACAGAAAATGGAGAACCAGATACTTGAAAAGAAGAACAGTGGAGCAGCTGGAAGGGTCTGAGGACCCTGGGACTCTACCAAGTCAACTCTCAGTGGAGATGCGCACACCATGCCTACACTGCCAGCCGCTGGAGCTGGCAGCTTTGACAAATGCTGACGACAATCTCTTAGCGTGCAGGACACAGCTGTGCAAACAACTGCAGGAGCGAGGTAGGCGCTAATCAGCTGAGTCTGGACCTAGGAGGGCAAGGGAGCGGGGCTTCCTCAGCCTGGGAAATACTGGGATGGGCTATAAGAGAAGCACGTTTTGAACAGTTGAGTGTGAGGAGTTTGTGAGCTGATGGGAATGTGAACACAAAGCAAAGCTGGGGAGATGGAACTGTGGGTAAAGCGATGGCTGCACAAGTGTCGGGACATGAGTTCTGATCCCTACAACTCACAGAAAAGTGGGTTCAGTAACACAATCTGCAAAGACAGTCCTTCTATAGTGAAATGGGAGGTGTGGACAAGAGACTCCCTGGAAGCTCGTGGGCCAGCTAGGTTGGCATGGGAAATGGTGAACAAGACACCGTCTCAAAGGCTGAAGGCAAGGACCTGCACCTGGGCTTGTCCTCTGATATGCGTGTACCCATACTCATGCATAAGAACACACACACACACCCCATGCACGCAAAAAATTAAAAATATACAAACCTACACTGTAAAAGAGGAATTCAAATGCTAATTCTCTGCATGAGCGTGAGTTAAAGAATTCTTTGACATATAGCTTGATTACGCATTCATTTACAGCATTCACCAACAAACATACAATATACACACAGCATGCTAGGTCCTGTGCTAGGCAATAAGATAAAAATTATAAACAGAAATAATTACAAAAGGATATGATAAATTCTATAATAAAGGAATATGTTTGAGGCTACAGTACTACATTAAATTCCATCTTATTTTCAGAATTACCCATCTGACCCCATGAAAATTCACATATCTGGTAAAAAAAAAAAAAAAAGGTGTCTCAGTGAGTGTGTGTGTGTGTGTGTGTGTAAGTTCAGCTTCATATAGAACATGAATGAGCTTGGTAAAATGATAATGGATAAACTGTTTTTGTATGCTCAGGATAAATTTGCTTCAGATTGGTGTAGAGTGAGCAGAAAGCACAGAAATGAAGAATGCTTTTAAGCTTTGATGCATGCTGAGAACCAAGAACCACAAGAACCACAAGAACCAAGCTATTTCCTACTTTGGCCACTAGATGGCCACATCGAGTAGCGTATTTCTAGATGTAGGCTGGATAAGCAATTTTGTACCAAACAGAACTGCTTGGTGCTGCCAAGCTCGTGGGCCAGATGTCTGTATCTGTTAGAAGAGTTCCTATGGCCGCCAGCGCCCATCACTCGAAGCAACTTCAATGAAAGTAGTAGGAGAAACACCTTGATGAGGTGGGAAGAGAGCTAGGAGACTGTTCTTGGGGCATTTTAACTACAGGAGGTGGGGGCGGGGTCCTAATCATATCCCGGAAGAGGTGAGGCTGAGCTCTCTGCTTATCTGCATACAGCACTGGAAAGGAGGCGATTAGAAACTAAGTTTGCTTCCTAAAGAGGCAACTCTGTTACTTCTATGGGAAATGTAAACAAAACGCGGTACTTTTTATATCAACGGGTTAAGTAGGACAAAACCCCGACCACAGCAGAATTTAAAAATTCCGCCAGGGTCAGCACTTCTCTGGACATCAAGGCTGCACTCAGAGCACCAAAACTGCCTTCTGCCTAGCAAGTGTGTGGCTTTAAATTAGCCAGTTTGAGGTGGGGATCACTCAGAATGACACACAGGACCTCTTTACAGTTGGATTAAAAATCCAGTGGGGCTTCTGCTGGATGTGCTTCCCTGCCTGACGAAGCAGCCTGCCAAAGAAGTAAAACTCTTTACCTGGCAAACACACTTTAAGTCTTGTGATCATTTCAGTGAGATCCCGGGCCCTTTTCTAACAATCACTCCTATTTGCTCATTAAGAAATAGAGGTACATTAAATATGTTTGAAAACATGCATTTGCTAGATTAAGCAAGGCGGCTGTTCTTTGACACTTTGTTTATAGAGTCTATTTGTGGCAGAAGCTTCCTCACTCCTCCACCAACTTAAGGTATTGATTCCAACCTACTAACACAGAGAAGTGGATACTTACAGTGTGTCAGGGATGGTTCCCAGCAGTTGCTGGTATGTTTCATTTAAGCCTCTCAATGGATAACACACGTAGAAAGTACTGTTACCATTGCTGTTTATAAATAAGAAAACTGTAGCAATCTGACAAGTATCTTACTGGCTAGCTTCAGACCCTAATAAGCAACAGAGTCTGTTTTCAAACCCCACAGAGCACTTGTTTCCACAGTGCAAGTTGGGAATCGTCATTTGTCTGCAAGTGAAGCACACTGTTCAGGAAGGAGATTTCATCTGCTCACTGCTGACTACCTATGTTCCATCACCGTGTTTACCTTTGATATCAGAAGGTCCTTTTGTAAGCTCAGCATTTTCTAAGCTGCTGAAACAATCAGTTTCCATTGAAGCAGGAAAGGCAGTTCCCCAAACACCCAAATGACGGCTGCTTTTGGTCTACCTTTTAGGTTAAAAAAGAAAAGTCCTGGGGGGCTGGAGAGATGGCTCAGTGGTTAAGAGCATTGCCTGCTCTTCCAAAGGTCCTGAGTTCGATTCCCAGCAACCACATGGTGGCTCACAACCATCTGTAATGAGGTCTGGTGCCCTCTTCTGGCCTGCAGACATACACACAGACAGAACATTGTATACATAATAAATAAATAAATAAATAAATATTAAAAAAATAAATAAATAAAAAGAAAAGTCCTAGTGTATGAGTTCCTCTTTCATGTCCATTTTCCACCCTTTCTCAAATCCCACTGTCAACCATTTCTTCTAAATCACAAATCATTCTGGGTAGCAATCTATAACTCCTGTTCCGGGGGCTCAGACATTGTCTTCTGACCTCTGAGAGCATCAGGCACAACCATCACGGTGTGCATGCACATATGCACATAAAAATGCATCCAAATAAAAAATTTTATTTAAAAAAACCTATTTCAAATAAGCAACTTAAACAGATCTACTGTTCACTGCCCAGTAGAAATAGAGCCACTCCGTGCCTGTGGTGACTTAAAACGTGGCAGCTGCCAGTGGAAGCCATCTCCCTAGAAGACAGCCGCTCAGCCAGGCAGTGCTCATGCCCATCGGGGGCTCAGGGTCCATGGTTCCCTTCCCACAGTTCAGACATCTGCTGCTGTTTCTGTTCTTGGTCTCGCTGCCCCTCACTAGTGCTGCCTGTGGTTTTGTCCACTAAGTATGGTAATCTTTTAAAGGAAGGAAGGGTAAGTGGTTGTTGATACAGCTGGTGAAACAAGGGGTGTGGATACCCCGGGCTCCCTGTGGTGGTAGCTTGGAAGACACACCAGTTTCTCTTTCCACGACCTCATCCCACTATTTAGGTCTTCTGATAGCAGCTCTCACTGCTCTCTGACCCTTCTGGTTGCCACTTAGCTCTTTGTCCTTCTGTAGCTCCACTTGGACAGAAGCCCGAACTTTAGACGATTTACCTAGACCCTGAGTTGACAGTCCTTTAGTTCCTTCCTCCTTCTTTCCAGGTAATTGCTAGTCTGGGCAACTGGAGCTGAGGGAAAGATCCCTATTAGAAGCCGCTCTGCTTTGTTCCTGCTTCCCAGAGGGTGCCCGACTCTAAGTGAAGAATATGCAGAATGCATGTAGAGTCTGAAGTCACAGGATCTTGCTTGATTGAAAACCCAGGTCATTTAGCTGCTGACCCGGGGCCTTTTTTAGATTGTTTTCCTAGAAAGATTTGTCCACAGAAAGTTGCTGTGCTCAAGAGGCAAGCTGAAGGTCTCTTGAAATCCATGAAAACAAACCTTATGAATGAATTGTGGAACCTTCTGGGTGCAACACATCTAGTTTCCAAATATATTCAAGCATGCTAGATTACTAATTTGGTACCAAGGGAGCAAAATCTGAGATGATCAAACAAGCAAATTAAAAATATTAGGGAGACCTTCAGGCCTATGGCTCAGTGGTGGGGTGCTTGCCTAGCACCACAGAAAGAAGTAGAAAGCATAAGGGAATTGAGAATACCTAATTATATTTCCATTCAATCACTTTATAGTTTACAAAACTCTCAAGAGAGCCAGGTTGTACAGCAGATGGTAGCAACACTATTTAAAGTGACTTTCTATTATCTTGCTGTGACTCAACTAGAGACTACCCAGCTAGCCCGAGGGACCAGGCCATTTTTCTAAGAATGAAGAGATGAAGATGTGTGTGTCTGTTTGTAATTAATTGACTAGAAAATGTAAGCTACCCAGGATCATAAATGCGAATGGAGAGAGAAGATAAAAACCCTATGGGATATTGATATATAGACCGGGAAATAAGACACAGGGACAAAGCGTCTGTGCTTACAGCATTCATTGGTCAGGTGACTGTGTAGGAAGTTTAATGTGAAATCCATCTTGGTGACTCGGTGGGGATTTGGGGTAGGCAAGAAGATCATTTCCTCCAACGTTTTGGTCATAGTGAATCTTCAACAGCAAAGGAAAGAAGACAAACAGAAAAACTGGCAGCTAAGGAGGGAACTTTATAATTGTTTTGTCCAAGGGCACAAAGCAAAGCTAGCAGGGGTCAGAGCAAGGCTGGCTCCAGAACCACTCTTGCTTATAAGCTCCTCTTGCTCCCCGCCAAGGGACGATTTATCTTTCCTTTTACGTCCTTGGAGCAGTGGGCTTTCCTTCACCAGAACAGCGTTTCCACCCCCAGCCCTTCGTAGAGCTAGTGTGTGTCTCCCAGGAGGCGGTCTCAAATGCTGACTCCAACACTCAGCCCATGAAAACACGAATTTAGTCTAAAAGGTTCCTCATTCTGACTCTCAGACCAAAGGATGCAGGTTGGTTTGGATAAATTTCTAATCTCCCTTAGTGTGATCTCATGGGAGTTCTACCAAAGGCCCACTCATTAGGCAGACAGACAACGATACAGAGTCTTTCTGTATCACCCTGTGTCACAACTGCAGACCACCTTTGACTGTGCCATCTGTCCCCAACCGTCTCCACACTCAACTGTTTCCATCACGGTTCTCACCTGCTCTGGCAGGTCAATGGTACCACTCCGTCCTCCTGTCTGAGCAGCACCCTCGCTGGAGACATATCTTAGGAGTCTAGCCTTCTATGGGATGGCTGTGCAAGGGCCTTTCACATGCATGGCAGGTCATCAACCGTTTTCTTTTCCCACTGAGTCATATTATTTTGGTTGCCTCCAGATTTTGATGGTGTTGGAGAGGTTTTTCATCCTAAGAATTATTCTGAACCTTGAAAATCTTAAGTGTATTTTCAGTAGAGAGAACACACACACACACACACACACACACACACACACACCCCTATCATTTATCTGCCTGCCCATCTATCTGGAAGATGGGCTCAAGTGGGTATAATTTAAAAGACTGTTGAGGATGGTGATTGCCAGTTGCGGGGAACGATCCAGAAAGAAAGCGAACGTCTATGAATGAGGGACACAGTCATTCTCTGTGCTTCTTGCCCATCTGTGTGCTAGTGGGTTCAGTTTCGTAGCCTCACAGCGGGGAGTGTAACAGAGTTTTAGCACGAGCAATGTCTTGGAAAGCGGCACTGATGCTCAGTGTCACGGCCTCTAGCACCCAGTCTTTGGGTATGTGGGACAGCAGGAAAAACAGTGGAGGGAGGCGGGAGTCAGGGTCCTTGGGAAGCATGGGTTAAAGCGTGGTAGGGGTTGGCAAGGCCCAAAGGTGTTGGATACTGTTTATGAGGGGAGGCTGCAGAGGGCACAGTGAGGAGGAGGTCAGTATTGGACAAGATCTGGAAATACAAAGCCCATAAAGAAGTGAGCTGTGGGGACTAACCACCCTTCTTGCGGCAACTTTGGCAGAGATATAAGCTAAGGTGAGATGCGCTTCTGGAACGGAGGGTTTGCCGAGTGTGGATCCTGAGTGGTTTGTCAGTGGTATGTTTCTATATTGTTTTCTCTTTGAGTTCATGTTGTGGACCGTTGGATCTCCTGCAGTTTATCCCTCACCTGACAGTGGAGCAGGGACAGACAATTTAACACCGATTGAGTTCTGCATCCTCTACATTCTGTGTGATCTTGAATGAGTTAGCTGTCTGGAACTTTTATTTCAGTAACTATTAATAAAACAGAGGAAATAATGCTATCTAGAAATCCCATAGAACTGGATTGAAAATTGAATTCATTAGTACTCACAAAGCACTTATAATACCACCTGACCAATAGTATGTAAGACTAATATGTTGGGAAGGGATGTTACAATCCATCTAGCTATATGTTTTACATATATCAACAATGCTTTAAGATAAACTGCTAGTAATGTTACATGAGCAACTGTACAGTATGTGAAAGTTTCAATACACTTTACCAAAACAGCCACCAGAAATAAAAATCCCCGGCAACATATCAGATATTCATGTTATTCCTTCTTTATATGGCACAGTACGCAACCTGCCTCTATCCACTCAATGATCTCTGGATGTCTACTGATTCTCGATGCCAGAGAGGTGCCTGGTGATTTCTAAAGATCTTCCTGTCAGTTTCACACCTACCTTTCCGGCTGGGTCTATCAGTGTAGTCTTGTGAACAGACATATCCAACACTAAAGCATTTGTTTACTGAACCTCTGCAGAGGCCACACTGGACCAGGCTCTTACTGAAATTCCCCTTGGCTTCTATAGTTCTCTCCCGTACTATTTGTGTGCCATGTTTCTTCCTCTGATCAGGAAAAAGTAAGCGGATTGAGATACATAACTGGAAGTCCAAAGTGATGCAGTCTCCATCAGAAAGTTGTAAGTGCCCAACAGAAAATGAATATGAACCCTGTACCCTGGCTCTGAAATAGTCCCATCAGGACAGTGCGTCTCCTTTCCTATTGCAGGCTGCGTTCAGTAAGAACCTACTCTGGGAAAGTTATAAAGGTACTGGCCATCCTTGCCAATCCTTGAGCTTTCAACAAGCCTATGGAGGGAAAAATCTACTTAGGAATCTTAACTTAGGAACTAATGGGAGGATAGGAGCTCATGTCAAGTCAAACAAGGACTTCGTTTCTACCCTGCTTCTGGCAGCGAATGCTTTCCCTTGTATCGTCCCATGGAAATCCTTTTCATCCTTCAGGTCCAGACCAAATGCCTTCTTATTTGTGAGACCTTCCCAGATCTCCCTACAAGAAACTTCATGGTGCATTCACTGACCTATGCCTATTTTTCCAGTCGTCGTTATAGCCTGATATAATATAGTAGCTAACTGTGTGACTGTGTCAGCCCCAATAGACCGAGAACTGCGCTGCTTACCTTTCCATGATGCTGGGAGTTAAGTCTGTCTTATCACCACGTGGAAACATCAGTGCTTACCGTCACAGGGCTTCTTAAAAAAAAAAAAATATGGGGAGGAGATGAGAACAGTTCCTGGTGTCCCTGAACTGGATCTGACCCCTCTCTGGAGGTAGAGCATCTCGCAGCCATAGCACGTGAGTTACAGTATCAGATGGGCAGAGTTTGGAGCACACTCCTGCCCCCTACCACTTACCAGCTGTGTGATGTTCCTCAAATTCCCTGCCTTCAAAGTGTCTGTCTTCCTCTGCAAAAGGAGGCCAATCGAAGCACCTACCCTGGGATGTTAATGACGATTAAACAAAAGATAAGAAGAACTTACAGGAGTACCTGGGATACAGTAAGTGTTTGTTGTCATCCATACTCTTAAAATTTAACCCAGGATAACCAGTCAGTGCATGTTGGTTGTCTTGGAACCTCTGCATCCAGCTGTGGTACAGTCTCAAGGGTTTTCTCTGTGTTAAGAATACACACTCCATCACAATTAGATGTCTCCTGCAGTTAACTCC
This sequence comes from Microtus oregoni, assembly GCF_018167655.1. Classification (NCBI taxonomy): domain Eukaryota; kingdom Metazoa; phylum Chordata; class Mammalia; order Rodentia; family Cricetidae; genus Microtus; species Microtus oregoni. The sequence goes on from NW_024543221.1 coordinate 72,511, forward strand.
TTCTATTAACTGCCAATCTGCAGCACTGTCTCAAAACCTGGTAACCACTGTCAAAGCAACTGCAGCCCCATTGTGGGCAATGTATTTAATTTACTGATGGCTCCTCTAAAATTCACAGGATCCTGTCAGATGCATGTAATAAGAACTTTCACACAACACCCTTTCAAGAGCAATTTAAAATATGCTATTTTATATTAGTCAGGGGGCAGTTATTTTTCTGAAGCATATGAAAAAAATCCTTATTCTAATTGTCTTGTAACTATTCTATTTCTTGGAAATATTTTTTTTAAACCTATGGAACTTCTAAATTCATATCAGAAGATTAGAGGTGGGTGTGGAGGATTAACTGATTCTCTGAAGTTTTTTGCATGATCCGAAATCTCCAGAAGGAAGTCACTGTTGGTTCATAATGTAAGGGAGATGGGTGGGTACAGGGGATATATATGAAGCGGTCCAGTAAAAAGTACTAGGATTCCTGCTGATAATGACATGGTACAGAGGACAAGTGACCTAGTTAGAAATCCTGAGGACAACAGGCAGATGTTGGGACACAGACAAATGAGATCCCTTCAGATATCCACCTGTTCTGGGCTCCTCGGTCTTGGCAGCAGTGATGTCTGTGCTGGGCAAACCACCTGTGAGGGGGCCACCTTGCCACTGTATGAGGATAGTGCCCCTACCTCGGCCTCACTACACATTACATGCTGGAAGCTTCCCCTTTCCCATTTTGACATCAAAGACTCCTGACATCCCCCATTGCCTCCTGCAGGGTGGATGTCTTGGTTTGAGAATCACTGCTCTAATGGTAGGAAATTAATAAAAGTATTAATGGAACATCTTAAAATTAAAATTTGTACTGTCTTAAAAATGGTCTTATTGGTTCACTCTAGGCTAACCCTAAAATAGGAAAATTCATAATTACTGGTTACCTCCCGGATCTTCAGCAAGACATTCTGGGATACTTTTTCTTTATGATGTATAAGGTCTGAGAGTTATTCAAAAGGTTTAACGATGAGCTTACAAACAAAAATGCTAACTGACAAAGAACACTTTAACTATGTTAACATATTAGTATATTTGAGATGAATAAAAGAACAAGTACGTTTCAAAAGATAGAGGGCTTTAGCTATATGGCATTCAGTGACGTGGGACATGGTGGTGCACACCTATAATCTCAGAACTTGGAAGGTGGAGGGTCACAAGTTCAGGATCATTCTTAGTTACACAGTAAGTTCAAGGTGAGCTCAGGCTAGAAGACTCTGCCTCGAAAAGCCAAAACCAAGTATGAAGCCTTCTGTGTGGATGTCTCCAAGTTATTTCCTGTGAACTATAAAGTACTTGAAGACGCCATGTCCTTCTGACTGACTGAACTATGAGTGCCTACATTCTTGACACCTCGTCAGTCACACTCTCCACCGTCCTTCCTCTTGTGGGTATGCCTCTGAAGTAGTTTTAAGGAGTGTAAAAAGGATTAAATATATGTCTAGCAACAGCAAAAGCTAAAATCACAGGACAACAGCAAGAATAATATATGTAAAGACCTTGATAGCTTGCCTGGCATGCACGACACCCTGGGTTTAGTTTCCAGCACCCACAAATCAGGCGTGTGCCACCACACACCTGCAATCACAACAGAGACAGGAGGATCAGAGTTCGTCCTTTGAAATCCAAGATCATACTCAGCAAGTTCAAAGACGGCCTGGTTCTATGAAATCTTGTCTCAAAAACAAAAACAGTAATAATAAAGGTTAAAAGAAAGACCGCTGAGATGGTTCCGTGGATAAGGGGCCTGCCTTTCACAAGCCCAATGACCTCATTTCAATTTCTGGAAACTTGGTACTGGAAGGAGGGGCAGACAAGCTGCCCTCTGACCTCCACAAGTGTACTGCAGCAGCCCCCATCCCAAATAAATACATAAGTGCAAATTAAGACAAAGCCAATGGAACAGGACTTCAACCAGATCCGCCACCAAGACAACTAGGTCTGAGCCTCAACAGGGCACTATTTTTGGTACCCAGAATGCTTCACACTCCACTTCTGTCCTTTGGTCCCTCGACACTCAGGGCCTTGTGCTTTGGGTTCCGTTTCTTGTACTTCCTCTTCCCCAGGCAAGACACAACGCTGAGAATGTTAGATGGAAAGGATTCCTGCAACTGTTGACTGACCCAGTTTTTACAAACTGTTGCTCTAAAAAGTTTCCGAAATAAAATTGGAAAAAAATGCCGTGTATCACAAGTCAGAGGGTTGTTTTAGTTTTAAGACTGAGGTGAGGGTGGTGAGTAGAAAATGTCATAAATGCTTGTTAGAAGGAAGAACACCTTACCTTAGGGCAAGCATTCCAGCAGGCTTCTTGGGTAGACATATTTTTATCCCCTAAATTGACTGATGCCAACTCATAATCACATTAGGTGTTTGGCTGATGCTTGCCAGTTATATGGCTTCGGATAACTCAAGGTGACTGAAGAAAGTATTGGCCTGAGTCCATAGTCCCTAAGTGTGTCCTTGGCTAAGGACGCCCAGCAACTGCTCAGTGGATACCTGTGAACTGACCTCATCACCGTGGCTCTCAGACTTAATCTCCACGGTAATGGATGACTTTAGGTTTGGATTAGTAATTCTCATTCTCTCTGTCTCTTGAGACAGGATATCTACATAGCCCAGGTTATATAGTTCAGGTTGGACTCAAACTTACAGCAATTCTCCTACCTCAGTCTCCCAAGTTTTAGGATTACAGGCATGCACCATCACGCTGGGCCATGAAAGATCTTCACACTGACGAACTGGAATGAACCTACTATTTCTCTACTTAGTTTTAAATGTCAGACAACTGAGAAAAGACACGAAAGATTAAAGTCCATCTTCATCAGGAGTTTCTTCTTAAGAAATATTGCAAAAACTTTCGGCCACACATTTTTGGAGATTACCAACTTTAACAGTTAGAAATGTATTTAGCTTAAAGGAGAATTTATATGTTTTTAAGAAACAGTATCATTTCATCAATCAAGCAAGCCATTTCACCAATTAATCTTTTATTGTTATTGTACACATCAATATTTTACAGAAATATTGTAAGGAGATTAAGTATTAACCTGCAATTACATGCCTTCTGATTTCTTCCAGTATAGAGATCCAAATTTTTATACAAATGCAATCAGCACGCAATAATTTCTGTTGCAAACTAACATCTTTTTGAGTCTCAAACTCTTTCCATACAGTCTTACATGTACCATTTAACTTTCTGTAAGGTCACTATGGCATCAACAACACACCAAAATTTATCCATTTCTTAGAAGTTTTTTAAAAAGTATAAATGAAATTTCTAAAACATATTTTTAGAAGTAGCTTTATTTATTTATTTGTTCATTCTGAGAGTATTTTCCTGGGAATGTGCTACTCAAAGTTATGTCAAAAATCAGTTATGGAAGACTGGTTAATCTCTTAAATAGTTCTTCCAAATGACCACAAATACTTGGTGCTACTGCATGAAGACTCATGCAGAATGAAAAATCCACTTACTAGTAGGGACGCAGGCAAAGTTTCTTTCATATCTATTTTAATGCACATTAATTTGAGGATCAAAGAATTTATTTTTACTTTCTTATTACTCTTTGCAACCTATCACTTTAGAGTATAAAGTGAGTACACAAGAAGAGCAGAAAGCCTAAAGAATTTGCACCCACTTAAAAAAAAAATAAAATAAAATAAAAAACAAGTTGGACAGTGGTGGTACATGCCTTTAATCCCAGCACTTGGGAATTCGAGGCTAGACTGGTCTACAGGGCAAGTTCCAGGACAGCCAGGGCTACATAAAGAACCATGTCTCAAAAAATAAGGTAAATAACAAATAAATAAAACACCCATGCAATAGAAACAGCTTTTTAAGTCCACCTTCTCTCCTTATTTTGTATCTAGCTTTTCCTTTTAATTTTAGTTGATCTACTTTGTCAATGTTCACTTGCCAGAACATTCCTTGGCATTATTACTGGGGTAAAAATTGTATTCTTATTACTTTTATGGTCAATATATGATTAACAAATAAATGGCAGCGTGGGATGAAAAGAGGCCCTGAAACCTATCTCCATACTGACCCAGTCTTCCTGTGAGCAGCTTGTAAATACTTCTTTCCTGGTAGCTGATCAGTCTTAACTTCCTTGAACTCAGCACCACAGAACATTTAGATGGGTGGTAGGTATATCATGCCTTAAGGACTTAGAGGGCAAAGCCCTGTATTTTTTCCCTCTAAAATTGAAGATGTGTTTCCTCGCTTACTTTCTTGCATAATTTATCACAGTTCTCTCAAATTACATGAAGCATAAGGTTGACATCACCAATGATACTGTAATAACTATCAGTTACATACAAATGCCACATGCTGGAATTATTTTGGATAAGGGTTCTTATGCATTATCCAACTTAATATTCACAGTAATTTTGTTAAATATTATTTCTATTCCATAGATGGTAAATGAAAGCCAAAAGTAATTGTTTTGAGATCAAATGAGTAATAAATGACCTGTGGTCTCCCTGTGTTTATAGCATTTCCTTCAAGCCAAGACATCTCTCATAGAAGCACACTCATATATTAAATTTAGCTCCTTCATTAAAGCTTTTATCTTTCTTAAATTACTCTAATATAGCTACAAACTTTTTAAAGACACTCGTATATACCAGTATCAATACGTTTTAAAATCCCATCACTGTTGGAATCTAGATATGAGATTTCAAAAAACTATGTACCCTGCAACTTGTGAACTTCTCTTCTGGTCATAGATATTTATATGGTCACACAGGTTTAGAGAATTATAAAGCCATGGAAAAAGAGTATGTTTGCTCTGGTTTCTTTCTATAACTTTACTTTGTATTTTTATCCCACTGACATTTTTTTTCAGCCACATACAGATAAAAAGTAATACCAAGGCTGTCCATTTCTACTTAAGAAATGGTTCACACATGTTTTCCCAATAGAAATTCAAGTTAAGTTTTAAGTAGTTGCTTATCATGCTATGAAATGCCCACAAAATCATTAGTAAACATAGTTAAAGCAAATGAAATTGTCTAGTTAGTGCAGGTAGCATCATGGGCTCTGTGCATGCTGATGCACAGCTACTATACTGGACACAGCTGGCTCATTCTCAGTCACTGCAAGTAATTGTTTCTGTCGGTTGTTACCTCTTCGGGCAACATTTTACTCTACAGCTTTTCCCTAGCTAGAATGGGAGATTTTGTCTGACTTTTAGTGTGGAGCCCTAATTGAGTCAAAATGTAATTGATGAAAGGCAGCATTTATGATTCCTAAACACCTGAGAACTTCCAATAAGCCCATTCTAACTTGTTAGAAAGTTAAGTAATATCCCTTATATTTCTTAAATACCTTTTGCTCATTTGCCTCACTTCCACTTATTGCTCTGTGCTCATTTAAAGTAATACATTCACTTTTTTAGTTTAGGAAACAAAAAACAAAAACAACCTTGTGTCCCCCCTTCCCCCCACCCCCCGCTTTGGCCTATTCTAATCCTAACTTCTATTACATTCAGCTCTGTCTTTTCTAGTGTCTGTTTATCTTTTACAACTCTGCCCCCTTCTTTTAATGTCTTCTGAACAGACTGTGGTGCTGACAAACCTTATGAAGTGGGTTTGAATTACTCTCACCTCCATTTTATCTATCTTAGACTTGTTTTTCTCTTAATTGCTACTTTTAGGATAGCTCAGGTTATTTCATTTGTTCTGCTGGATTTAATCCTTAAGATCTACACAATATTATGGATTTATTATATTAAAAAACCAACACCAAGACCAACGGATGGCTTCCTCCTCTCAGTGCCCTGTCATTCACTTAAACGTCTTGGCTCGCTTTCCTCACTAACGGGCAGCAAGAGTATACCAGACCACACTAGTCTACTCACTAGTACTGCCTCTTCTCACAGCAGAGGGCTTTCCCTGCTGGGGTGCAGCAGCTGGTTCTGGAGGGAAAGCATCCCTCCTGTTCTCAGGGTAACAGACTGTAGTAAAAGAGACGTTGTGTCAGTTACCAAGTTTATAAAGCAGTACAGCCAACCAGGAGTCATGCTTCACCCCGAGAAACCTGGATGGGGAAACCTCTAACTTTATAGGCATCTATAAACCCACGTTAAGATGCGCCACTATTCCTTCTTGGGAAATCCTTTCTGGAATATTCTCAACACCTATCCTGAAGAACCTTTTCCTAGCGTAACTTATTAATTGATGCTAGCCTCAGTTAACTGTTAAGACGTTCTCTTAAGTGTTAGTGTCAGCGCTATAGAAATTTTCTGAATAAATCCGGTCCCTTTAATTTTTCTGTAATATACTTCTTTTTTGGGATAGGTAGGGGGTTTGGTTTTGTTTTGAAATGAGACTCAACACCATAGCCCAGACTGGACTGGACTTTACAGGAGTCCTCTTGCCTCAACTTCCTACATGACAGCATTGCATGAATAAGCCACCAAGCCCTGATTGCTCTTATATATGAGCTTCTTTGACTCCTAAGAGGCACTCTTTCTGCAAAGTAGCAGGGCACGGCAGGCTCACTGCCTCCTTAGTCACAAAGGTCAAGAAGGTAAAATCACATGTAAATATCAATCCCAAGACACAGGACCATGGCCACGCTTCTAACAGACAGTTGTGTTTTATCAAATGAGCACTTGTACCAGCTGCTACTCCTACTACCAGCTCCATGTGTTTACACGATACACAAAGAGCTCACATGGTTAGGACTTACATGCTCCTCTACGCATCTGAGGTGGTAGCAACACTAGTAGTTGCAGCAGTAACTACAATAGTCCTTGGACATTAGTTTTGTGTAGACAATGATAAAACCTGAACACAGTAGCAAGCGCGATATTACCTAGTAAGATAAACAAAGTTGCCACTGCGGAACCCAAAAATAAAAGAAAGCTAACTACACTCGAAGATTCTGGATTCCTGGAGCCAGTTCAGAACCAAAAAGGCTGAGTCACCACAAATCAGTTAGTTACTGACAGATTAGCAGAGCTATTAGGTACCCGGTGTCTTAGTATTGAAGACATGTCAACAGCACTTATCACAAATGGCAGCTGTCTTTCAAATGACGCTATTTTGAGGTCAGGATGAAAATACTTCCAGTCTGCTTTAATTTCGAAGGTGGCATGGGCTTTGCAAGTTCTTGTTGTCTCTGGGGTATCGAGCTTGGCAGTAAGCGAAATACTGACTCCAGGATTGTCTGGTTGCTAACTCTCACCCTCAAAGATAATGTCTTCTGGATTTGGTGGAGGGGGGCAGAACTCTTCACTGGGAAAGATCTCCTGGAACAGTGCTTCCGCCTGCTTGACGGCATGCTCATTCCCCAGTCCACAGTCAGGCCCAGAGCAGATGTACACATTGGGAGGCAAGCCACGGTACGAGCTTCGGCTCACCCCTGAGGAATCTCTCATGTTAAAATAAAGAGCCCACAAGAGTCTCGGTTTTCTGAGTTCTTCCTGGTCTTCTGCTTCTGTAAAAGGGATGAATAACTGCTTCACCACGGGTTCCAAGTCTTCCCTGGCTGTTTTTGAAGAGACACAAGTCAGGTGGACCAGATAGCTGTCCTTCATGCACGTCATGGTTGACGGGCATAACTCCATGACCCTAACGGAACTGGTTCCTGGCTCCAGCGGAGGCACTGTCAGAATGGAAACCTGCTGGTCTGAATCTGTCTCCAGGATGGACCGGTCTGTGATGAGCACGGCCCTCGAGATCTGCTGATACTGCACATTTGAACACGCTTCCTTAGAAAGGTAACTGTCTTCCACAATGAAATAGCTGGCACTTATTCTCTGACCAAAGTGGTCTATGATTCCGTTACATCTTCCGGAGTCTTTATCAACTACAAGGCATTGGACTTTATGGCGAAGACAATAGATTCCACCAAACACGGCACACATCCTGCAGAAACACTGGGGAATTTCTCCTTGGCCATATAAAGGGAATATAAAGGGAGTGTTGCCAAACCGTCCAAGACACTGAAGGAAGGTTTTGGTTGCTTTAAGGCCATCTAATGTAGTGCAGGAAGACTCTGATGTCATCGCAATTGAGTGCAGTATGAAATGCTGGAGGCTGGGCGTTAACTGTTTAGTTTTTAGGTACTCAGAAAATGAACATTCTTTGAAATCTTGGTATTCGTCAGAATGTTGTTCATAGTCTAGACAGAATGTGAGGAATTTCATTAGCATCCTCTTTTCAACCATAGTGAGCCCTTTACTATTGAAGACATCTGCTCTGGAGCAAGGCACCTGTTCCACTTTCCCTTCCCGAAATGCAAGGATTCTAGTGACGTTCTTAAATTCTGCATAACGACTAACATTTGATTTGATTAGAAGATCAATCAATGATCCTTGAGAATACAGCAGCTTTGATACCAAGTCAATATTAAATCTCCGGCTCTCCTTAATCATTTGAGGGTATGTAATCCTGCTTCTCTTTGGTTGTTCAGTGTTGTCTTCTACATGAAGTATGTCTTCATCTTTATCTCCATCTGAAACTGTCTGGGTACCACTTTCGTCTTCACGGTCCTTTTCTTTCTCCAGTGAGTTCTCTGCAGCAACTGGAAATGATGAAGGCTCTCTATCACTTCTCTCTGGATGTTCAGAAGGCGCTTCGTGGCTTGAAAAGTACGCAGAGTGCCTTTCTTTGGACAAGCCTGCAGAATCCAGAGAATCAGCCAGGGTAGCAGATGCCTCTGAAAAAGGACTTCTCTGCAGAGCATCTGTCTTTTGAGTGCTGTCCCCAACATCCTGGCTGACATAACAGAAGACTTCTGTGTGCTGAATGGTTCCATCCTTCCTGCAAAGGGCGACGGCTTCTTCGGTGTCATGGATCAGGTCTCGCCACGAGGCGGTGGTGTCTTCCTCGCTGTCATGGCTCTGTTGACAGTCCTCCAGCCAGGACAGCAAACCTGTAAAGCTGAAACTCGCCCAGTTCCCTCCGTAGTAACTTCTTGAGTCAACATGCAGAACTCTCTGTCCGCTTCTCGAACATGCAGCTGCCAGGATGGACTCGGGCAAACCTGTCCCTACTATAATCACATCAAACTCTGTGGGAAGCTTGTCTGCCATCTTAGGAGCTGAAGCTTCAGGTCACAGCTGATGAAGGAACTCAGTACGGATCTAGGCCGAGGACTCCTCTGAGGTATTTATTCTGTAATAAAATCTCTACTTGTGATCTTCATTCAGAAACACTGAACTTGCAAGTCCTAAGCTGTTTAACAGTTACAATTTAAACATTTAAGAAAAGAAAGTCAGGAGCATGGAAAACACGAGAAAGGCATGAAATCCTATCTGAGAACACTCAAATGGATGTATCCTTTTCGTGTCTGCACTTCCCCTTAGCGGTAAAGGTTACCATGCATCACATATGCATTTGTGGCTGGAACTCTTCTCTGAAAGAAGAAAATTCAAGAAAAGAACACAATTGTAAATAATAGAAAAGCAATTTCATGCAACAGCAATTTCAATCCACTGGAGCCTGACTTGTTAACGTGGATACAAACCTCTACCCAAAGAAGTCATTAAATGCCCTCCCACAGGTCTCCTAAGCTCTTGAAAATGAACAGAAGATACTTTGTACATCTTCCCCCAAAGTAGTGAAACAGACACAATAGCCCAGAAAAAATAAAAAATTAATAATATTATACAATTACCTTATGGTTAATAAAATATTTGGACAACATTGAAAGCTTAGACTAAAAAAAAATGTGGCTTTACAGTGTTTATGGAAACATACTAGGCTGAGTGATAATGTCAAAATAATGGGGAATATTGCCAGTGTCAGGAAAGTCTGTAGGTAATCCCAGTCAGCTGTATAGAAGATTTTACAACCTTAACCACCCTAAGGATCTTGCAGCAGATACTTGAGACATCTAGATATTACAAGAGAATTAATTCAATAACTGACATTTAATATATGCAAGTACATGAAAGAACAGAATGAGAGGAAATAGCCTTGTAACATTTTCTATACTAAAGTCCATGTATAAGTTAAAAAGTTTCCTATATTAAAACATTTTAACATAAATAATATCTATTTATAACATCTAAATAAGGAAACATTTACATTTTGCCAGTCTGTCTCTGCAACCATGAATCTCTTTCTAAACAGGTTCTTGTTTCTAAAGAAGCAATGGAAAAGGACTCCCCTAAACCCTTCCATCACATGCTGGTTATATCCGTGTGGTGCTGGGTGTGCTGGAGCCTGTCCCTTGGATATACTCACCTGGACGTCTGCAGGCTAACACACTTTCACACCTCATTGCCAGCCTTTTCCTGGCTCATCATGCACAGTAGCAGTAAGTGTTCCTGGGCCTCTCTACTTTTCACTACTGTTACATCTGCTGGCATCTAGATGCAGGTACACGGAAGAGACTAGTAATTCTGATATTCATAAAACAAGCCACTCTACTGGAATTGACACGAACTTTACAAGGTTGCTGGTCTGACATGTTAGTTTAACTGATACAGCGATCCCAACAAGCCCAGCTGGTAGTAACCTCTGACCAAGATTATCAGGAATTCTACTTATATTTAGCCTTCTTTGAGAAGCCAGGACCAGAGCCCAGGATAAAGCCACTGCCTGGTCTACTTGTGCATATATGCAAGAACATGTGAATTACTCTCTCTTCTTCTAGTAGGGTATAAAGAGGGAGACAGAACCTATGAGGACATCCAAAGTATAAGCATTTACTTCCTCTAGGCATAGAAGGGAACAAAGCTGAGGCTGGCGGGGGTGGGGTGAAGCGGGTTATAGGCACTAAGTAAGTACTTTCTGAACTACAGATGTCAAAGGGGTCTTCAAAAAATACAAAGTAAATAGGATAGATGACCTTAACCACAGTCAGCTCAATAGTGGATCACAAAGATGGGGAAACTGGCAGTCTGGGAGAGTGAATGACTTGGGAAAGCACAGACGATGAAGTAGCCACAGGGGCCCAACAGACCAGCGGTGCAGCCTCACCAAAGCTCTGCAGCAAGCAGCTAGCTACTTCGAGCCTTGAAAAACTTCCTCTCCTTTAGTACTCAGGATTGACTAGTCCTGGCTTAGGGATAGAAAGGGAAGCATCTTCCCTGTCTCCATCAAGAAGCATGCTCCGGGAGAAGAAACCATCTTTGCTAAGAACACTGTGAGTTCTGCCGTAACCTCACTCTTCTCCAGGAGGTAACTGATTCCCAGTCCTCTAACCCTAGACCATCTACCTCAGGTTTCAGGGTGGGAACAGAAGCCATGATTCAAAGCACTGATAAATGCCCTGGGTAAAGCACCAGGGTGGATGCTTCTAGAAGTCTTAAAAAATTTCTTCTGATGGTGACAGCTCCCGGTGGAGCAGGGAGAAAGGAGAAGGAAGGATACAGGAAGAGGAGGTTGGCAGAGCATGGCAGGGGAACAGGGTGGATGCTGAAAACCACACTAAAAAACTGAACCCATTCTTGTTTTCATACTGCCAGCTGGACACCACAGCACAGAAACATATTTCACAGAAGAAAGAACTGTCATGTCCGTGAATAAACACCTGTCGCCTATCCCAGGGCCTCTGAGAGCCAGGCCTGACTGACACACGTCACCTTCTTAAAGACTAATCCACCTGAAAGACCCTCCTGACCAACGTTTTTAGTTAACACAGAGAATAACCAAACAGTCAACCTACATTATCACTGATGTGCTCTCACAGTCCCTCCTCAAGTTTTAGTATTTTTTAAAATGGAAATCCTTAATGTTTATTAGGGGAAGAGACTAGAGAAAGTATCGGAATTATCAATCAGTGAAATAAATAAATAAAACTGTAACTTCCAAATTTTCTTTGCTTTAAAATTTTAAAAAAAGGAATCATGACAATAACACTTAGGATTATGTTTGTCACACATAAGCTGGCAAATAAAAATATCCATGATGTTACATAGATGTTTTTCTCTAAGATCTGCCAAGATAAAGACAGTAGTCAATTACCAGTGTGTTTTAAGATTTGAAAAGGGGGATTTTAAGACTTAAGAAATACCCAATTCTATTTTAAATCTCTGTACAAACAAAATTCTTAGAACACACACATACACACAGTCCACACCCCACATCACACACACACACACACACACACACACACACACACCAGTATTTCCCAAGCTTAAAATACTGAGTTAGTCAAGCGCCAACCTGTCAATTTTCAATATAAATCTTCAAGAGATCAACAAGTTCTACTTTAATTAAACGTACTGGCTGCCCAGATAATTAATTAGTCACACCAATGAGTTGGACTTCTGAGCCATTTGTAACCTCGGGTGTGACAGAACTTATGTAGAGGAAATACAATTAAAAATGTCATACAGTCTCACTCCCTAGGAAGCACTAAACGATTTATAATTGCTAGCAAATGGAAGGGTGGGGGAAATACACAGTTATTTAGGCTTCTACGTGTCACTCTGAGAAACGAATACTAAATACGTGATTAAAGCTCTCCTTGTCCCTTCTCCACTTTTCAGGGGTTGACTTTTTTCTTGTGTCTCTTGACTCTACAGGCCCTCATTTCTCTCCCCCCTTGTGCAGACCAGTGAAAACAGAATAGAGATGAGAAGATACAAGCTGGCCAGCGGCAGGGAGACTTTCAGAACTGCTGCATCTGCATTGGGAGTTGGGGATAACGACTGGCTGGAAGGACCCAGAGGAGGAGGGAAACGGGGAGTTGGGAGAAGAAGATCGGCTGAAAGGGAAGATCCCGGGGGATGAGAGAGGCCGGGAGTTAGGGGTGATGACTGGCTAGAAGGGAGGATCCAAGGGAGGACGCAAGCCCAGAGCTGCTGTACCCAGGGAAAGTTGGGAGGCGAGGAGGACGCGTCCCGGGCAACTCACCGAAGAGGCTGCCGCTAAACCCGTCCCACGCGCAGCCCACAGCGTCCCACACCCAGCCGTTCCGCAGGCACGACGCGAAGGTGAAGGTGACGCCGAACAGGGACCCCAGCAGGTCGCCCAGGCTGAGGTTGACCAGGAAGAGGTGGGTGGGCGTGCGCAGCCGCGGAAACTTGGAGTAGAGCAGCAGCACCAGCAGGTTGCCGCCGACGCCCAGCAGCGCGAGGCCGCCAAGCAGCAGCGCCAGGCGCTCGTACGCCGTGGGGCTGAAGAGCGGCGCCGGGCTTCGTGTGCCCGCAGGCGCTGCGTCCTCGGCGCCCGCCCCGTCCTCCCAATATCCCTGGCCGCCGCTGCGGTTCCCCGAGTACATGGCCCGACGCCGGCGCGCTATGCTGGCGAGGGCTCGGTGAGCCGGCGGCCCGCGGCGGCGAACGATGTGGCGCTCGCGCTCAGCCGCCCGCTCGGGCCATCGTGCCCCGGTGCCGCGCCGGGCCCGCCCAGTCCGCGCGCACCCGAGGCCCCGCCCTCCGGGGATAGCGCCCCGCCCCCACCGCGTGAAGCTCCGCCCTCCCGCGTGAGGCCTGAGCCCAACCAGAGAGCATTTGCGGTCCCACCCACTGGGCCGCCCTAGAAGCCACGCCCTCACTGCTTGGGGCCCCACCCACAAGGCGACCTTCTTGAGCCCGCCTCCTGATGCTCGTCTGTGCCGCGTGCGCCTGGCCCCTCCCTTCCGAACGCCCTGATAGCCCGCACAGTGGATCCCACCTTTGGCCCCCTCTGACTCCGCCCCCTTGGTTGTGGCCCCGCCCTGATGTCCTGGAGGTCCGCCCCTTTCCCTTCCCACCTCCCACGCGCGTCCCCGCCCAGCGCCGGAGGAGAGGATTCAGAAGAAAGGGAAGTAAATTCCTTTATGGAGGTAAATTACCCTCAGCGGGTCCTCACAGCCCATTTCCCCTCAGTTGGCTCGAAAGCATCATATTCATTCACCCGTTCAGTCATTCACCCTTGCACACATTCATTCATAAATATTTATGAACGCCTGCGCTTAACTCTGTTGAGTGTGCTGAATAAAATACTCCCAGTTAAGCTTCCCTTTTTCCTGAGAAGCTATAATAACAACCACCCTACCTCATACACCCAATAAAAAGAGAAGTAAAGAACTAAGCGTTGAAATGAGCAAGGTAGGGCGCTAGTCAAATAATCTTACAAACAAGGAAGCTGAGATTAAAAATAGAAAAGGAAGGAAGGAAGGAAAAGACGAAAAACAAAAACCCAGCAGGCTGAGACTTAACTACTCTAGAACTGGAAGATCTGTTCCAGGGTTTATAGCAATATGCTGAGATCACAAGAGGTGGGACACCTGCCACCCTCAGAGCTCTAGGATAAGGAAGGAAATAGCACCTCCCTAGTCAAGCCCTTCCTGTTTTGCTCTGCTGTAGGGCTATCCTGATCCACAAGCCAGGCCAGCTAAAGCACTTCACTGGAGGTGACCTCTTGAGCAGCACCCCCGAGGCTTCAGTCTAAATCTAGCAGGTATAGAAAGGATATATTTAGAACAGCACACATTTTCCACTGGACCTTTCCCCAGCAGCAATGAAAATATAGTACAAGTCAAATATAGATTGTGAACGCAATACACTTCTTTAGGGCTGCAGTCCCGTCTAACTCCCCACAGGAGGAAGATGTTCTGAGCTGTCATGGGCACTAATGACTGGTTCGTGAAAGCTAAATTGATGTTCACGAGTGTTCGCCCCTCCCACTGTTAGTTTCAGTGCAGCTCCAAATCCCCAAGAATGAGCTACGCAGATAGACGGCTCCATACCCTACTGCAGTAAACACTAGCCAAGAGACAGCTTGCTCTGCCCTCGGAATCTTGACCTTATCTTTAAGGCTTCTAACCTGGTGTCAGCATCTATGACGAAACCTTTCAACTCATCTGCCCTGCAAAACGTTTTTAATGTCATATTGTAGATTTATAGGACCGTTTAAGGCATTCATTTTATCTGCTGTGTTTTCATCATGGGGAGGTTTTCATCATCTACAGTAAGATTTCATTGCTAGTTGAAGGAAGGAAGGAAAGACTCCTGATTTGTTTCCCCTAAAGCATCCATTCATTGACAAAAAGTCTTTTTCTCATAAAGCTCACTTTCTAGTTGTGTTGGAAGAGAAGACAATAATAATCAAATTGGTTTATATATAAAATGTCAGATGCCATAGATGAAATCAGGAAAGAGAGAAGAAAAATGCCCTTATTTAGTCAGCTCTACATTGAACTATATGAACATGACATATGTATAAGGTGGGAGTCTACTTGCCCCACTCAAGCCCACCTTGGCACATATGTCCTGTGCATGCAGAGCTGTCTAAATCAAGTGTGTATCTTTTCTCTTTCCTAATTTATCTGCCTTATGAAAATTTCCTGTAGTATTGTGTGCTTTAATACCTAGTCCCTATCTGGTGGCACTATTATAGGAGCTTATGGAATTTTGGACATGGGTCCCAAAATCAATCACACAGTATTTCCAAGTAGAACATCTCCAAAGTGATCCAACCAAGCCTAGAAGTGCCTGATCAATCAGAGCTGTGCACTGTGAAGGATTCAAGCCTTGGCACAGGCATAGATGCCTATAGGAAGAGGCCACTTGTTCATCCTGGCTGCCCAGAACCAACAACCACACTGAAACTTTCTTAATTAAAACACTGCTTGGCCCATTAGCTCTAGCTTCTTATTGACTAACTCTTACATTTTAATTTAACCCTTTTCTATTAATCTGTGTATCAGCACATGGCTGTGGCTTACCAGGTAAAGTTCTCAGCAGCTGTCTCCAGTGGCAGCTCCATGGCTTCTCCCTAACTCCACCCTTCTTTCTCCCACCATTCAGCCTTGCTTTCCCTGCCTACCTAAGTTCTGCCTTGCTATAGGTCCAAAGCAGTTTCTTTATTCATTAATGGTAATCACAGCACACAACTCCCATATCAGATGCCAACACTCATTCTTCCTCAGGAGAGTTCTTCATTGACTTATTCCTGGAGCTGATTTGGCCCTGGTGACCGAGATATAAATCAAGCTGCTGCTACTCTGCCCTTGTCCTTGTTAGTTGTTTTGGTTTTGGTTTTGTTGTTTTCTACTTGACACAAGCTAGAGGCTTCTGGGAACAAAGAACGCCCATTGAGAAAAATACTTCCACTAGACTGGCCTGCAGGAAAGCCTGTGGGGCATTTTCATTGTTATTATTAGGGATGGATGTGGAAGGGGCCAGTCCTGGGTTATATAAGAGAGTAGGCTGAGCAAAACACAAAGAACGAGCCAATAAGCAGTGTTCCTCCATGGATTCTGTGTCAGTTCCTGCCTCCAGGTTCCTGTACTGAGTTCCTGCCTTGACTTCCTTCAGTGATGAACTGTGGTGAATTAGATGAATTAAACCCTTTTCTTCCCAAGTTGCTCCTGGTCATGGTGTTTTATCTTAACAAGCATCCTCCCACTATGTAAGAATGCACAGAAAAGACCCCATATGAGGAATGGGCAGTTACCAGCTACTGACTCTGCTGGAGCCTTACGTTGCTCCCAACTGTCAGAACAATAACAAATGAAACATTGATGTTTGTAAATTACTCAGTGTGACATATTTTAGTGTAGCAGCAGGAATAGACTAAGACCAATGCAACAGAAAATTTAGCATCTAATATAATGTACAATAGTTTAAAATATTTATTTTTTAAATTCATATATGTGTACATATGTTCATTGTTTGTGTATGTTCATGTGTGTGCAGGTACTAATGGAAGACAGAAGGTGGCTTTGGATCCCCTGGAGCTGGAATACAGGCAGTTGTGAGCTGCTTGATGTTGAAGAGAGGTATCTACTCTTAATTACTCCCACCAACAATTTCTTTTTTTTTTTTTTTTTTTTTTGGTTTTTCGAAACAGGGTTTCTCTGTGGCTTTGGAGCCTGTCCTGGAACTAGCTCTGTAGACCAGGCTGGTCTCGAACTCACAGAGATCCGCCTACCTCTGCCTCCCGAGTGCTGGGATTAAAGGCGTGCGCCACCATCGCCCGGCCAACAATTTCTTGATATCCCCAGTAATCTTGGCAGCATTCTGATTTCCAACCATTTTGGAAGATTTGTAATATTGGAAGATTTGTAATATTTTAGTTTGATTGTAGGAAACCTAAATATAATCCACACACCTCGTGAACTTCTGCCATCTCTTGCTTGGATTATTAAAACCTGCCACTCACTGGTCTGTCCACTTCTCCCACTTTCCCTTTCTCGGCTTATTTTTCACAAAGTTCCTGGAAGAATACTTTTCATGTACAAGTCAGAACATGTCAGTGTTCTGCTCACGACCTTTCCATGTCTCTCAGAGGAAAAGTTCAAGTCTTTATAAAATCTCTGTGATCTTACTAGATCTGGCCACCACCCTGTGGCTCTTTCTCTTCCTTCACACCAATTTATTGCTGGAGTCTGTGTTGTTTCTTGGGGATGTCAAGCACTTACTAACGTCAGGACATTCTTCCTAAGGTTCGCTGGCACTCTCTCTTGCCGTTTAACCCCAGGGCTTGCTACCTCCCCTGCAGGATTCCGCCAAATATCTTTTTGTTAGCATAATTTCTCTTCCGTGGGCTCCACCGCACACATTTATTCTGTCTTCGGAGCATGTACCACTTTCTGGCATACTTCATATGGGCTTGTTTTCTCTGTTTGTAAGTTCAGGACACTATTTTGCTCACTACGGTATCATTACTGCCTAAAACACCCCTAGCATAAAGTAAGTGTTCTATAAATACTCACCAAATCAATGGGCAGATGAATGTCAGAAATCCATGAATAAGAATGTAGGAAAGATAGATCCTTGCATGTTGCCAAATAGTATTTTGGGAGCTTTAAAGAAGAAAAAGAAGACAGAAGACAGTGAGAAAAGTCTCTATGTAACATGTTTACAGAGAGTTACTCCCCTAATAGCTCATAGTCAGAGATGGATACCAAGGATAGACACCTAGTACTCAAAACAGAAGGGCCCCCCGATGTCACTTTCCTCAATCCTGAACTCAGAATTTCATGAGATGATTTAAAAGGTAGTCTACCAAGAAACAGAGACCTCCTCTGTCCCACCTGAACTTCCCTAAGTTCCCTGGTGGTGATGAGCAGACAGAAGGAACGTTTATAAGAAGCTGGAGAGCTATCTCAGTTGATGCAGTCTTTGATGCACACGCATGAAGACCTGGATGGAGAGCCCCAGCAACACCCACATGGAAAGACAGGACCTGGTAGACACCTGCAATACTGATGCTGGGCGTGCAGAGTCAGGAATCCTTAGGGCTTCATGGCTAATACAGCCAGTACAGCTCCAGGTTCCGGGGGAGAACCTATGGCAAAAAGTGCGGTGGAGTATTGTTTTTTACTCTTCGGCTCTTTGTTCTTTGAGGGGCCCACCACCCAGTTCCCAAAGAAATCACACAGAAGCTTATCCTTTCTTATCAATGCCCAGCCTTAGCTTGGCTTGTTTCTCGCCAGCTTTTCTTAAATTATCCTGAATCCCTTTTGCCTCTGGGGTTTTACCTTTCTCTATTTCTGTCTTTCTTTCTGTCTGTCTTTCTTTCTTTCTCTTTCTTTCTTTCTTTCTTTCTTTCTTTCTTTCTTATTCTGAGTCTGACTGGGTGGCTGACCCCTTTTTTCCTCATTCCTTTTCTCATTCCCTCAATTCTTTTCTTTTTTTTCTCCCTCTATTTATTCTCTCTGCCTGCCAGCTTATCCTATCCCCTCTCCTACCATGTTATTAGCCTACCAGCTGTTTATTAGACCCAATCAGGTGTTTTAGACAGGCAAAGCGACACGCTTCACAGAGCTAAACAAATGCAACATAAAAGAATGCCAACACATTTTTGCATCATTAAGCAAACGTCCTATAGCCTAAACAAATGTAACACATCTTAATATTCTACTGCAGTGGAGAGTGATTAAGGAAAATTTTCAGTATCATCCTCAAGCCTCCTTGTGCACATGCATCCTCAGCAGCAAACGTGTGCACGTGCACACACACAAAGTTGGAGACTGTAAAACTTGAGTCAGAAGTAAGTTGGACTTGGTGAGATTAGATGTTAGCCTCAAAGGAAAGGACAACCAGAAAGGCCTCTTTTCCTTCAGTGGACTCCTCTTGAAAAACTCTCCCCCACAAGAACCCCTTCCTTATCCATGATTCCTTTCAGTATTTTAATTCAAGGTAAATGAATAAAGAGAAAAGAAACACTTTTATTTTCCACAGCTTCTAAAAGTATCTTTATTTGTGCCAAATTAGACAGGTGATGAAATACATTTTCACTCTCACAAGCTGGACTTTCCATATCCAGGAGAGTTGTGGGAACAAATGCCAACTTTACTGTCCCTAGTACCATGGGGGAGACAGGAGGTTGGCAGTGAGAGGAGACATTCACTCCGAGGAAAGTCATTCATCTTTACCCATGCATCTTCTCAATGAACAAATGCACACCCTGCAGGAGGTGGATTTCAGTTTGCTGTGGGGCTTACAGAGACACTGTGATATGATGAGACCCACATGAAGGGCAATGCCCACATTATGAGGTCAGAGCCCCTCACTAATGCTGCCTCTGTCTCTGAAATGCATCAGGCCTCAGCTTTCCTTCTGCTGATATCCTAGGGACAACTCTTCCTCCTTATTCCCTTGGGCTGGGAAGTTAAAACCAAAGGAATGAGGCCTAGGGCACACGTTGAGACAGTCGAGAGGCGCTCTAAGAACTAGAAGCTTTCACACGTGGGCAAAGTCGCAGCCTTCTTTCCTTGCCGAAGGAAGAGATTCCGTCTGTCCAGATGGATACCACAGATGACAAGGAGTTCAACCTCACACTGCAGATTAACAACTTCAAAGCATCCTTGGTTGAGTTCGATAAATTGGTTGAACAGACAACAGCCCAAAAAAAGGAAGAAAGAGCAGGCGTGTTTATCCCAAAGGAAGGTGAGATGGGTGACTATAGGGAGGTCCAGCTGGAGCCGCTGATTAGAACTGGGAGGTGCTTTAGGTCATCAGAGAGAGGCAGTCTAGTTTAAAAGCTAAGACACTGAATGGGGGCAGAGGACCTGAGTTCTTTCTCTGTCTGTCACATACCTAGCTGGACATGAGGAAGCCTTTTCTATCTATCTGTAATATGGAGAAGTGGACTAAATGACGTTATTGAGTTCTTCTGCAGACACTACAATCAGTCATTGGCTGACCTGAAACTCTGTATAGCACAGTGACCACGTAGGATGCCCTCTGTGTCTGTCTTACCCGGCTTCCTAGCACTGTAATAAAATGCCCTAAATTATCAACTCAAGAAGAAAAAGGTATTTTGGAGCTTCCCATACATGGTCGGGTGGCCACTATTGTGGGGCCTATGGTAAGAATACATCATGATGGGCCCACGTGATGCAAGCTGTTCACCTTCCAGCATCTGGAAAAGATAGGAAGAGGCCATGGTCACAATAGCTCCTTCAAAGGCGTGTGCCCAATAACCTTAACCCCCTCCCACTGGCCCTGCCTTCCAA
Source organism: Microtus oregoni (assembly GCF_018167655.1). Lineage (NCBI taxonomy): Eukaryota > Metazoa > Chordata > Mammalia > Rodentia > Cricetidae > Microtus > Microtus oregoni. The sequence continues at coordinate 92,909 of NW_024543221.1, forward strand.
AGGTCCCTTCACTACCCAAAACTGTTAACATAGGCTGGCCAAACTTTTAGTGCAGATGAGTCTTTGGGGGATATATGTCTAAACCAAGGTAGCCACCCTCCCACCTCTTTACCTGGGAGCATCGTGAAACCAAAAGAACTCTTCTAGAAATAGAAAAAGTTTCCTATCTCCCCACCTGGGCGACTCTGTAGGCAGGAATGATTGGAATGTGCTGACAGAAAAGGAATATGGAGGATGGAGTGTCTTTCAGGAGTTTGAGAAGAAGAGTGAAGTTGAAAGTGTGCCGTAGCCAAGGGGAGCAGTGGAGTGTGTAGTTCAGGAGTGTTAAGACAGATATGAAGATACAGCTACATAGCAGAGAAATAAATCCAACAGAATAAAGTCTAGATGTTTTCATAAAACGAGAAGATTCCACATACCAGCTACAACCTAGGCAGCTTGTAAGTGCTGGGCTGTACAGTCCTATATAAGTGAAACTTTCAAACTAAATGCTCAGACTCAAACAGGTATTGCTAGAACAGTATTTTCTAATCTGCAGGGCAGTTGAATAAGCACAAGTTCATTTGCTGTGCATGACAATATGAACAGATGACATAGTCGCCGAGTCTGCTTTGTTTGGGAGGCAGAGAGGAGTCCCTGCCCAAGTCTTTTAAATATCTGGAGGGCTCAGATGTTTCGGGATGTTCTCCAGATCTCTGATCTTGGCTGGACCCTCTAAACTGCTCAACAAAGCTTTTGTTTCCCCCAAGTCAGCTTGTTTTTCCTCCTCCTGTAATCGATTCTCCAAACTCTCACTGTGTTTCTGAAGCCTTGATGGGATTTCTGCTCCTCTCAGCCAAGTTTCCGATCACAGGAGAAAGTCAGGTAGAAAGCCTGGAATTCACTCACTCCTCTTTCCCTCTAGCTCGTCCTTCCCAAAGCAGCACCCATCCTCCCTCCTCTGCGGCACTATCAGTTTGCTGCAACAATCTCAAAAATCTCCCTTTCCACTGACTTTGTCCTTTGATTCTAAAAATAAAGCCTGGCATCGTGTCCTTGGCTGTCTCTTCCCTTAAGCTATCACTCCGCGACTCTTCTTTGTTTTTCTGCTAAATTTCGCCCAGTGTCTTTACCTCTTTTTTCATCTACTCCAGTCTTGCTGAAAATATATCCAGTACCTAATATGGCTGCTAAATTCAGAGTTTCTTTTTTTTTTCCTCTTCTTTCTTTAAGACAGGCTTTTGCAGTGTAGCCCAGGCTAGCCCGGAAGGAACTCAGTGTTGGAATTCCAGGTGTTCGCTACCGTGTCTGGCTTTGTTTCCCATTTTTTGCAGCAAACGTGACCATCCCACTGCATTGACCCAAGTCTCTGCCTCTGCGTTGTGTGTCCTTCTGCTGTGTGTCTCCCTGCCAGTCTCTTCTGATTTTGTACATTTCTCCTTCTGCTTTTCTCTTTCCTGAATAAGCCTAGCCTTCTGGCCCAAGTCTTGTGGTACGAATGCTGGCTGCCTCATCTCCTAAGCCTTGCATCTTAGTATCTTTGTGTTGTGATAGCTCTCTCAGGTTAGTACACCTACTGTAAGACCTCCTGCCAAGGAGTTAGCCCTTCCTGTATTTTTATACAGAGAGCCTTTTCCTTTCAAAATAAAAACACATGGGCCTGTAATATTCCTGGGTTACTAACCCCTCTGTAAAATCCACACATGTTGCCTTGGTGTACAGAGCCATTAACTAGTCTTGCCTCAACCTACCTTTCCTGTGTCAGCTTCCCGCACCATCAATCCTGTTGGATCATTTTCGGCATTTCTGCATGTGTCATGGTTTTAAAAAATTGTTCATTTATTTACTTTGTGAACTGAAACTGTAGCAAGTGAGAGACATTCTCATCTCTGAACTGAACTTCTCAAAAAAGGGCAAATCTGTATTTAAAAAAAAAAATTCCACAAGGCTGGTTGACGAATTAGAAGTTCATGGCCACCCACCTCTGAATTAGCATCCTTTCATCTATGACACAAAACCTTTGGATCATATTAGCAGAGCACCGACTGCCACCAAACCCAAAGCTAAGAATGTCCGCAGATAGCATCTGAGCCTGCAGCAGAGCTATGCCTCCTTTGATATTTCTGTGACTACGAAAGCTACCCACTTCCACATTGGAACACTCTATTCAGGTCAACCTGAATCTGTTCCCAAGCTATGGTCACTCGTACCTGGCTCAAAATAAGCTTTGATTCCCTTTGGTATAAGAGCTGTGATGTACATCAACAGTTATCCAATTGTCTCTTTTACTGTGCTTTCAGTGACTAGTATTATATATGCCATCCTCCCTATTTGAACAGCTCTCCACTCCCTTTTGCCTTCAATTTTTCAAGGAAATGGAATGTTAGCTCTTTTGCACACACTCCCAGAGTTCCCCACACAAAGCTATCTCAGCATTCTGACTGCATTTATTGCTGTCTCTAGGAATCTGCCTGCTTTATTTAGCCTGCTGACATTGATATGTACTCACTCCTTGACCATTGGCCTGTAAATGTTTGGAAGGTTTTGCAAAGGTAAGGCCAGCTCAGAGCCTGGTGTCAGGAGGTGCCCCTTAAACACGCTTTAAACAAACATGTTAGCCTTGTTTCCATCCAAAAGCTTACAACCCCAGCTCTGTAGTGCAAAGTTTCTTCCTGTGGAGTTCTTACAATCAGATAGAAACTAATCTCCTAGACAAATGGTCTTCTGTGTCTGAGGGACAAGGTCTAAGGGTTGAGGAGATTGAAAAGGTGGAACTCTTAACTTACACCAAGATGCTAATACTATCCAAATAGGTTTGTATTTATTAATAGACACTGGAAGATGAGGGTTAATTCCTTACAGTGGGAACAGAGCTAAGAAGGTTGCAGTGGAGAGGTGTCTGCCTCCAAGGGAGGCTAAGTAGACAAGGGAGATTTGCCCTGGTTACATTACTCTGAGATCTCTCCAATGACCTAATAGAGCTCAGATCACCCATGACCAAGTCCCACCTATGTGCCTCCCCCATTCAAGTGCATTTAACATGGTACATGTATTTTTAATGTGCTTACAAGAGGAGATGGCCAGTTCAGTCTAGGTATCTACTTACTGCTGGGATTTGAGTTGGAATTATCCTTGTAGATTCCTGGGAGATTCCCTTGTGCCAGGTTTTTACCTGACCCCTAGATGCCCCTACTTTCCAGTAGTTTCTTTCAATGCTCTCCCCACCTTTTCCCCCCAGCCTGATCGCTCATGTTCCCATCCCCACCCGCCCTCAGTCCACAGTCCACTCACAAAATTTCTTCTGTTTCCCCTTTCCAGGAGGACCCAGGCATCTTCCCATCAACCTTCCTTGTTACCTATTCTCTCTGGGTCTGTGGATGGTAGCATAGTTGCCTTTTATTTTACAGCTAATATCTACTTATGAGTGAATACATACCATGTTTGTCTTTCTCAGTCTGGGTTACTTCACTTAGGATGCTTTTTTTTTCTAGTTTCATCCACTTGCCTTCAAATTTCCTGGTGTCCTTGTTTTTAACAGCTGAGTAATGCTCCATTGTGTAATGTACCACATTATCTTTACCCCTTCTCTGGTTGAGGGACATCTAGGCTGTTTCCAGGTTCTGGCTATTACAGATAAAGCTGCTATGAACATAGTTGAGCAAGTGAACTTGTCTATGATTGAGCATCTTTGGGGGATATGCCCAAGAGTGGTATTGCTGGGTCTTGTGGTAGGTTGATTCCCAGTTTTCTGAAAAACTGCCACACTGACTTCCAAGTGGCTGTGCAAGTTTTCTTTCCTACCAGCAATGAGTGTTCCCCTTGCCCCACATCCTCTCCAGCTGTTTCTTGTACTTTTGATTTTAGCCATTCTGAGAGGTGGAAGATGGAATCTCAGAGTCATTTTGATTTGCATTTTCCTGGTGCCGAACAGCCCCTTAAGTGTTTCTTGGCCATTTAAGAGTCTTTTGTTGCCTAACCCAAGTGTTGTCAGAGAGGCTTCACCCGGCAGCGGATGGAAACAGAAGCAGACCCACAGCCAGACATTAGGCAGAGTTCAGGGAATCTTCCAGAAGAGGGATAGAAAAGATCATAGGAGCCAGAAGGATCAAAGACACCACACGAAATCTCAGGCAATTAACCTGTCCAGATTCATAGGGGCTCACAGAGACTGAATCAACCACCAGGAAGCTTGCCTGGTACTGACCTAGGCACTCTGCATGTATGTTACAGTTGTGCAGCTTGGTCCTCTTGTGGGACTCCTAACAGCAGGAACAGGGACTGTCTCTGACTTTTACTTGTGACTCTTTTACTAGGCTTGTGGGGCCCTACTCCTCACACTGAGTCACCTTGCCTAGCCTTAATACAGCTTGCTATGCCATGTTTTGTCGATACTCATAGGAAACCTGCCCTTTCCTAAACAGAAATGAAGAGGAGATTATGGGGTGGAAACAGAGAGGGGGTGGGAGAAGGGCCTTGGAAAAGCGGAGGGAGGGCAAATTCTGGCTGGGATGTAAAATATATAAATAATTTCTTAAAACTGATAAAATAACTACTTAAACATTTGGATGTTTTTATTTTCCGCAGGACTAATACTTTCTCCCTAGTTGTTCCAAATTGGGTAGATGAATCAACACTTGCTGAGTTTTGAACCCAGGAACCGAATGTCACTTTTACATCAAGGCTTCTCAACCATGATGTTATTGACTTCTGGACTAAATAATTCTTGTGTACGAGGCCCATGGGGAAGCCCTGCACTTTGTGATGTGTTTGTTAGCATCCTTGGCCTCCACCCACTAGTTGCTGGTCCCACACTCATCCTTGGCTGTGACAATAATATTTTGAACATTGCCAACTGGACGTGTGTGCGTGTGTGTGTGTGTTGAATGTGTTGGTCACCCCCAAGGTAGTTGTTTCACTGTTGAGGTCCCATCAAGGCTATCTTGCTGGTCCAGTCACCGTGGTGGTGCACAGGCTCTACCGCTGAGTTGAACTACTGGTTGCTCCTCTCCCTTGACAGCTGATGTAACGCCTTCTGCTACTGTGAGAGCCAGAGAAGGCTTCCAGGTCAGTTTCAGCTCAGTTCTCCCAAGTCCTGTGTCCAAAGAGTGTGGTGTCTTCAGCAGTAGTTTTTTTTTTTTTTTTAATGTTTTGGGAGACACTAGTATTCTTCAGACAAACAGCGCAGGAGGTTTTCCATACCAGGCACCAGGGTTTTGATAAATAGTGCATGGCTGTTGAGGGTATTTAAATGAGTATTATCACTCCTTTAAATAAATAAAAAGTTCACACACATATATGATTAAATAAGTTTATAAGATAGTGTTGTCTGGTAGAGCTTTCAAACATCTTTAGTGTTATTTTCTCTCCTTCTCTATTCCCCTGCCCCTCCCAATTTTAAAGCCGTCTTTCAGTTTCCTACTGTCCCATTTCAAGAGCTGCTTCTCCCCCGTCTACAGAGGTTCCTTCCTACTCTACTGGCTTCTTTGGATACTTTGGGTTGTATGCTCAAATTTGGAACTGGAATCCACACATAAGAGAGAACATGAAGCATTTGTATTCCCGGATTGAGTCACTTCATTCAGGATATTTTCCAACAGCATCCATTTACCTACAAATTTCACTATTTCATTGACTTTTACAGCTGAATAGAATTCCATTGCGCACACAAGTGCACACATGTGTACCACACCTACTTTATCCTCTGGTCAGCTGTAAGACATTTTGGTTGTATTTCCTAGCTATGGGTAATAGAGAGGCAGCCAACATGGCTGAGCAAGTAACTCTGGAATACACGTTGAATCCTTTGTGTATATGCTGAGGAGTGGTATAGTTGGGTCTTAGAGTGGATGCCTTTTATTTATTCATTTGGACTTCCCCACATGGATTTCCATAGTGGCTTCACCGGTTTGCAGTCCCATCAACAGTGAATGAGGTTCCCCTTTGCCCAGGTCTTCACCAGCCTTTGTTGTTAGTTGTTTTCTTGATCTTAGCTGTTCTGACTGCAGTGAGCTGAAATGTCAAAGCAGTTTTACATTTTCATTTCTGAGACTGCTATGGATGTTGAACAGCTCTAAAAAATTTCTTAGTAGTTTTTATTTTCTTTTTAAAAATTGTCTGTGCATATCTATAGGCCATTTCTCTATTGGGCCATTTGTTTACTTGAAGTCTTTGTATATTTTGGATATTAATTCTCTGTCAGATGTATAACTGACAAAATTCTGTCCCATTCTGTAGACTTCTTCTTCACTCCACTGTTCCCTTGCTGTACAGATGAGTTTTGATTTTATGAGGGTTCCATGTGTTATTGTTGGCCGTTCTTCCTGAGCAAATGGAGTTTTATTCATAAAACACCTTCATGCACCTGAACCCCGTAGGGTAGTGCTGATGTTTTCTTCTAGCAGTTTTAGTGTTTCTGGCTTCATGTCTAGGTATTTGATCCACTTGAAGTTAGTTTTGTGCAAGGTGATGCATGTGGGTCTACCTACATTCTTCTACTTGAGGACATCCACTTTCCCCAGTCCAGCTCTATGAAGATGCTTCTCCCAACATCTATTTTTGACATTTTTGTAAAGTATCAGAGAGTTGCAGTTGCATGTACTCATGCTTGGATCTTTTTATTTTCTTCCATTAATCTACATACCTATATTGATGCCAGTACTATGCTCTTTGTGTTACCATAGCCCTGTAATATAGCTTGAACTCTGGTGTGAAAATTCATGCCGTACACTTCAGAATTGCTCTGTCTGTCCAGGTCTTTGGCACCTCCATATGAATTTAAGGATTCTATTTCGGTGTAGAATGCTGTTGTGATTTTTATTGGGATTGTATTGGATCTGTACACTACACTGATTTTTATTGGGATTGTATTGGATCTGTACACTACACTGATTTTTATTGGGATTGTATTGGATCTGTACACTGATTTTGGTAGGATGATCATTAAGTCTATCAAACCATGAGCCTGGGAGGTCTTCTCAACTTCCAGTGTCTTCTTCAGTCACTTTCTTTGAAGGCTGAAAATCTAATAAATTCACTCCTAGAGAGTTCTGGAGGCTTTTGCAGCTGGGAGCGTTTCTGTGATCTCTTTCTGAGCGTGTTCACTATTGGCTTATAGGAAGATTTTTTTTACTGATTTTTGTAAGTTGATTTTGTATTCTGCCACTTTAAAGAGTGCTTTCTAGTGAAAGCTTTGGGATCTCTTATGTATAATATCATATCACTTGCAAATAAGCACAATTTAACCACCTGTGTTCCTATTTATATCCCCCTAATTTCTCTCTCTTGCTTTTATTTCTCGAGCTCGTGCTCACTATATTGAAAAAGAGTGGGGACAGTAGACAGCCCTCTCTCATTCCTAATTTTAGTGGGATTGATTCAACTTTTTCTCCAGTTACGACAATGTTGGCTGTAGGTTTGTCACATACAGCATTTTATGTTGAAGTATGTTCCCTCCAAGGCTGTTACCGTGAAGGCATGCTGGCTTTTCAAAGGCTTTCTAAGCATCTATTGAGAGGATCACGCCACTTTTGTCTTTAAGTACATTTATATGATTTACTGCATCTATTATTTTACATATGCTGAGCCATCCCTGCATCTCTAGGGTAATCTCTCATATTAAAGGGAATAAGAAATTGTTTACTCTAAAGTCAAATGACCTGTGGAGAAAAAAATGGGTTATTCCAAATACCATGTTTCCACGTAAGAGTTTCATGAAGGTTTATAGTTAAGGAGCAAGAGTGTGATAAGCAAACCTATCTTTCAGATATACCGGTGTGAACATCAGGTAGGTGGTTACCACAAAGTGGTCAGCCTCTGCTGTGGCCTTCAGAGGTCACCTGCTGATGTTTTCAACTTTGGCATCAGTAGAGGCTCTGTTCATACTTTGAAAAAGGATTTACTAATGAGAACAAAGCGACTGCAAGCAGACCTGGGCCATAAATGGCTATTTAGGGGGCTAAAGCCCAAGTTAATTTGGCTTTGGGCCTTGTAGCATTCCAACTCTCTACAATAACTGAAGTTCTAATGAGTCTTATAGAGTGTTCAAAGCAGGTCTCTCTTTTTTTGTTGTTGTTCTGGAAATGTCACTAAATGTTGTCTATATAATTTTCCATTTTATATCCAATGTCTAGCTAAGTGCTGACACATAATTAAACTAGAATATTACTTAGTTGTTAGCATATTTTTGTTAGTTAAAAAAGTAATAGGATTTTGTTTATACAGTATGAGGAAACCTTTTATTTAACTTTTTCTTGACTTAAGATTTAGTAATCCCACTCAAATGTATAAATAAGCTGGGCAAAATTCAAGATTCAAGTAATGGTGTATGTGTATGTGTGTGTGCATGCACACATGTGTGTCTGTCTGATTGTGTGTATTTACATAGTGTCAGATAACCAATGATTGCTCTGTGTACAAATCTAAGATAAATTCTAAATCAATTCCAACTGGTAAATGCGCTCACAGCAGGAAAAAGAGATCTTCCTATGTTGGTATTCATGCACAGGACTTTTAAAATAGCTGAAACGGAACAGAATCCTGAACACCCAAATAAAAAAAAAATCTATTTTGACTCAATAACATTCCAGCCAAGGTCTAGTTATTTCCCCCAAAGACAAGCTCTTTAAGTTAGCCTTACAGTTGGCTTTTAAGCTGAGGTTGAGAGCCCAGGGTGGAAGTGTGCATGAATTGTGACAGTCTGACCTCGGAATGTGACGGAAATGTCCCCTCTGCCTTCCCCACTGCAGAAGCAATCGACTACGACAAGTTTTACGCCACAGTGCAGCAGATCTTCGGCCCTGAAGTGAAGAATCAAGATGTGAAATGTTTTTACAGGAAAATCTGCAACAACCCTGACGCGACTTTTGACTGGTGTGAGGTACTTGCACATCATTCGACACCGCAAGCGATTAAAACAGTGTTACTCCCACCAAAGCTAAGCCTACAGCGTATACACAGAAAATTACTGTATCTACAGCCATTTTAAGACTTAGCTATGGGCTGAAGAGATGGCTCAGCCATCAAAGGCTAGGCTCACAACCAAAAATACAAAACTTAGCTATAACCCACAAGAAAGTGGGGAAAACAGGCAGCTATTTAACTGTAGTATCCAAGACTACTTTTTTTCTCGTTGTTTTAGACAGGGTCTCACTATGTAGCTCCAGCTGATTTAGTGGTCACTATATAGACTAGGCTGGCCTTGAACTCACGGTTTCCTGCCTCTGCCTCCCAAGTGCTGAGATTAAAGGCTTGCACTACCATGCTTGGTATCAGCGAGTAGCTTCTGCAACTTTTACATGAATCTAGGAGCTTGAACTGTCAGTGCCATTTGACATCAATCAAGACTTTAAGTACTGTTGCTGCACTTGACAATGAAACAGTTCTTTTCAGTACTGTCAGTTGGAAGCGTGCATTTTCAGTGTGTGTAAGTCATCGACCAAAGGGATGAGGTTAGTTTAGTTGATCTTTTCTGTCGGTTCTTGAAAGGTTTTCCGATTTGCAAAATAGTGACACAAAAATTACAAACACGCAAGGAACCAAAACTTCTGGCTCACTCTCAGAAATGAGTAGAAATCATAGATGAGAGAAAATATGATGGTTTCAAGTATCTGACTGTCCCATATTAACAATATTGCCAGTTGTTGGCATCCAAACCTGGCTTCTAGCAGCCCTAAGAAGCTATGGTCGGCAGCCCATCCCCAACATGTCAATTAAAGAGACAATTGAGCATGAAAAACAAAGAAAGGAGGTTTATTCACAGTGGCCACTTTGAAAAGAGGAATAAAGGGGTCCAGTGACCCCCCAAGTCCGAGTTTGGGGGTACTGATATGAAGTTCAAGTCTATATGGAAGGTAAGAGGGACGTATGATGAACCGGTTCTGGTCAAGGTATGGTCCAATAGATCACAGACTGGTCATTGTCCAAGGCCCAGTCCGTCCTGTGGTGTCCAACAATTGTTACAGTTGTGACATCTCCTCCTGGGAGACAAGTATCTCTGGACGGCACCAGGGATCCAGCTTTTCCCATTCCCCAGAATAGGATTCCTGGGAAATTTCTTCCTTCACACCCAATTGTTTCAATAGTCTGATAGCTGAAGGGCGGAGCACAGTATCTCTGTAGACTATCTCCTTTCCTGACCAGGCAGCTTGCAGCAATCAGACAGACATGTGTAGATGGAATTTCGATGCATGCCAGAGTTATGGAAGGTCCGTCTTATGTTTAACTACATATAGACCACCACAAAATTGACTATATGTTTTGTTTTAAAAAAGATTAATAACCCATTGAAATAAAAATTTGAAACTCATAATACAAGACAGCCCAAATCCCAAAACCAGTCAAAGCAAAAATTACTAATTACCTTTGAAAAAAAACTTAAAAACAAAAAGCTGCTATAACCCTTAAGAGAATATTATTCCTATGAATATCTTACTAATATGCTAAAAATTAAATAGCTATCCAGACCATTTTATGAAGCTAAAATAACAGAGTTGAACAAAGAAAACAAGAGGCAAATATTATTTATGAACAGAAATGCTAAAGTTTTAAATAACATTTAAAAGTGATTTCCAGGAGTACACTAAAAATGGGGATGGTTCAGTATTAGAAAAGCCACAGATTTCTTTTAATGATTTGAGGGGAAAACCAATGCTATAATCTTAGCAGAGGACAGCAAACTAAAACCCAGGGCCACAGGTGGACACAAGCAGATTTTATAACCAGTTCATTGGGCACAGCAAGGTCCAGTCATCTGCACACACTCTACAGGTGTTCTGAGACACACTAGCAGGGATGAACAGCCTTGACAGCCAGCCAGTGGTCTGTGAAGCTCACTGTTTACTCCCTGGCCCTTTTCAGAAGATTGCTGCCTCCAGATCTTTAAGACTTAAGTAAAATAAAAATAAGGAAGACAATTGATAAAAATCCAGCAACTGCCCCTACTTTTAAAAGAATTACGAAACAGTAAAAAGTAAGGGGAATTAACTGATAAAGGAGCCTGTTTTTTAGTTTTCTTTCTTTTTTCCCCCTTGTGTGCCTAGAACAAATGACTGAACATTTAGTAACTTAAGAAAGCGTACATTATATCATAGTTTCCATTGACACTGAGTCTGGGAAATGGTCCTGGGAAATTGTCATTCGAAGTCTTGTAAAGCCACAGTCAGCGGTTAGCTAGGCTGTGGTCTCATTGGAGACCCTCTGGGAAAGAATGAGTCTAAGTGCCACGTTGTTGACAGGGTTTATACCCTTTCTGCATAAAAAAAGAAACAAGACCCCAACACTCCAGTAACTAAGATTCAGTGTCTCTTCTTTTTTTTTTTTTCATTCTTGTAAATACTCCTGGCTTTCTAATAGAGGTTGAGCCCGGGTTCAGATACACAACCCTACATTGAAGGCTTAGGCAAAACCGGACAGCTACATTAAGACATTCAAAACACTAATGAGAAGGTTTGTATCTATCCTTAATAACCGAGTAACAAATCTCATAAAAGCTTTGACAATAAAATTCACAAAAGACCTTGTGCAAATTGGGAACCTTTCCCACAGACTGCTCATGAATACCTACAAAGCTTGGCTAGCTACATACTAAAGCAAAGATTCTGCCACTTGGTAAATTCCCAAAGTATGTTCAATTTTCATTTTCTTTTTTAAGAACTGAAACATAATTTTAACTTAGTTCTTTGCTCAACTGTTGCTCAACAACAAAAGGTCTCTTGTTCTTTCTGTTGTTTGCAGGTAAAAACCTGTCCTTGATGGTCAGGATCAATTTGTTCTTTTTCTATGTTGACATGCTGTGCTGTCCAATAGAAATATAAGGGGTAACAGGACGGCGGCTCAGTGAGTTAAGAGCCCACTGGGCAAGCACTAGGACCGAGTTTCTGTCTCCAGAACGTACTTGAACATCATACTTCCAACTGAGACAGTTCAGACATGTCCAACCTTTTGACATTTAGAGACAACACTGTCATCCGTAAATCTTACCATACAATGGAGTTATAAAAATGACAAAAATTCTTATATTAGAAGTGAGTTTACAATTTGGGGTATAGCCGCATTCGTAGCTATCCTTGGTTGCATACAGCCAAGGATATGCCTAGCGAGTGTAAGAGAATACGTTATCTACCAGAAAATAGAAGTGGGAAGGAGTATAAGCACACCATAAGACTCAAGTATCAAAGGTGAAGAATTCTGTTTGTCAAGTTCCCCTCTCCACTCCTTCTCCTCTCTCTCCTCCCCTCTCTAACTCCCCCTTTTTTTTTAAATGACATAGCAGGGGCCCACTGTTGACATTTTCATCCTGTGCTTGGGGCCAAGTTTCCAAGATGTCTTGGAATTCTAGGTATAGTTTTTTGGTAAAGATTTCCAGCTTGGTTAACTGAATTTTGTGCAGTGATGCCCTGTGTTTTTCTAGCCCACTATGCATTATTGTTGACTTTGCTAAAATTAGAGTGAACTGGACTCAGGGTGCATTGAATGAAATCTCAAAGCACCTTTTCTATATTACCAAGGATAGGAGACCAAGTCCACTGAGCACAGGTGGGCCGAGGTGTGCATATAATCTCTTCCTGAATGGTTCAGATGCAACCATGCACCTACATCAGGACATCCAGAAGAAGAATGGGAAACACTGGGCTCATCCTCAGTGAGTGTACTGTATAATAAAACTGCACAAAAGCTCTGACAGGGAAGATAGCATCCAGGGTGTGGTTCCTTAGATGCTCTAGACCTTTGCCACACAGGGCTGTCAAACGTTGGAAGCGTGATTTGTCTGAGTCGAGCTGTACTGTATGTATAAAATACATATGGATTTCAAAAGCATTGTATGAAAAAATGCAAAGCATTTCACAATGACTTTTAGTAGTGATTATATGTTGAAGTTACGTTTTCAACATGCTGAGTTAAATAAAATACACTAGTAAAGTTGATTTATTTTTGTTCTATGTTTTATGTAGATACCATAAGATTTAACATTATATATGGCTTATATTATATTTCTATTGTACATCACAGAAAATTTCAAATTAAGAACAGAATGAACTATTCCTGGCTATCAAAGTCAGGTTTTTAATTTGTGTTTTGGGGTAGCGCCTTTTTTATATATTATAATATTTTTATTAATTCTTTGAAAATTGTATGCAATGTAGTTTGACCATATTTACCCTTCCCCCAGTTCCCCCCATATCCACTCTCACCTCCCTAGGTCTCTGGAACTATGTACCTAAAGACTATCAACAGATTTATTAAATTTCAAGGGCATCCTTTTTTATATATTAGCATTAAGCATTTGTTTTACAATTTTACCAGCCTAAACTGCTGTCTTAGTAATGCGAGCTTCAAATCACATACTGTGAAGGGACCCAGGACTGTGATGTTCCGTATGTGCCGAATGCTGAGACGGTGCTCGGTGGTAGAGGTGTGTGCAGGGAGCCACAGAGAAACTGGAAATCTTTAAACGTAATGGAATATGATTGTAAAGTAAATCTGCATTTTTTTCAGTTGTGGAGAGGAGGAATTTGAGTCTCGTTCTCTGGCATCTGCTCCTTCTAGTCTTACATAATCCTCTTACATCCATAAAATCTTTTCTTTTTATTGTAGAAAACCACGTTATTGCTAAAGTGAGGCTGAGAACCGAGAAACCCAGAATGGTAACTGACTTATCCAAAGCCACATAGAAATTGGTCTCTATCTACCAATTTCAGATGCCATTATCGTTTCCCATCTTTCGGGCTCCTACAAACCAGGTCGTGATCAGCACATGCGGAAGACGGCTGAGGCTCAGGGAGTCTGTGCAGGCTGCTCCGCCTTCATTGCACGACCATTTTCTCGCCAACCGTATGAGAAGGGTGTTGCTATTTCGAGTCCTGCAACCCAATCTTTCTGGGCTTCAGGTCTGTCGTCTGTAAAATGGAAAGTCAATATTAACTGATGAAGACTCACTTCATTTCAATATCGATTGCCTGGTTTTTATAAAGTGTCTTATGAATTAATAGTCATTGATCAGGCCACACGAGTTGGATTCATTCTTCAAAAATCAGGCAAAAGTGCACAAATCTGATTCCAAAATATAAATCTTTTCATCACAGCAATGCCACAAAAAAATTGCAATTTCCTTTTCTGAGGTTTCGATGCAAGGGTACTTAGAGAATTTTACATTATTAGGCTAGTGAAATCTTAGAGCTAATGAAAACATAATCTAGGTCTGATCCTGCAATATAAAATGAGAAAAACTGGGTGTAAAGAAATTTGAATGCCGTGATTGCCTTACACTTACAAAGCCAATCAGTGAGAAGGCTGTGTTGCTAGCAGGCAGCTTTTGTAGTTTATATATGAAATGCCTTCCGTAGGCTCGGGTGTTTGAACACTTGATCCCCACATGGTGGGACTGTTTGGATGCTTGTGGACTTCTGGGAGGAAGGGAGTCACTGAAGGGGTGGGGAGTCTTGTGGTTTTTAGCCTAGCCCAGCTTCTTGTTTAGTCGCTGCCCTTCTAAGTTTGGATGCAAGGTGACCAGCTGGCTTCCTGCTCTTACCGCCACGCCAACCCTGCTTCCTGCCAGGTCTTCCTCACCATTATAGACTCCACACTGCTGGAGACGTTAGACAGAACAAGCCCCTTCTCTCTTCCATTGCTATGTCGGAATGTTTTATCACAGCAACAGGAAAGGAAACCAAGAGAGGAGCATATAATGAGATTTTTAGGAGCACACTGTGAGCGAATTCAGACCTGAGTCACAATACACACACCACATGGGATGCCAATCATGCCCTCCAAAGTAAATTTAAAGAGAATTATTATAAAGTTAAGATTATATTTGTTAACCTCAAAATGTTAAAAGAATGTTCTAGAGTAGATTAAAAATAAGCTGACACAAGTTTTTATTTGCTCTACCTGCTCTTCATTTTCCCCATATGTTCTACACTGAACATATGCTCCTTAAGTAATCAAAAATTTTTTGGAATTGCTGAAAGCATGGGAATCTCTGGAAGTTGCATTGTTAAAAGAACATTAATGCTGTTTGTGATAATATACTTGATAGGCATAAAGTACTCAGGCCGGCAATGTGCTCAAATCATGTTACAGTTTCTAGCTGGAGATTTGCAATTTTCAAAAAAGAAACTAGAGATTCTTGAGGCTACTGTTTATCATAAGATGACAAGAGATGTTTCTCTTTGATCATAAGATTTTCTCCGTGAAACATAACCTTTCAAAATGAGATTTGCCACCTCTTCTGAAGCTTACCTGTTTTATCTAAAAATTTTCCTGAATAATTTTCAATGATTCGATGCACTTGGTTTCCTTGAGAAGTTGTTAAGCAATGTGATAAAGTGTTTGTGATAAGCAAAAGTAACAAAATCAATCTCCTGTTTTAAAATTTTATTAACACATATTAATAACAGGATGGTGGGTTTCATTATGACACTGCACATATTTGTATTTGGATCATATTCAACCTCCCTTTACTGTCTCTTGTCTCCTCCCACTTTCCCTAAGCCCCTCCCGCTTTTCAACTGGTCACATTTCTATTTTCATATCTTGTCAAAATCGGTAATTATGGGGGAGTCGATGTAGTGTGTACATCCACATGGCTATAAAGGATACTTATGACAAAGTGCATGACTGAACGCTCAGACAACAATGGTATTTAGTGAATGACTTTTTAGCTGGCTAGGACACAAAGGAACCTGAGTTCTATTTCCTATACTGTTCCTGGAAACCTAGCATCCCATCCCTCACACACTGACATCAACTGAGTTCCTGTCTGGCACTTGGTATAATGGAAGCACATTATACTCTTCCTAATTACTAAGAAATAGAATCACCCACATCCTCGTTTAAGGGGAACTATTCCTGATGATCATTTTCTAGATGGGCAAACCTCAGGCACAGAGAACAAACAGTGGCTTGAGATCATGTGACCAGCTGACAGTAGAATGAAGACTGAAACTGATTTCCAAGTCCCGAAGTGTGTGATTCTGCCTTGCAGGGGTGCCTTGCTCCCACACTTCCTCACGCACCTCTTCTCATTGATCAGACACCCTGTCGCCAGCTCCACAATGATTCTGCAGGAACAAAGGGTCAGGGTGAATGGCTGCGTGTAAACCATTGGAGGTTACTGTACACATAGGACCTGGTTTAAAATAAGTAGTGCCCTGTGAAATGTCCCTATCCCAAGAAACACTGGAGCTGTTTTAACAGGGACTGAGGAATCATGGTCCCCAGTGTTGTTTCACTTTGCGACCTGAACATTATCACTGCACACAACCATCTTAGGTTTCATGGGCTGCCAAAAATTTATTCATTGTGCTGATGAGTGCTCATAAGATGAGGGCATATAGGGGCTGGAGAGATGGCTCAGTGGTTAAGAGCATTGCCTGCTCTTCCAAAGGTCATGAGTTCAATTCCCAGCAACCACGTGGTGGCTCACAACCATCTGTAATGAGATTTAGTGCCCTCTTCTGGCCTGCGGACACACACACACAGAATATTGTATATATAATAAATAAATAAATATTTTTTTTAAAAAAAGATGAGGGCATATAGCCCGGCGGTGGTGGCGCACGCCTTTAATCCCAGCACTCGGGAGGCAGAGGCAGGCGGATCTCTGTGAGTTCGAGACCAGCCTGGTCTACAAGAGCTAGTTCCAGGACAGGCTCCAAAACCACAGAGAAACCCTGTCTCGAAAAACCAAAAAAAAAAAAAAAAAAAAAAAAAGATGAGGGCCATATAAAAGTGCCCTCCTTCCCAATAGTCCTGGTCCCCACTTGTACAGTCAGTCACCATTCTAGGTGACTGTGAAGGGAATTTGCTGATGAGTTTAAGATGCCTAATTTGGAGAGATTATCCTAGATAATGCCAACAACCTGAACAATTGACAGCTGATTCTTCCCAAAGACTCCAGTAAGTACATACGTCTACTATCTATATCATGGAGTCTGCAGAAACCCATTTCAGACTCAAATCTGTGGAACCATGGCTTACTAAAGAGACTTTCCTTAAAGTCAGGTTTGTGGCCATTCATTTTGGTAGCATTAGAAATAAAGTAAAACAGGAGGAAGGAGGTTGGGCTGGGGAGATGGCTCAATGGGAAAAGTGCTTTCTGCCCAAGCGTGAAAGCTTGACCTCAGTGTCTCCAGCATGAACACAAAGTAAGCACAGCGGCACAGCATGCTGTAACCCCAGTGCTGGCCAGGCAGAAGCAGGTGGGTCCCCAGAGCTCTCCGGCCCCAGGAAGAGACCCTGTGTCAGAAAATAGAGTGATAGGGGAAGACTCACAATGACATGTACAGGATGGTCAAAATTCCCTGTTTCTTTTAAACCTCTCATTAATAGGTAAAAAAAACACATTCATTTCTGCTCATTACTAAATTAGTAGGTATTATTTTGTTGCTGGTGGTTTTGAGATAGACTTTTCCTGTGTTGTCCAGGCAAGGCTGGCTTCAACCTGGTCTCAAACACCTCAACCTCTCAATACCCGAAGTTACAGGTTTGTGTCACTGTGCCTGGCTCACAGCTGCTGATGTTTTCCAAATGCCTCTGATTTTGAAAATTTCACAATTTGATAATTTGTTCAAAAAGATCAATTTTTATACTGAGAATATCATAGCAAGGTAGCCAATTTTCGCTCAACACCTGAAAAGTGGGCAGCTAATCAAAGAAAAAAAGACTGAAATATTTTATATTCTGAAGCTTCCCTCTGCCAGGATGAAAAACCTGACCCCAGAAGATGGATAGATGATGGTTAGGAACAGTCATTCATGGCGAATGTGCATAGTTGAGGCCCTGTCCCGTGAAGACTGCCTTCATTTTCAAACAAGGTCAAGATGGTAATTGATCATTTGTTCTGACCAGGGCACCAATTTGGTGCGTGGTTGCTCCACAGAAAAGATGTCAGTGCCTCTCTGGAAATCACTCCTCCTCAGTGAAAAGTGTGTTGAATGTCAGAGTGTCCCTTATTTCCAGGGCACTGCCGTCTCTGACATCAGAAAACCGGGTGCGTTTTTATCTCAGTTAGACTTTGAATTCAGCCGACGCAGAATCTGTTGTCACGTGACAGCCAGTTCTGAGCAACTGCTCATGTTTCCTTTGTTTGGGATTTTAGATCTTTGGCTATTTCTCCACTGAGGAAGATTCTCTGACTTCGCAGTTGGATGAAGAAAATTTGGTTTTCCTTGTGTCTAGAAAACAGCGAATTGTGATTGCAGGTGACTTGTACATTCTCTTTCGAAGTCAGTGTGAATTTTACTATTTTTTTCACAACTGAGCTCTAGGAACATACCCTTTCCGAAGAATCGCCTTTCATTTCACGCACTCACTCAGTTCCTCAGAAGTAGCAGTTTGGGTTCAGTTTCCAGAGACACTATCTGCTGTTGAAACTGGAAGGTCACCCTCACTCTGAAAGACACTAGCGAAGGTGAGGGTGGAAAGAAGTCAACCTGTAAAGAGGCTCAGGTCTCCAAGGAAGTCTCTATATTAGCACGTGTTCCAGGCTCACCAGGTGGAATCGCGTGACTTTGCAATATTCTTGAAGAGTTCCTCCCAACTTGCTATCCTTGAGTGTTCTGTAGTTTCTTTGAAAGCAAGTTTGAGCTAGCTAGGGACATCTTAAGACCTCTCCAGTTTCCAGATGTCATTTGTTGTTGTTGTTGTTTTAAAATTTGACCCTAGGACTTGGGCACTTCCATCCCGCTGCACTTTGGGTTTTCCTCCCTGTTTGTTTGCCCAGGGTGGGAGAGTGTCAGGAGGCAAGATAAAGCCTAGAGGCACTTTCTCTCTCTCAGCAGCATTATATTCCACTTTCTGAGATTGAAGGGAGCGCTCTAGGCTGCATCTGGTGTTCCTTTAACAAATGCATCGCAATGTGCAATGTGGGGATGCAGCTCAGTTGGGATGGTATCTATGGTATGGGTCTGAATGCTGGGGATCCTGCAGTGAAGAAAGGGACACACTTCCCCAACCTCATCTGTTATTTTCTCTTATGAACTCCTGCTAACTGGAGTATAGACTGCTCATGTCCCTTCTTTAAGTGTTTACAATGATAAAAATTCCATCACCACAAACAGACCATGGTGGCGCACACCTGTAATTGCAGCTCTCGGGGACAAGAGGAAAGCCATGAGTTCAGCACCAACCTGGGCTACATGCCAAACTAAAATCCAAAGAAACAAAAGCTAACTCACCCTGAAAAGTATTATGCATACAGCTTTGTCCTTCGGACTGTGGGTGGGCAGGGTAGCACCAAAGTATCTCGTGTTGTTTTCCTGAACGCACAAGATGTTTTTAGAAGTCTTAAAATAGCATCAAAGTGGTTTGCTTCTTTTCAAATGGAAAGCCTGAGATGGTGTTAGGACTTTAGTCTGTGTAGACCGCGATGGTGACACTTCAAAGAAGAGATGGCTAAGACACGCGGAAAGCCTCAAGGGAGAATGATTGCACATGGTGGTTAGAAAACCCACTCTCTGTGAAATGTGCCCATAGTGATGAGAGTGTGTGTCTGTGTGTGTGTGTGCGTGCTCTGAAGGGTGTGGGTGGATGTCGGGATGTGGAGCTGCAAGTAGTTTGGAAGTTCATGCACCATATTTAGTTGAAATGTTCTATATTTATATTACATCTCTAAGGATAATAGAAAATCAAGCAGTAGTCGCAGGGTTTTTATGGCCTCATTCTATGTTTTAAGTAACTCGGGGCTTCTTGTAAGATGCTGGCTGCCTTCTTTTACTTTCTTTTTCTTGTTTTAGACCAATAACGAATGAATTTAAGGACCTCTGGAATTTGACATTAATCACATGCTTTTGACAGGTAGTAGAAGACGAGATGTGATTAAATGCATTGTGAAGGTCCCACAGCTGGACTTGTTGATAACAGCATCTCAGAAAGGATTGATAACCGTCTTTAACAGTCAGGTAATTTGAAAGCTTTTCCCCTTCCCTTTTTCCTTCCTGCATCTTATCTATGCACTATCCAAATGCTTCAGAAAACACAACAGCATTTCAGTATTATTTAAAAAATAGACTACGGGGATCACTGAGCCCTGAGGTGATTGCTGAGGTTTGATAGCTGCGTATGGTCTTGTTTCTCAAAAGGGTCGTAGTGAATCACATGGTGTACACTGTGTAAGGGTCAATCTGGATAATTTCCCGGATAAAACCCTGAGCACATGCCAGCTGGGTAATAGAAGATGCTGGGAGGGCTGTGGATTTGGAGTAGAAGAAATGCCTCAGGTGTCCCTGGATTTCTGTGATGTTGAATAAGGGACTTCATGGGCCTCGTGTCTTTACAGCAAGAAGAACAGACAATATGAAGATGAAATTTGATTATAAAGCAGAGACATGAATATTCCTAAAGAATGCATGGCAGCATGTCCCATATTCTTCAGTGAGAAAACAAGAGATGCACTCTTGCTCTTAAATATAGAGTAAAGATTCAAAGTTTATTTCTAACTGAAGACAATGATGAGCGTTTTTTATACAAGAAAACTGTATTTGAAATAATCATCATTTCCAATATCAATTTTAGTCCTTCAGTAACACTCAACTTGGGCAGTTTTCCAGAAGATCATAGCTAGGGCAATGAGATTGTTTGGGAAGGGCCATTTGGGTACTGGGCTTCGTATGTGTGGTCAGTTTGTGGCTTTGGGTGTGTGGATAGAGTCTGTGGTTTTGGGTGTGTATATGGCGGCTGCTGTCCAGCCTTCTACAGACATAGCTGGGTGTGCTGGGTGTGGTATTTAATGTCTCCAGCCCCAGATCTCATCCAGAACAACAGACTTTTCCTCCCCACATCATTGTGCTGGTTAAATGCATGAATATATCTACTGTGCTAGCTTCACTGTGAGTACCCAGCAGATTCTGGAGATTAATAATAATAATAATAATAATAGTTCTGCCAGGCAGTGGTGGTGCACACCTTTAATCCCAGCACTCGGGAGGCAGAGGCAGGTGGATCTCTGTGAGTTCAAGGCCAGCCTGATCTACAAGAGCTAGTTCCAGGACAGGCTCCCAAGCTACAGAGAAACCCTGTCTCAAAAAGAAAAACCAAAACCAAAAACAACAACAACAAAAATCTCAGATAACTGGCCTCTTTTTATACAAAACCCTTCTCCATCTTTTCCTTTCTACCTAAGAACATTCGTTCCCTCTTCAGTATGGACCTTTATTTCTTCAAACAATCGGGCTAAGTTGGGATCTATAAAACACAGTGAGGAGGAAAATGATTGGCATTGTAAAGTAGTCCTTGATTATGAGAAAGTGAGGTTTGTTCCTCTGAGATGCTTCACAGACACCCAAACAAAACAAGCAATGCTACAGAGAAGTTTATAGTTGAGCACATGGAAACGCACACACACACAGAAAGCTACCTTGGCTTCTTATAGAATAATGTAACAAGCTCCTAAAACAGAAGGAAAGGAGTAAAGGAGGAAAGAAAAGAAGGAAGAAAGGAAGGAAAGAGGTAACTGGAGACGGCAAGGGTGTGGCACTCATCAGAGAGGCATGATCACCTGAGACTGAATTTCAAGTACGCAGATACAAGTAGCATGCATGAGCTGGGTGTTGGTAGCGCATGCCTTTAATTCCAACATTTGGGAAGCAGAGGCGGGCAGATCTCAGTGAGTTCGAGGCCAGCCTAGTCTATAGAGCAAATGCTAGGACAGGTTACAAAGCTACACAGAGAAACACTGTCTTGAAAAACTAACTAGATAGATAGATAGATAGATAGATAGATAGATAGATAGGTAGATAGATAGATAGATAGATAGATAGATAGATAGATAGATAGGTAGAATTTAAAAAATAGCATGCTCACATATCTAGCCACAATACTGGGTGGGGGTCTTAGAGACAAGTGGATCCTGGAAGCTTACTGGGCAGCCAGCATAACTGAATGTGGGAGCTTCAGGGTTCAGAGAGAGAGAGAAAGACCCTGTTTTAAAGCAGTAAGGTTTTATGGTGATAGAGAAGAACATCTGTCTTCCTTTGTCCTCGTGGGTGCACACACATGTACAAGCATCCACACACACTTGTACACACTTGCATGTACCATACGTACACATTCTTGATCTCCCCCCCCCCCACACACACACAATGGGATTGGATAGAAAAGATTGCTTTAAAATCAGGTTAAGATTTGATACACTCGAAACAAATACTATTTTTCATGTTACGTTCCTTAACCACAGATGATTCATTATGGGAGGAAATCCTATGAATCCCTGTAGAAGTCACAGTGACCAAATTTTAAAAGCAGTCATTAATAATTCCAAATATCTTTTAATTGATAAACATGTAATTTAAACATTACCTAGAGGAATAAAGAGTCATGTTAAGGATTTTCTTGGCGATAACAGAGTGGAAATATCATTAATAACTAGAATTCCTGCAAAAGGTGATGAAGAAAGAAGATAACTTTAATTAAGTTGTTCCCACTGAAATTAAATATCTGACCAAAGCCACTGAAGAAAGGAAGGGTTTCTTCTGACTCACGATTGAAGCATGGCTCATCACCATGCTCAGGTCAAGGCAGCAGGAGCTTGAAGCAGCTGCTAACTGTCAGGTGTCAGAAGAGAACAATAAATGCTGCTGTGTGCAACTTGCTTTTGCAATCTTCTGTCATCAAGGATGCCTGCCCAGGAAGTGGCCCCGCCCAGGGAGTGGCCCCGCCCAGGGAGTGGTGCCGCCCATCTGGTCCAGGGAGTGATTGATATGGGTCTTCATACATCAATTAGTCAATCGAGACAATCCCTCATAGACATTTTCAGAGGAGGCAAACCTTAATCTAAATCATCCCCCTCAGTTTGCCCATCTCCTAGGAGATTCTTCAAGTTGAGGATGCTAACCGCCACAGAAAATAAAACCACCATGCTTCAATCGTGAGTCAGAATGAAACCACAGCACTCTAGCCTGCAATTAAATGCCTTCCCATCCAGAAATAAGACCCTGAGTGGAAGGCATCTTGGCACTCTTCTGGTGAAAGATGGTCTGTGGCTTCCATGAAAGACAATCCCAGAACTCTCCCTGCCCTACTTTTTTTGTTCATATAACACATTCCTTCAGGAAAGCCATTTCCAAACCTTTTGAATGATGCCAAAGAATCTGCATCCCTGGGATACCTCAGCTGCTTGCCTTCATCCTGGAGGTAGTCATCGTGTATCCAGGGTGTGAGACACGGCTACCTACTAGTTCTCTGCACTGGACATATATATGATGCATAGCATAGCCCAGTGCCCAGGGCACCATTCATAGATGCTTATGTGGAGGGCCACTAGACAGAATGTATCAAAGATGTCAAGTAACTTGAAGAGAAGTCTCTCAAATAAAATGTGCTGTATTTTTCTACATGGTCCATTTGTCCCTATTGCTCTATTTAGCACTCTTTGGGCCACTCTTGTCCTTGCTGTATTTTGCATTTCTAACTTTTTATAACAAATATTGTTCTGATTAGCTAAAAATTAGGTATTTGCTTGTGGAAGGAAAATAATAATAATAATATCAAGGGGACACTGTGGCTAAGCACCAGTCATAGAGGTGGAAATCTTGATCCCTGCAAACCAAGTTGTATTACTTCACAGTTAGGCTACTCTGAGGATGAAGTGGGGAGGAAATTCTCGCAGTGGGTGAGATGTCAAGTGGGAGAAAGTCAGGGAGACTGTGTGTTGCTATAGCTTTCTTACTGAAGTGCTAACTCGGTTTCATCTTTACTCACAGATGAGAGTTCAGACCAGCACCACTGTTACAGTAAGTACATTAAAAAATTTTGAAATAAGTCAAAGTTAGTGCTGTGGTGATGACTCTTCCACAGATTACTCAAAAACCTCAAAACATGCATGCTTGAGTAGTCTTTGCATATGAAGGGTTGGTGAGACTGCTCAGGGGGTAAAGTGATCACTCTGTAAGTATGAAGCCCCAGAACCCATGTAAATAAAGCTGGACACCAAAGTGTGTATCTGTTATCCTGTGCTTACATGAGGATAAGATGGGAGGTGGCAACAGAAGAGATGCAGAACATTTGCAGGTTAGCAAGGCTGCTATATGCAGCACCGAACAACAGACCCTGTCTCTCCAACAAGAAAGAAGAAAAGGACTGATACCTGAGGTTGTCCTGTATCCTCCTCATGAGCATCCTGACATATGCTTTACTGAACTCACACGCAAACACACACCCTACACAAACGTTTGTAAAACTTTTTAAAAATGATACTTAAAGATAGTGAATTTTATATTTACTGACTAGGATCAAAACTAAGCCTTGAACAATAGCTAAGACCCAGGTGTTACTTCCTGGAGTTAAGTTATCCGCAGAGAATTGCTGGGAAACTAGTTACTTCTTGGAATTTTAATTAAAAGCTTCTGAGTTTTAATTAAATATTGTTTTTTTAAGAAAAATTGATGCCTCAAGTTATGAGAACAACATGGAAATAATTTGAGAATGTTTTCAGCTTGAAAAATGCCATAAAAACTGGAGTACAATTTTGTGATTCGTATTGCATGTCACTAGGATGTGCAGTTACTTGGCAGCAGACTGCATGTCACTAGGATGTGCAGTTACTTGGCAGCAGACTGCATTCACTAGGATGTGCAGTTACTTGGGAGCCGATTGCATGTCACTAGGATGTGCAGTTTGTTACTTGGCAGCAGATAGAAAGCTGTGGTTGCTGGTTTTCTGGTCCACCCACACCCCTACCCTGACGATTTATGAGAGATGCAGGGATGCTGGAGGTTTGGGTTTTTTTTTTTTATCCCTGTTTGCATGCATCCAGTGAATTTACTAAACTACCAAGAGACAACACAGTACCTGGTCTAGGAGCCCCGGTTCTTGTTAAACTTCGCAGCCTCTGTTTCTGTAATGGAACAAATCCATTGGGTTCCAGGTGGATTTACGGAAGATTCACGTGCACACACGTTTCCGATACTCCAGGAAACCCAAGCTGCTGTTTCCATTGATGCTGTTAAAGCTTCCAGACTTGAGCTGAGACTCAAGAGAGGCGATGAGCCTCAGCTTTAGATCAGATGGATGTCTGATCACTAAGGGCTTTTCTAGATGAAAGCGTTAGCAGGCAGCAAGGCTGGAGCACTTGTTTAATCAGAGCCCTGCTTCTAGCTGCCCATGGAAATAGATGGCCTCATGGACGTGAATGCTGCAAAAGCCAGCTGCTTGTCCAGCCATCCCACTCTTCCAAAGAGCAATTCCCACATTAGCTGAAGCAGTCTCCAGCTACTGGTACTGAGAAGCAAGGCAGAATGGAGCGACCTTTTTCCTTTCCTTATGCCACTCCAAGGAGATGCCCTGTAGGCTCTGGTACCACATGGGATTTCTAATGTCAGTAACTTTCTTCCTGCCTTCCAATACCTTGAAGTAGAAGGAAAACTGCTGTGATTTCCCCATCCCCTCTGTCTTGCGGTACTGGAGACTGAACCTAGGGCCTGGTGCATGCTAGGCAAGTGCTCTACCACTGGGGCATCATCCTTAGCCCTATCTCCTCCAACTGTGTGCTCTTCTATCAGGATACCTCCTGGATCACGGGCTGTGATTACCTGGGCCAGCTAAAGCGAATCGTTGCCACTACAGAGAGGACCATTATCGTCTGGGATTATAAAGCTCAAGGGAGCAGCCAGGTACTGTGCAGAGAGAAGTGATGGAAACAAGAGGCTGCGTGTTGAACCCCTGTAAGGATGTGAGCCCAGCCACTGTGTAATGAGTAACTGTTGGAACCGGAGGGAAGTTACTAAGTAACCACTTAAGATGGAGTTCAGCATCAGCACCAGGTCATGAAAGGGGAATGCAGTTTTCTTTTAGAGCTTCATTAGGCTCTCATTTTGGTTTCAGTTTTGAGAGGGAAAAGGTAATTCTTTTAGTTTCTGCTGTTGCTGTTGGATTTTAGTTTCTTGTTATTTTCTGACATTGGGTGGTAGTCTCCCCACACCCCTTATTCTCTGCTCTTTACTGGTCCTCGTGGCTCCAGGCATCCTCCTGCTACCACAGCAAACTCATTTGCTCTTTTATATCCCTCTACACAACCAAGCATTATCTTTCTGATTATGCTTGTTATCAAGGGCAAAGCCTTTCCCCCCAGCCCAGCATCCTTAGGAAGAGCATACTGTATAAAGTCTTATAGGATTGGAGCTGACTCAGAAACCTTTTCTCAGAAGGCTAACCCCGGGTCCTGGACTTTGTGTTGTTTTTTATTCAGGTTCTCCTGTTTGCACACTTGATTTTTAACTCAAGGAAGCCTCTTCTTTATCTCTAGTCCCTCCTGATTCACTCCTTCCTGCCTGCACCCTACGTGGGACAGCTGGACACCAAGGCCATCTTTGCCCCCTGCTGGCTTCCAGCTGTAACCTTGGAAAAGCATTGCAGCTCTTTGTGCTGCACACAGTGGCTCAGCGCTGCTGGGGAGAACACAACACTCAGGACACCATCACAGACGAGAACCTGCAGGCTCCGCTGAGCCATCTGTGGTTCCTGCTGGCCTTTGTCTCGGCCTTGCCAGCTTGTCCTTGTGTTCTTCACAGTATTCAGCCCTTTCCCTATTCTCCTCGGGCTTCCTCCCTCCCTCCTGCTGTAGTCTTGCTTCCTCTTCTCTCTTTCCTTCCCCTCCTCTCCCTCCTTCTCTCCGTCTCTGAACACCCTTGTATCTGACACCTCCATCTCCTGTCTTGGTGAGACAAGGCCTTGCAGTTGTTCCCCTCTCTGCCCTCTTTTACATTGATCTTCTACTCTGGAGCTCCTTCCCCTCTATTTCCTCTTTCTCTTTCCAGCAGTTTAAGTCCCAGATCAAAGGTCACCCCCCCCCCACACACACACACACTACCACCTCTGCCCATGGGACATAAACAGTACTGGCCTAATATGGGCTCCATCTCACCCTCTGTCCTCCCTTCTTGCAGGGTAGCTTCCACAGGGTGGGAAGCTTTGTTGTGCTCATCTTGTCCAGCCATTCCTGGAACAATGTTTGTGCTTAGTTAGTGCTCACTACACATTAGTTGGTGGCTCGGGGAGCCTCTAAATATATCAATGCTCACCCATTCTAAAAAAAATGGAAAAAATAGCAAAAATTTTCATCTACCATTTTTCTATCTTAGGACAGTAAGTTCTCTAAAAGCAAGAATAACTGCCTAGCTTAGTGAACCCACTTAATAATACAGAATCGGCTTGCAAATACTTGTTGGATAGTTATAGATAGTCGTGGATGGTAGAGTACTTTTCTCCTGATAATTCTGTACAAAATTCAAGAGCTTACCAAGCATGGTTGGGGCTTGAACCTGGCTTCAGCCTCCAGCATTCCATAAACCAGGCATGGTAGGCAGCAACATAGATCCCAGCACTTTGAAGGAAGAAGCAGGCGTGTGTGTGTGTGTGTGTGTGTGTGTGTGTGTGTGTGTGTGTGTGCGTGTGTTACGATCACTCTAGAATACATGGGGAGTTTGAGGCCAGCTCAGTATTTCCAAACAGTCAAGAGAAGGCATTCATAGTTGCAATTCCTGAGATCCCAAACTCACCCAGGCCGAGAGAGTAGCTCTACTTCTTTTCTGGGTTCACAGCTTTAACTTCTATTTGGTAAATTTTTGCCTACATTTTCCAAGTTCCTCTATCACTGTAGGATCTAAAATGAGAAACAACACAGAAATTTCTCCGCCAACCTGTGGGTGTGTGCGTGGATGCACACACATATATGAGTGCATGTGTCTGTATGTGTGTCTCTGTATGTGTGTCTGTGTGTCTCTGTGTGTCTGTGTCTGTATGTGTGTCTCTGTTTGTGCATCTGTGTCTCTGTGTGTGTCTGTGTCTGTATGTGTGTCTCTGTTTGTGTGTCTGTGTCTCTCTGTATGTGTGTCTCTGGTTGTGTGTCTGTGTCTCTCTGTGTGTCTGTATGTGTGTCTCTGTTTGTGCATCTGTGTCTCTGTGTGTGTCTGTGTCTGTATGTGTGTCTCTGTTTGTGTGTCTGTAAGATGCTGGGGTTGGACCTCTGCACCACCTGCACACTAAACAGGTGCTCTGCTACTTGCTCCTGAGCTAAAACCCCAACCGTGTGCAGCAGTTAGAGTGTATCTCACTTCACAACAACACTCCTGTGCTTCCAGGAGCACTATTTTGTCATCAAGCCCATGGACCACTGCCTGCTGTGCGTGTGCGTGGTGCCCCTCCCTGACCAGCTCTGCAGAGATGACATCCTCCTGGGAGATGACGGGGGGTTTGTGAACAGGTTCACTGTAAACAGCGATGACATTGGATTAAAGCAGGCAAAAACAAAGAAGAAATTACAGACCCAGGTCCTAGACTCCAAGAACTTTAAAAGGTAAGGACATCACGTGAATAATCCTCCCTTTGCTCTAACAATTGTGAACATCGTTCAGTTCTATAGGCATTGAGTGAAACGAGATGCAAGACCCACAGTACTTTTCAGAGTTAAAGCCCCCTAATCTAGGCTTGGAGGGTCATACCTATAGACCCAGTATGGAAGCAGAGGCAGAGGAATCATGAGTTTGAGACTAGCCTAGACTATATATTGAACTCCAGGTTAGCATGGGCTACATAGCAAGACTATTTCAGTACATTTAAAAATGAAAGAAGACATACTTCTCATCTCAAGAAACTTCCAAGAAAATGAGGAAAGCATAATTAGTAACTGAAATTCAAGTGTTGTTGGCTATTAAAATCTATAGGTATCTGATAGACTGAGATAAACTAAAAAGTGACATTATGAAGAAACAGCAAAATGTATGTTTTTGTGTATTTATGATTACTTCCTGGCAACTGAATAAGAAACTTTCTATACATAAAAGCAATAGATACAGTTTTTTTTAAAAAAAATATTTTGATAGCTTTGACTGTCTGCCAAATTAAGTTTCCAAGACTTCAAAAGAGTAAATTTAAAAACTGAAATATACTGCAATAAATATTTGTTGCAAATATGAGAGACAAGGAGTTAGTATTCCTTCATTGAGCTCAGCATTCAATTAAAAACATCCTCCTGGGCTGAAGAGATGGCTCAATAGTTAGGAGCATGTACTGCTCTTGCAGAGGACCATGACCAAGGTGCCCGTGCTGAGCAGCTCACAAATGCCTCTAATTTCAGCTCCAGAGGACCTGACTCCTTCTGGCCTCAGTTGGCACCTGCACCCACATGCACTGACACATAGACATACACACTTATTATTATTTTAGTACTTATGTACACTCATGAATCATCTATTCATGACCTTTCCTCAGTATGATTGTTGCTGCATTGAATTGAGATTAGCCATATTGCTGGAACTCTAATAACACAGTCAGGAAGACCGCTCCATTTCATGCCCCCTCTATCAGGGCTGTGTTTATCTGTTTTATATCTGTCCCTGTGTGGTGTGCTGCCCTGAACACTATGGGTTCCTTATTTCATTCATGACAGGCACAGATAATAGAACCTTTTCCCCACTAAGAGGTGGGCCACTTGCCCGAAAGGTCCTTGGTCCATGGTCAGTTCCTCCACTCATTAGATGGGTATGTCAGAAATGAGAATGGGGCGGGGTGGGATGAATTATAAGCCAGGAAGGATAGTTAAATTTTGTAACCATCATAAAAGTTATACTGAAGTTGACATCCGCAGGATTTGTTCATTTTGAGTTAGTAAGGACATGGCCAGAAAACACTGACATATGGAACACTGTACAAATCAGAGAACTCACCAATATCAAGAGTTCACAATTAAACAAAATCTAGGACGGGGGGGTGGGGGAAATGCCTCTCCTCTAGAGTATTCCCTTCCATGCTGCACAACGCTCTGGAGTCTCAAATGTGTCTGTTCAAATAGAAGCCACATGATGCCCATTATGCTAAATCCATGTGGATGCTCAGAATTTTTTCATTAAAGTAAGAATAAGATGGCCAAAATTACACTGAGATCCTCCTAAATTGTCCTTTTCTGATTAGTTTCCTTTTTTGTCATTGTGACAAAATATCTGAGAGATTAAGTTAGGGAAGGCAGGGTTTATTCTGCCCCTGGGTTTAGAATGGGTACAGCCCGTCATGATGAGGCATGCATGGTGGATGTATTCTGCTTCTGGGTTTAGAAGGGGTGCAGCCCGTCATGATGAGGCATGCATGGTGGATGTATTCTGCCCCTGGGTTTAGAAGGGGTGCAGCCCATGATAATGAGGCACGCATGGTGGCAGGACCATAAGCTTGTCACACATCTGCTGTCAGGGTCACGGATGCTGATGTTCATGCTTTTATGCCTGGATGTCAGCCCATGGAACGATGTCACCCACATTCAGGGTGGTTCCTCCTTCCTCAACTAAACTTCTTTTCACATCGCATCTAGAGGTTTGTTTCCTAAGCGATTCTAAATCTAATCAAATTGAGTCACACCTTTGATTCTGAAGTCATAGCTCAAGATTTAACAAGAGCCTTGTAAAGTTATTTTTTTTTTACACTTTAAATATGCTAGAAGAAGACCAGCGGAACAGCTGAACATGGTGTGATGCCGAGGGCTCCAGCGCACCTGTAGACTTAGAAGAGTTCACAGTTACAGCCTGAGCCAAACCAAGTGAGATGCTAAACAGAAGAAAAGATGTGTCTAACGTAACAACCCCCCTTTCATTCCCAGTGTCAAGAGGAAGTTGCATAATGACTGGGTTATGAAAATCAGATACATTCCAGCTCTCAATTGCTTCGGATCCTGCTCCTTAGACAGTGTTCATTCATTGGTTTTGGAATCCTTGAAGAGACTTGAGGACAATTTGTAAGTACAACCGTGTATCTACGTGAGCATTCCGGGACCCTCAGCAGTCTTAAAATGATAGGCCCACCGCAACCTTATAATGTTCAGAGTAGTTTTCAGAAATATCAGAAGTTAGCTGTCCCCTTGGGGTGGCAGGGCTATTAGACTTTGGGGTAAAGCAAAAGTCGGTCCTATACATGCAAATATGATACATGCTCTTCACAGGAGGCAAACCCAACTGTTGCTTAGTGGGGACTTGGGACACAGCCCAGCTGGAGCACATGCCTAGCATTAGTGAGACCCTGGCTTCTATTCCCAGCACTCCAAAGAATCGTTTATTGGTCTAATGTATTGTAATAAGTCGATAGACCTGTATCTATACTTTAAATATTATTTTATTGGTAAAAGTTTACACTTCAGAATTGTCTTAGGTAGCCAGCAAACTATGCTTATAATCTGTATGTAGCCAATCATATTTTATCTATCATAAGCACACCAACTGGTGTTCTCATAGAACTGTGAGTTTGAGTAATATTTGACTCATTTTCAATCTGGTTAAATATTTTCTAATAACTAGTTATAGCATTTGAATTTTTTAAAACTTCAAGATACTTGTAATGGCAGATAAACTTCAAAAACATTCTAAGGGACAGAGGCTTAGCAAAAAATTCTGTATGTTGTGCAATTCCATTTATTTGACACACCTCAAAGGACAGATTTATAGAGAAAAAAATGTAGCTTCACTGTTTGCCTAGGGTTGATGGCAGGAGCAGGAATCGCAAATGGGCACGTGGGAAATTTCTAACGTGGAGTATCTTGTCTTAGTCAGGCTTCTATTGCTGTGATAAAACATCATGACCAAAACCAAGCTGCAGTGGGGAGGTGTTATTGCATCTTAGAGCTTGCAGTCCATCATCCAGGGAAGTTGTGATAGGAACCTGGGGACAGATACTGATGCAGAGGCCATGGAGGAATACCGTTTACTGGTTTGTTCCACAGAGCTCGCTCAACCTGCTTTCTTATACACCCACAGGACCACTTGCTGCATCAATAACTAGAATAAAAAAAAAAGTCCCACAGACTGGGAGTTAGGCAGACTCCCCAACAGGTAACCAGATAGAGAGGGGCTGTTACTAGGTGAACATATCATATAACTTTCACAGGTATATAATTTATGATACACCTGTATAACAATATGTTGTTTAATAAGTTTTGAATAAGTTTTATACTCGCTAGTTTCGTGTAAACTTGACACAAGTTAGAATCATGTGGGAAGAGGAAACCTCAATTAAGAAAATGCCCCCCCATCTGGGGGCCTGTGGGACACTTTGTTTCTTTCTCTTTTTCCTTCCTCCCTTCCTCCCTTTCTGCCTTCCCTCCTTCCTTTCTTCATTTTGTAGTTGGAAAAGGCTTTTGTTAGGGGTGCCTAATAAAAATATCTACCTAATATTCTATCGAGTTAACTGTTTCCTAATAACTTATAAGGAAGAAGAGCACACTCACACTTTCCCAGAAATCATGCAAGCAAGAGCTTAACATAAGATATTTAGTACTGAGAAGAAAAAAGCAAATCACCCAAAGACAAAGAACAAGCTTGGGATTCTGTGCACGTTATTTTTAAAATTACTCTTGAAGTACAAAGAACACCAGCACTTTTGACAGGAGCTCAAAGTGATGCTTGCCCACCAGCCTCTTTCAGGTCAATCTGGGATACATGAGACCCTATCTAAAGTAAATAAATTAATAAAAATAAAGAATTAAAACTTCCTCAGACAAACAAAAGAAAAGAAATTTGTTGTGCGTCGGCCTGCTTGCCGGGAATACAAGGAGAAGCTTTTCAAAGCAAGGGAAGATTTGTGTGGGAGATGGTGTATTCATAAGAAGAAAATTATGAAGAAAAAAAGGTTAAAAAGACTTCATTTCCTTAATTTAAGTGATCTAATCAATTGGCATCTGTTACAATGTCAACAACATCGCTGATCATGTGTACACATATATACTCTTGTACATAAGTAAAAAGAAAGCAATAAGGGATTATAGAGAAAATTAGTATTGTTTTGTTATTATAAATTACTTATACTACTGTGAATTTGTGTACTATGTATGTCACAAACTGCAGGGCAACCTTAGGAAGAAGAAGAGAAAGGACGGGACTAGAAGGAAATTGTTGATATTCAAAGAAACAAAACAGCAGTCATGTACCTTAGTGATGAGAAATGAGCCAGACATAGACGTGCAGACATTCATAAATATAGAAATTAAAGTAAACAAAGATTGAAAGCATAAAAAGAGATGTTCAGTGAAAACAAACCAGCAGAAAGGTAGAAAAAGAGTGGAAGACAAAAACAGAAACAAACTACAAGGGCAATGAGTAGAAAATAATAAACATAGTAGACGCAAATCTAGTATCAACAGTCACTTCAAATGTCAATAGTAAATGCCACAGCTAGGAGATAGAGGTTATCTGATGATTAAAAAAATCAAATATATATTGCTTACAGGAAACACATTTTAATATATGTACTTTATATATATATATTAATAAATATAAGTAAATAAAATTAAAAAACATATAATAGGTGAAAAAGGCCAGTCAGAAATCAAAACATAAACAAAAGCAATCTCCAAGCTAATTTTTAGTGGAGAAATAAAAATAGACAGAAACTTAATAGAAGAGTCTATCATATCTCTCAGATGACTGATGACCTTACATTTTCTGTAAAAAAGAAAAATAATTGTAGGCTTCATGAAAGACCCACATTTTGTATTTTTTACTTAGAAGCTAAAAATGCTTATTTTGGTCTATAATATTATCACACTGAGAGATTTAATTTAAAATCTTCGCTGCATATTAAAAATAATTTTATTCCCTGACACTGAATCAATTTCCATAAATGTCATTTATATGATGTGATTAATTATAGAGTTTTATTTAGTTTCTGTAACACAATTAATTGCTAATGAGTGCATGCTGGCATTTTGCAGAAGTACATTTCTCAAACACAAACTAATTAAGAAATAGATTCAACTGTGCATCCAATTTGATTTTATCCTATGCTGTAAATTCATAACATGGCCATAGCCATGGAGAACAACCATGGCTGTGCATTGTGAAACATATGTGCTTCCACCCACAGGATTTGGGTCCTGGAACCCTGGCTAGGGATGATGAGGGAATGAAGACAGGAGCAGCATACAGCCACATGTGAAGTGGGGACCAGGTAGGGTTCTCTAATAGAACCACCACAACCTGGATC
This sequence comes from Microtus oregoni, assembly GCF_018167655.1. Taxonomy (NCBI): domain Eukaryota; kingdom Metazoa; phylum Chordata; class Mammalia; order Rodentia; family Cricetidae; genus Microtus; species Microtus oregoni. The sequence continues at coordinate 126,830 of NW_024543221.1, forward strand.
CCTAGCACATTTTTCAGTTTACAGCACATGAAGAGGGGTTAGCTAGTTTGGGTAGAGGAGGTCTCTGTAGATGAGCAGTCTTAGGTTATAAACAGCCAGGAGGAGGAAGCTGCCATTGCTAGTCTTTGTACTCATGGATCAGTCCATAAACACTCATACATGGACTCCCAAGAGAAACTTTGCCATTTTCTTTTAATTCTGGACCAATGAGTAATGATTTTGCTCATTTCCCATGGGCCAATTGGTCCTGGAATCCTTGACACGCCACACCTATGTCAAGATACACATTTATTCAGAATTTCACTCATTCGAGGTTTCTTCCATTTTCTACACACATGGAATCATAACAGACCCTTGTGGTCCTGTGGAAGACGTACTTTCTCTCATCTAGCTTTCATTTCCAAAGAGAGCAAATTTGGAGCCACAATATTACCACTGCTGATAATCCCAGGCCTCTTTGAGGTCATTACAACAAGTGAGGTGGCACCCAGAGGCACACTGTGATCCTGTAGGGCACTTTGTAATCTAAAACATAACTGTCATTCAACAAGTATCTAGCCAACATGTTTCACTCATGACCTAAGTGCTTTAAATCTAAGTGAAATCATCTCTGGACATGAAATCAGGAATATTCTGTAGAACTAGCCCTCATCAACTGAGTGTTCAGGAGTTTGGCAAGCCTTTGTCAAACACTGCCATGGCTAAAAGTTAAATGATGCAAATTCACAATCCAATGATATTAAAAACAAAAGTAAGACAAATCCCAAGCCCAACTTATTGCCTCCCATTTAGTTTACTATAATCTACAATTAACTTCTTGATTTTTTTCATCTCCAGAAAGTATAAATACCATACAATATAGTTCTGTATCTTTTACCAACTAATGTGCAAGGCTATCATTGCTGGTGTGGAATTAGCTATGATGGGAATAAGATATTTTTGCAGAGTACTGCAGACACCAGTCAGCAATGGCTCTGTCCCAACTTTGGTGCCAGATGTAAACATTTACCAGCACATGGGCACACCAGCACATAGGTAGATAACCATCTATGTCAAGCAGTGTGTTAAGGACAATGATATGGTTTATGAATACACAGAAAAGTTCAGAAGTGGAAATGATAAGTGCTAGCTTTCTGCAAAGCCCAGAGAGGTAAAGATCTCTTCCAGCATGCGCTACAATGAAAGAAGAATAGATGAACCCAGATTTTTATCAACAAGAAAAGTTACAGCAGCCAAAACAAACACATTGCATCTGGATTCTGAGTGATGAGATAACCTAGCTCTTCCTTCTTAAGGAAGATGTTGTCTTATTTAGGGTTGTTCCCTATTGTCAATGATAACGTGATAAAGTAGAAATAAAAAACTTCATGTTCTAGTTCTGTTTCTGCTGCAGTGGCAAACTTTCTGTATTCTCACAGAGTTCAGAGCCCAGCCTGCAAGATGGTGCTGTCTGCAGTGGGCTTAAGTCCTCCTTCAAAACACTCAAACCAATCTCCGCCAGACATGCCCTCGGGCAAATCTGATTAATAATAATTACTCAATTGATTCTAGGTTGTGGCAAGTTGATGTGTCAAGCTAACCAGGACACTTAGCTGCAACAACATTGGCAGGCCCTCACCCTCCGCTTAGACTTAGCTCTTCAGAAACTCCAGCATCAGTGTCTCAAACCTCTGTTCCTTGTTATTGAAGGCTTTAAACTCACTAGAACCACCAAGCAACCCCACTGAACTCTGTTACTCTGTTATATCACATTTCACCGAGCATCTCCCTAACTGCCTTTCTGCACTGCCTATGAGGTTAGACACATGAGAGCACATCTCATCAGTGGACTTGGCACACACCCCTCACTGCCCACGGTATCTCTCAACCAAATCCCAGCCCCTTTTCTCAGCAGAGCCCCAAGCCTCCGCTCCAGCCTCTCCAGATACTCATCTGTTTCCTCAAATTAGAGCATGGATTAGAAAAAAGTAAGTAGGAAATGGAAGATCAACTGAGAAAGTATGAAAAATTTTTTTAAATTATAAGGATTTGATTTTAACCAGTGGAGGGAGATAAAGAGAGACAAAAGCTTTTTCCCATAATTTTTCAGAACTGATAACCTACAGAAGAAAAGAAATAAATGGGAGAGATCGGTTTTATTTTCTAAATCCTTAACATTTACTGTATGTCGATTATAGACCAAGCCCAATTGCAAGCACTAATGTAGTAGTATACAAAAAACATTGCTGGGTATTCCCTGCTGTTGCCCTTGGTTACCTCACAGGCAGAAGGTGAGTCCCTGCTGCTAAAGACACGATGCTTTTACTTCAGAAACAGGGCCCAGATGTCCCTAAACTAAAACCTACCTACCTGAACGCCTCCTCTCTGAGGACTAGCTTTCATGGTGCTATGCAAACTTCTAAAGGAGGGCAGTTAACATTCTTACCCAGCTAACCCACCGGTGAATCACAGCAATGGCCAGCATGGCACTATAGCCCTAAGAGTGCAATAGTAGCTCACACACTGTGGGCAGTACCCAACAGCTCTTTAATTTAACCTAAAGGCTGATGGGAGAAAGCCCATGAGACCTCGACCCTACACAAAGAGCTAGAAGCAACTAAGGGATGCTGAGAGTAGGAAACATAGTAATCCCTGGGGACAAGCACACCAATTGGTTATCCAATACCAAATGGTGAGCCCCCAAAACACGCAGACAAATAACATTATACAGACTGTAACAAGTTGTATTGAGAAATATTTATGCACATACATAGATATATGTAATGACAATTAGTGTAAAAAGAGACCATGAATTTGAAAGAAAGGAGGCCTATACACAGAAGCTTTGGAGAAAGAAAAGGAAAAGAAGAAACAATCTAATTATATTATAATCTCAGGCTAGCCGATGGTAGTGCACACCTTTAATCCTAGCACTCAGGAGGCAGAAACAGGAACTCTCTATGAGTTCGAGGCCAGCCTAGTCTACAGAGAGAGTTCCAGGACAAGATCCAAAGCTACAGAGAAACCCTGCCTCACAAAAAAGAAATATCAATCTCAAAAATAAAAGAAATATTTTAAAAAGACTAACTCTTGGAGCTCATGCTCTTGTGGGAAAGGCAGACGGCCAAACAATGTTAACTAAGTGACAGAAATGAAGTAGCATTGGGGTGGAGGGTAATGGGAGGCAATGTTTTTACAGGGTGATCAGGAGAGACTGTTCTTAGGAGATAATTGTTTAAGCAGATATCTATGATTGGGGGACTGACTTTTGCAAAGATTTAGATAGAGTTTTTTTTTTATTGTTGTTTTTTGGCTTTTTTTCAAAACTGTCTTTTTTCATTTTATATACCAATCCCAGTTCCCATCCCCTCCTCTCCTCGCATTCCTTCCACCTTCCTCCCCAACCCCCCCATCCACTCCTCAGAGAGTATAAGGCATATTTCTCTGAGGAAGGACCAAGGTCCTCCTATATGTAGGCTGAACAAAGTATTTCTCCAAAGACAATGGGTTTCAAAAAGTCAGTACAAGTAGTAGGAATAAATCGTGGTCTCATTGTCAGTGGCCCCTCAGTCTGCCTCAGCCATACAACTGTTACCCACATTCAGAGGGACTAGTTTGGTCCTATGCTGGTTCCTTTCCTGTCCGACTGGAGTTGGTGAGCTCCCATTAGCTCAGGTAGACTGTTTCAGTGAATGTCCCCATCATGGTCTTGACCTCTTTGCTCATATTCTCACTCCTCCCACTCTTCAACTGAACTTTGGGAGCTCAGTCCAGTGCTCTGATATGGATCTCTGCCTCTGTTTCCATCAGTTGCTGTCATCCACCATGATCAAATTGGTTTCATCCCAGAGATGCAGGGCTGGTTCAACATACGAAAATTTATCAATGTAATCCATCATATAAATAATCTGGAAGAAAAAATATGATCATTTAATTAGTTGCTGAAAAAGCATTTGACAAAATCCAACACCCCTCCTGATAAAGGTCCTGGAGAGGTCAGGGATACAAGGAAATTACCTAAATATAATAAAAGCAATATACAGCAAGCCAACAGCCAACGTCAAATTCAATGGAGAGAAACTCAAAATGATTCCACTAAAATCAGGAACAAGACAAGGCTGTCCACTCTCTCCATATGTCTTCAACATAGTTCTTGAAAGCTTTGGCAACAGCAATAAGACAACAAAAGGAGATCAAGAAGATTCAAATAGGAAAGGAAGAAGTCAATCTTTTCTCTTTTTCTTATTTCTCTTTTCAGAAATATAAGATTAATCTTAGTAGAAATATATTACCATTTTCACTAGATTATTTGGCGGCAGCAGATAGTATCCCTCAGACCTGGTCTTTAAATGTCTTAAACAGACCAGCTGCAAAGTTACACCCTCCAAGCAACTGGTGCACCGCAGTGTTGGCTGCAAAGAGCGTTTGTTTCACAATAGTCAGGAGTTTGTCTTCCAGATGGATCCTGAACTTCCTAGCATTTACTGTCTCTCTTGGAATTTTGTAGGTGATGGTTAATTGTCTGCTGATTACAGCTAGAGTCAGGAAGCAGGGAGATAAAAATATTCAGACAATCTCAGCAAACAAGGCTCCTTGGTCCATCAGGTGCTCCAGAAACCTCTGAGCTGCTTGCTCCTCTCTCTCTCTCTCTCTCTCTCTCTCTCTCTCTCTCTCTCTCTCTCTCTGTCTTTCTAAATCTAGATGCTGAAGAGGTTTCTCAAGTGATGCTTGTGAGCATGTTTTCCTGGGCTGCCATGGCCATGGGGGAGCCATCACAAGAGCACAACAAGCGCACAGTTGGAGTGCAACATGCTCCTATTTCTGCAATTTCCTATGATGAGGCTTCAGATGACACTGCAGCCAGACAAATACATAATTGGTCAGCTGTTAAAAATAGGAGTCAGCACATCTCCCAAAAGGGCAGGAAAGGAAACTCTCAAAAAATTTTAATTTCAGAAATGATTAGCATAGTGCTTAAAATTTTGTGCAGAGCTTTCAGGAACTGAGCTATGTTCCAGGAAGCTGATGGCAGTCTGCAATTAATTGCCACATAGCATGCTGTCCTCGTGTAGCATATACGCTGAGCCTCTAACTCCTGCACAGCCTGGCAGTTTCAACAGGTGAGCAAGCAACCACTGAACATTACCTTTTCTTAGTTGCTCACTTGAGAGGCAGAGTCTTACAGAGGAAAGATGACAGTATTGTTCCATAAGCTCGCTACTGAATGGGATGGTTCCGGTTTCTGTCCCGGTCCTCATCCCATGACTGTTGGTACAACTTAGCCTCAGTTTCCCCCTCCATGAATGGCAATGAAGGTATTTACAGGCGTAAAGTCATTTTGATTAACTGTTGTGAAGTACTTGGTTTGATTCTTGGAACTCTGAGTGCTCGATAGACTTCTCCTCCTTTCTCCTGTTAACCTAAGAACTAAGGTACTAAAATAAAAAAACATCTTTAAAAGTTAAAATTGAATACCGTCATAGTCCTGTACTGCTTCGGGCTTCATGTTCCCAGATCTCAAGCATGAATCAGAAAATAAATTGCCCAAGGGCCAAATCTAGTGGGCCAGCAGCATTCATAGCAGCAGCAAACTAAGAATGATTTTTACATTTTAAAATATTTAGTCTGTTTTCCATTGCTGTTACAAGTACCTGGGATCAATATAAAAGAAAAATGGGCTATTATGGCTTGCACTTTTGGAAGTTTCAGTCCATGAGGGTTTGGTCCTGTTACTTTTGGACTTGCTATACCATACCATGGTGGCAGGAGTCTGTGGCGGGGAGGTACACGGTGGAGGAACCTGTTCACTCACCTAATGGCCGTCAAGAAGCAGCGCAAGGAAGAGGATTTAGGCATCCCGACCTCCAGGTATTACCTTTCAATTCCTTGTAACTTAGGGCTAAGTCTTTATCCCATGGGCCTTTGGGAAATACCCAAGCTAAAACAGGGAACCTAGAGATTGTGCGGCTCGGTGAGTAGTCTGTCATTACATATCACAGTTACTCTGGACAAATAGATTTGTAAGCAATTTAGAATGAGCCCATTAAACATAATTTATTTATAAGTTGCAATTAACATTTCCCATCTAATTTTGTTTTCCAGGCCTGTCAGAGAATTTGCCATGCCAAGAGGAGCCAACACATTCTGCTACTGCGTTAAGGCAAATGTGATTGTCACTGGAGGTAAGAGGACTGTTTCCGTCACGGGTAATTCCGGGTCTCACAGAGCTCTCTGTGTTTTATGACCAGCAATAACTTTCTAGAACAATTTGAATGTTGTCTATTCCATATATTGCAGCTTCTGGGCATGACAGCACACTAACAAGCCTTCCTTCAGGGCTAGTGCGGTCACAGATCTTGGAGGAGAACCTACAACCACCATTTTTCTAAAACAACATCTCTAAACTGCATCCTATACATTTGTCTTCATACCCACAGATAAGAGGAGTCCTCACCCTTATCAAGGAAATTCTCTTTGCAAAAGGTGGCGACCATTTCAGAAACCTACCAAGTCAAAAGGCAGAGTCGTGGAGTCCAGTCCCAGTAGATAGAAAACATCCCTACACCTAAACTCAGGGAACACTGAGGAAGTGGGGGTAGAAAGACTGTAAGAGCCAGAGGACCAGGACCTGTGCTGTGAGATGTGTAATGTCAGAAGCTAACCCATAAAGTCTCACCAATAGGACTGCCTAACCATGAACTGAAGGACAATAATGACATGCCGGGGTGGAGAGGAGAAAGCCCACAAGGCCTCCATCCTGCCCAAAGAACTACAGGGCAACTAGGGAATGCTAGGAGTGGGAGAAATAGTCTTCTCTAGAGAAGAACATAGCAACTGGTTCCCCAATATCAAATGGTCAGCCCCCCCGAATACATATAAGTAACATTACTTAGACTGAGAAGGTTATATTTAGGAATATATATATATATATATATATATATATATATGCATATAACAACAATTAACAAAAAAGATAATATGAATTTGAAAGAGAGCAAAAGAAGGTATGTGAAAAGGTCTCGGGAAGGAAAATAAAGATATAAGTGATATAATTATAGTATAATCCCAAATTTTAAAAAGGTCTTACTTAACCAAAGAATATATTAAACTAACTTTCCTCTGCTTTAATATTGCTTCATAGTTTGCCTTTACAGTTTTAACCCTTCTGGAATGCATTTTTTTTTTCTGTGTGAAACTATGAGTTCCCCAATTTGAAAGGAGTCCTGGGGATTCTGTAGGCAGAATGACACCTATATATTATCTGGGAGAGATAGCTTAAAATTGTTCAAATCCCCAAAAGGTGCCTCTGATCAGAAAGATCAGAAACCCATAACCAGCAATGACAGCAAAGGCCAAGATCAGAACCTTGGAGAATGCAAACTTTCAGTGGGTAGTAGGGTAGAAGATGGGAACAGCCCTTTGCCAAGAGCAAAGGAAGGATGACAATATGGAAAGTTGGAGGATATCACTGTCGTTAGGGATGCAGGCTCCTTGGCTCTACTGTGATACCTTTGAGTCTGAGCTGTGGAATCAGGCTGAGTGTAAATCCACCAGCAGGCTGTGTTACTTTCCCCAAGTTTCAATCTCACCTTTGAGTGGAGTAGTGATACTACTTGCTTATAGGATTAATTATAATATTTACATTAGTTCAAGGGTTAGGAGTGGTAATACACACCAATAATCCCAGCATTTAGGGGTCATAGACTGGATAAGCAGGGGTTTTAGGATATCCTATGCTAAAATAGACCCTGTCTCAAAAGTAATTCAAATAAGGCACTTAGCAGAGTATCCCATGGGACAGCACTTAATAGCTTCTTGCTACTAATAATACCAATAAGAAAAGGTGTGCATTTCATATGGTAACGGTTAGAATTGATTAAGACAATGAATGCATACCTAGAACTAATAGGTTCTTGATAAATGCTAGTTCTGGGAGCCAGTGAGATGATTCGGTGGATAAGGGGACGCTGTGCCAAACCTGACCACCTGAGTTCAATCCCAGACCCAAATGATGGCAGAAGAGAACAGGCTTCCACAGGTGGTCGTCTGACCTCCACATGTGTCCTATGATACATGTGCCCACATACATACACACTCAAAAACTTTTTTTTGTTTATTTTTTTTAGTTGTTGAAAAAGAAATTTCCGCCTCCTCCCCATTTCCCATTTCCCTTCCTCTCCTCCCACACATTGCCCCCTCCCCCTCTCCTCCTTCCCCCCCACTCCATTCCCCCTCCCTCTTGAGAATGAAGAGCAGTCCAGATTCCCTGCCCTGCGGGAAGTCCAATAAAGTAAAATATATTTAAAAATAAATGTTAGCCCAATCCATTCCAATACATAAGTAAAATCACTTTGGTAGTGACTTTGTTGAGATGAAAGTCTTGAGGCACTTCTACCACTGAGTGTAAACATCTATACACTTTGCGGGTGGTTTGAATGCAAATTAGGAGGTGTGGCCTTGTTGGAGTAGGTACAGCCTTGTTGCAGGAAGTGGCCACTGGGGGCAGGTTTTCAGGTGTCAGATGCTCAAGCCAGACCCAGGGTCACTCTCCTGCTGCCTGTGAATCAGGATGTAGAACTCTCAGTTCCTCCTCCAGCACCATGTCTGCCCACATACTGCCATGCTTTCTGCCATGCTGATAATGGACTAAACCTCTGAACTGTAAGCCAACCCCAATTAAATGCTTTCCTTTATAAGAGTTGCCATGGAGGTTAGCAAAAGTAGAGCAGCGTGACTGACTAGCAGCTAGCTAGTGCTTTCCAGCATGCATGACTTAATGAATTCCTACAGATGTGGAGACTAGAAAATGGAAATTCTCCATAACTGCAAACATCCTCTCGTGGGGACAATACCCTCGTTGATTAGTGACTCATCCATGAGCCTCTAAACTGTGTGTGCCGCTGCTGACTACAGACGGGCAAGAACTGTTCTGCTCAGCACAGCTGCCTGGGTTGAGTGGACCAGGACACTTGATGAGCTTGGTCACAACAGGAGTTCTTCAGGAAACAAACAAACAAATACCCACCATGACTGGGTACTTTTTTTTTTTTTTTTTTTTTTTTTTTTTTTTTTTTTTTTTGGTTTTTCAAGACAGGGTTTCTCTGTGGCTTTGGAGCCTGTCCTGGAACTAGCTCTGTAGACCAGGCTGGTCTCGAACTCACAGAGATCCACCTGCCTCTGCCTCCCGAGTGCTGGGATTAAAGGCGTGCGCCACCATCGCCCGGCATGACTGGGTACTTTTACAGGTGGGGGTGGTGAACACCTTTAATCCCAGCACTCCAGAGACAGAGGCGAGCCTGGTCTACAGAGTGAATTCCATGAGAGCCAGGGCTACACAGAGAAACCCTGTCTTAAAAAGCCAAAGCAAGCAAACAAACAATAACAAAAAAGAACTTATGACTTGCAACTTCCAAAAACAAACAACAACAATGATAACAACAAAACAAAACCCTTAAATTTTCTGAGCATCATTTGCTGACTACCACAATTTTCTTAACCCAATATTATCATCATTTATTATTTCAAGAATTAAGCACCTCATTTGGAATGATCCAAGCATCAAAGCCCAGGTCTCTGAGTGCTGTATACATTTTTTGCCACGTTATATTCAGCAAATACCATTCTGCAACTGTTAAGGATGAGGAGCTAGGGACCGATCCATCAGGCTGTCATCCTAACCCTTGAGAATTCAAAGTTTAATAACTGGAGTGAGACAATTCTAGACAGCTCCGCTACAACGCGTATGTGAGTCAACAAATGATGCTGGTGAGGGAAGCGCAAGACTATGAGTGAGGCATTGTATATCTCAAGAGCTCGGTATCCTGTGGCCTGTCTGCCCATTCTGGTGGCATCACACACTGTACAAGGACTCTATGGTGTCTACAGAAGCAGTAGAACCTTCTCTGGAGGTAGACAAGGAAGACTGTTTTCTCCACAGTGCACACAGGCAAACTCCTGGTCAAGAGGCTGTCCTGAAAACAATCGAATGTGTTGCAGTGTGATCAGAGAGCAACTAATACTTTTCACCATGCATAATTGCTGGAACTGTTGTAGTTAATAGACTCTATTGGTAAAAAGTGCAAATTCTCAGGAACTACCGACAAGTCAGTCACTGAAAACATTGCCCCGCGGCAATACTCTTATTGACTGGTGACTCAGCCAAGAGCCTTGCTCCTTGTACAGCCTGTGCTGCTGGTGACTCAGGCAATGGTCCTCTGATGTACTCTTCTTCATGCAATACACAATCCCCAGACTTTCTTCCATGGAGAGCCCCCAACTCACCTGGCAGTAGTATCACCCTCTTTGGGGATGCCACAGCCAATGTTATCAGTACTTGTGGGCCAGAGGGACAGATTTCTGAATGTGTCTAGTAATATCACACCTCTTGGCTCCTGCTGATGAAAGGTAAAGAGGGAGAAATTCCAAGAATGAATTATTGGAATTATTGCTTTGAAACATGGGACTGAATCCCTGAAAGTTTCCTCCTTGCTATAAAGATGTAAGCTTGCTCTCTTCTCTCACTAAAGTAACCTTGCCTTCTCAGAGCTCACAACCATAAAATAGAGCTGAACTGAATCTTGAAGTTCATTATTTTACACATGAGGAAACAAAGAAAGCCATTAGCCACAAGCTGAGCAGCTAGTCAGCCGGTGGAGCTGAGGTTGAATCAACTATGCTTGCCCTCAGTCTTGTTTTCTCTCTTCTGGGCCGCTGTGATCCTGAGCATCAGGATGCTCCCCGACCCTTCCCTCTGTGATCTGAGCCAGCTTATTTAATCAAAAGTGGCCCTGGGACTGGGTGACGCACAGCGGTGATGAGTCTGCTGAAAGAAAGAAAAGCGCGTCTTTGATGAGTAGCTTTGTTTAAACCCTGCCCCAGAAAAAGGGAAAGAGAGAGAATGAGTTAAATATAAAACACAACGGTGAATCAACTTCTTAGAACTATAATTTATAATATAAATGGTATAAATAACACATCATATTGAACAGAATGATTTGATTATTCATATTTGAACTTGCCTATAAATCCTTTCACTCTAAATATTTCATGCTTGCCTTATGGCTGTATTAGGTTATAAACACTTCAAATCAGGGACCATACTTCATGTGTGTGTAGACGCTTCTCCCAATCTCCCTAAACATTTTGTAGAATACATTATGCAAAGCAGGGGCTTAGAATAATCATACTAGTGGTGGTAACGTCCAGCGAACAATAAGGATCTGTTCAGTTAGATATGTATGAGCTCATTTATTCTCACAAGAAAATTATAGTATGAGTAAATTGCACGAGTAGAGAAAGATACTCGGTTATAGAGCTAATAATATATCTAGTAAACATATCGAGTGACATCTAGTAAGCATACGAGATTTCAAATTAAAACACGGTAATAACTTAGCAAGCAATAATCATGTACTTGTTATCTGTCAAGTATCACCACAAATGACTGATCCAAGGTTTATTGTGTAAACAACAGACAGTCAACTATAGTTATAGGGTTAGTGCTGCAGAAGGCTGATGCCTAGAGAACATGGGAAAAGAACTGGGAACTTCATCAGGGACGAGGAATGGAGATTAGGAGAAGCAGTGTAGAGGAATCCAGAGTTCAAAAACATATGACTACTTCCTCCTCCTCCTCCTCCTCCTCCTCTTCCTCCTTCTCCTCTCTTCCTCTTCCTCTTCCTCTTCCTCTCCTCCTCCTCCTCCTTTTCCTTCTTCTTCTTTTTTTCCTCTTCCTCCTCCTCCTTGTAGACCTTGGGTCAGATGGCTCCAAGTCTGCCAAACCTCAGTTCAAGCCCTGGGACCCACATAATGGAAGGCAAGAATCAATTCTTAAACGTTGTCTTCTGACCTCAATATATGTACTGTGACACACACATACTTCCACCCCACATACACACATGTGCACACAAAACAAATAAATACAAAATTTATAGTTTTAAGTAGATATCAGGGAATAATATCTAGAAGTTTTATATCCTTAATGTCTATCAAATTTCCATGTGGGTAGTAATTTCTCAGGAAAGTTTGATTCTTGCTCTCACTATTTTAAATTCAAGAATTTCCTGGTTATCTCCCTTCAAATAGTGTGTTGCTGCTTTAATAAGATTGAGCTATCATAACAAAATACCATACATTATATAGCTTAGGCTACAAAATGTTATTATCTTATAATTCTGGAGGCTTCAGGTCAAAGATCCAAGCATCAACCAAATGTGGTCACCTCTTAATAAGGGTCTTCTTCGTGCTGTGTAGGTGGCCTCCTCATGTGCCAGGGAGATGAGAAGCAAGCTGCATGGTTCCTTTTCTTATAAGGACCCCATCATTGTGACCTTATTTAAAGCTAATTATCTCTCTAAGTACCCCACATTGATGCTCATAGCTTCACTATGGGTTTTGAGAGGGCCCAATTTGGTCCCCAGCAAATAAGAGTCACTTGACTTTTTCAGCTTTCTTCTCATGCTACTGCAAGATCTGAGTCCCCAAATGATATATATATATATATATATATATATATATATATATATATATATAATTGACCTTCACAAAAGGACTACACAAACAATCAGCCAAGGTTCCATTTTGGGTTAGATGCATGTTCTCCCCATCCCTATCCCTTGGCATTTAACACGTAAACCTCTGAGGTGCAGCTACTCATAGCAGCCAATGGGAACAGCTCAGTAACTACTTGCTGAGCTCTTACTGTGTGTTGCCTGATAGGAAACTGCTGTAAACTGAAAGGGAATTTTGCTCTAAGAAGAGCCTAGTAGGTTATTTATTATAAATGAATAATAATGACTATGGATTGGCATAGTACATTGACATAGCACTCAGTTTGTTGGTTTTTTTTTAAATTGTGGAAGTATATCCTTGAAAAATGGATTGGGAGACAATGAAAAGGGAAGAGAAAATACTGTAATCCTCTTCCTTGGGGCTCAACAAAATAAACAGCATTATTGGAGCATCTAAATCTATCACCTTTGGCTAACCTGTGAATATCGAGCTTCCAAGTCACCCAACTATACCCTTACCTAACTGGCTCCTTCAACATAGATATATGTCTACTCACAAAAGTTTCTAGCATACAAGGCAAGTCAGTCTTGTGGGTGGCCAAATGCATGCTAGTGACTAAGCAAAAACAGATGAGTTAAAGGTAGAGTTTATAAATAACTGTCCCTTGGCTATGAGAACCTGACCAGAAGGTAGAAAGGGAGAGCGTGGTTTCCAAAGGTTCCCTTCTGACTTCCTCAAGTACCAAGAGGCATGTGGGCACCCATGCTGTTAAAACATACAAGCATAGCTGGGCGGTGATGGCGCACGCCTTTAATCCCAGCACTTGGGAGGCAGAGGCAGGTGGATCTCTGTGAGTTGGAGACCAGCCTGGTCTATAAGAGCTAGTTCCAGGACAGGCTCCAAAACCACAGAGAAACCCTGTCTCGAAAAACCAAAAAAAAAAAAAACCATACAAGCATATACTTAAAAGTCACACGCACACGTGTACACACATGCAGGGAATGGCTAGCTTCACATGCAGATCTTCTCTTCCTGGGCAGCTCAACTAGACCATCTTCCCCAGACTACTCATAGTGAGAAATGGTCAGGTACTAACTTTCAGTGAATGAGCTACAAGAGCCAAGATTTAACGAGGCTGAAAAGAAAGATATGTTCATTGTTTGTGTCATATGTATTTTGGAATTTCTTTGTTATAGGCAGCCTTTATTATTTGAAAAGTTGCATAACTCTGTTTTACTTATGTTTTAAAAAGAGCAAATTGTGTAAAGATTTTTAAAATATAGATTTTTTTTAAAGATATTGGATTTTCGATTTCACAAATAACTCAATAGATATCATCCTGGAAGCCGAATCATAAAAGTGTTACAGAATTTCAAGATAATAGTTGAGAAATTGTATGATCCACCATCCTTATATTATAAGAAATTAACTCCTCAGGATTAAATGATTTAAAGTATTAAATTATTCAGTTTAAGGACTTAGATACGTGTTTGAAATAATATATAAGAAAGTGGGAACAAGAGGTTGGGGGGATGGCTCCATGTAAGAGTGCTTGCTGCACAAGCAAGGGGTCCTGAATTTGTCCCTCAGCACCCTTGCGTTACAGAGGTTGACACTTTAAATCACAGCATCCGCGTGATGGTCAGACTGATAAAGCAAGTGGCCTTGGGGTGTGATGTAAGCCTTTGGGGAAGCAAGTGGGCAGTGTGCCTTAAAGTCATAAACATGATTTAACGCCATGTTTCTACTTTTGGAAACTTACTGTTGGCAACTGATCTAAGAAGCAAACGTGAACACTCAGATGATTGTTCCTTACAGCACTGCTGAATAAGATCGAAAGAAGAAAATCCAGAATCTGAGACGAAAGGTCATGGATGGTGGTTAAGAAGTTATGAACTATCAATGGAAAGTTATTTAACTATGGAAATGAATGGCATTCCATCATTTCTAGCAACATGGACAAACTTGAGGACATCATGCTGACGAGATAAGGCAAACACAGAAAGACAAATACTACAGGTTCTCTTTCTGTGTGAAAACTACAAAGTTGATCTTAAAAAAGAGAGTAAAGTAGCAGTTCCCAGAGCCTGAGCAGGGTGTCAAGGAGAGCGGGATGTGAAGAGATAGTGGATGGTGAGAGACACACAGTTGGGAAGGAGGAATTCCTTCCAACATTCTGCAGCATAGGGGGATAACTATGGTTGAAGCAATTAATTGAATATTTCAACATATCTGGTAGACAGGATTTTAAAAAGTTTTCAACATAGAGAAGCACATTTCTGGGATAAAAGATATTATCCTGATCGTACTATTACCTACAAGTGTGGAAATGTCTCAACACACACTAGAAATGCATGCAGTTCCAGTGTCCGTCAGTGCTCTCCATGCTCAGAGACCCAGTCTCAAAAACCAAGATGGAGCACACTTGCAGAAGACACCTAAACTTGACAATTGATCTCAGGTGTTCTTCCTCTCTCTCTCTCTCTCTCTCTCTCTCTCTCTCTCTCTCTCTCTCTTTGACACACACACACACACACTACTAAATAAACTGCAAAAAGTGTTAACAATGATTTCCCATATTACATAAAAGTAAAAATTGGGGGATAAGGTAGCAGGCTGGGAGAGGGCTTTTACTTATTTATGTCACTCTTCTATACTATTTCCTTATTTTCCTGTGTACTCGGATGATTTTAACAATTAAAAGACAAAATGTGTGCTATGATAGTAATTACATTTAAATGTCTTGTGCTTGTGGTTGTGCAGGAAAAGGAAAATGGGAAAATAAAAGGCAGATGATTTGCTCATGCTGGAGATTATGAGCAGTTTGCCTCTTCCCTTGATTTCTTTTATTATTATAATGTTTGCATAATTTAGACTGTAGAAACAAAAGACCAGCTGCCTGAAATATGTTTTGGGAGTAAATGGAATATAAATAATGTATTAATGCGTGACAGAGTAGGAAGTATTGAATCAAGGAAAGTAGTCATGAAATATTTATGGGAATTCACATTTGTATGTGAAGATACGTTGATCACAGACAGATCTAAAACAAGGCTAATGTCTTCAAGTCAGCCGCAGAAGGAATGCCTCTGGGGAGCTGTGGGCTTTGGTTCCTTAGACAGGAGACCAGGATCTCACTGAATGAATGAGAGATGCTTTTGGTGATGGTGGATTTTAAATGTCAACTTGCCACAGCCTAGAATCACCAGGAAAAAAGGACTCAGTCAGAGACTGCCTAATTTTCATTGACCTGTGGGCTTGCTGATGAGGATTATCTTTGGTTGCATTCATTGATGTGGGAAAACCCAACCTGAAAGTGAGCGACATCATTCCTAAGGTAGAGGAGTAGAGACCACTAGATGAGCAATGAGCAGGCATGCATTCATTTCTCTCTGCTCTTGGTGGTTGATGGTGGGTGTGCTGTGGGTACTTGCTTTAAATTCCTGCTGCCTTTACGCTCCTGCTCTGATGGACTGTTACCCAAAATCGTGAGCTAAACTAAAGCCTATCTCCCTTAAGTTATTTTTTTTTTCACAGTAACAGGAATAAAATAAGGACACCTTTTAACTTCTGAGCACTTGAGAATACGAGGCCTCTGTCACTGTCATTCTTTCTAGGAGATGATAAGGTCCTCCGCTTGTGGCACCCCAATATCAGCACAAAGCCAGTTGGGAAGCTGGTGGGGCACATGTTCAGCATCACAGAGATCGTAAACAATGAGAAAGAACAACACGTCATCAGCCTTTCCTCCGCAAAGGTAACAAGAAGAAAATCGCAGAACCAAAAGGAAGCTGTTTGTTCTTAAAGTCAACTACAGGGAGGCCTAGCATGTATGCACACACACATACACACGTGTGTATGTATAGCTAAAGTAATTCCCAAAGAAAAATATAAGTTATAAATGTTAGAAATGAGAGTCTTGAATATTTGCAATATATTTGAAAAAATGTATTTGTTTGATTAAATACAGCCTATTAAAAAGTTTCAAGAAGAATAAGTTCAATTAATGTGGTTAGTTGTGATAGCAGTTATAATTTTCTTCTGAGGATCCCACAGATGAGCATCACATTTCCATGACTTCAGTCCCTCTTCTCCCCCGCAGCTCCTCCCATTGATCCCCACTCCCTCTCCTTTATTTTGCTATGTGTATTTACATATGTATGTAAACAACCTGCTGAGTCCATTTAGTGTTGCTTCCACGTGAGTGTGCGTGGTTAGGAGTGATCACGTGGGATGGGATGACCTGCCAGCACTCATCCCTGGAGGTTTGTTTCCCTTGCTCAGCAGCCATTACCAGGCTTTGGCTCTCCATCTAGGGGCGCGACCTTGGGTGATTTTCTCCATCCAAACCGGCTTGTCACCTGGTATCGTCTCTGTACAAGTCTTGTGTAAGTGACCATGCTGTTGAGATTCCGTGAGTGCAGCTCCCTGTCATTTATAAAAAGACACGATCTGGCAGGAGAGGCTTGAGTGTTCTGGCTCTCACAAGCTTTCTGCCTCCCTCTTCTACAATATCCCTTGGGTCTCAAGTATGAGTTGCATTGTAGCTGTGTTGGTTGGTGATGAACACCCATGATCTGTTGTTGTCTGTACTTTGGCCAGTTGAGAATTTCTGTAGTAGTTTCCATTTGCTGCAAGAAGCAGCTTCCTTGATGAGGTGTGTGTGTGTGTGAAGTAATAAGGGCGGCGGCGGGGCTGCGTCCCCAACACCCCAGCCGCCTGCCCGGCTAGCTTATGCCCCGAAATAATTACACGGACACTGTATTCTTTTAAACAACGCTTGGCCCATTTCTATCTAACCTCTTCTAGGCTAATTCTCACATATTAATTTAGCCCATTTCTAATCATCTGTGTTGCGCCCCTAGGTGCGCTTACTGGGAAGATTCTAGCCTATGTCCATCCTGGGTCGGAGCTTCTTAGCGTGCGTCTGCCCAGGAGCCAGGAGCATGGCGTCTCTCTCAGGCGTCTGCTCCTGAGAGGAGAGATGTGGAGTCTCTGACCTCACTTCCTCTTCCTCCCAGCATTTTGATCTGTTTACTCCACCTACCTATGTCCTAACCAATAAAATGGGCCAGGGCAGTTCCTTTATTAGCCAATGACCTTCCTCCATCATTTCCCCTTTTTCGGTTTAAACAAAAAAAAAAAGGCTTTAACTTTAACATAGCAAAATTATATATAACAAAACAGTTATCAAGTAAAAGTTACAATAATCTTTATCATAACTAAGGAAAACTATAACTGTAACTAACTATTCTTAACTCCATCAAAGATTCCAGAAAGATATAATATTACCTAAGTAAACAAGAACTAAGAAACTTCAAACTCTAGAAATGACAAAGACATCTCGCTGCCTGGACAGTCACCCAAAGTTCTTTTGTACCATTGGGGCATCCATCTTCAGCCTTCAGGCCCATGGTATCCAGCAGACATTTCCATAAAGCAGGAAAATTCAAAGTCAGTTCCGTCACTATCTGTTGTGTCCTGCAGAATGTCTCGCAGTCTCTTTCATGAATCAGGAACCCCGAAAGATCATCTCACCTTAGGCAAGTTCAGTAGTCCTCTCTCTGTGGGTTCTCTGTGTCCAGTTTATGCAATAGTCCAGGCAAGAGCAGTTTCTTGCCCAAATGGCTATCAAACTCCATAAGGTGCCTCTTTGATGCCCATCTTCCTCTTGAAGTAGATTGGTGCTGCCAGGAGCAGAGTGTCTCATTGTCATGAAAAGTCCTAAGTTATTAAAACATTAAATGTCCTATTCTGTAATCTTTGAAAGACATGAAGAATGTCTATCTAAAATATATCTCTATATATCTAGAAAATCTAACTAACATGACTACAAGCTTTACTATTATTTATGATTATCCATCAACAACCTATATTTCCTAATTATACATTACATTTTAATAATGAACTACACAATCACAATACCTTAATCAAAATCAGAAATACATATACATATAACAAAATTGACCTTAAATCTCTATCAATAAAGTAAAATCTATACTAATGCAAATTATCCATACCTATATCATATCCCCCTTTAAATGTAAAAGAACGTTTATAAACCATATTTGGGAATATGGGCGCAGTTTTTCTCTCCAAACTGCTTCCTGCTGAATGGGGGCGTCGTTAATTAGGTCTTTCATGGTATAACCTGTGTGCTAGTTTCATCTCAGTTGGCAGTTGAGCGAAGTAAATTTTCTGAAGATGTTCACTGCAACCCTTCAGGAGGGCGTGGTCCATCATACCAAATTGGAATAGAAGAAATGAACAGGGTCTCATCCTCTGTGAAAACAAAATAAGAAACTCCTTTCCAAAGTATCATGTCCTTAGATCCAAATTTCAAAGTCAAGGCATTTTCAAAATATCTATGTTGGATTAGTTCAGCAGCATTTATAAACAAATATCTTTTAGTAGATTTTGCTTTTTCCTCAGCATTCAAACAATTCAAAGAGAGCATAATAGCATACAGTATCAAAATTCTCTGTGTATTTTCCATCTTTCTACAGCTTTGTTTTAACCTCTATTTTGTTTATTTTTACTTTTAACTCTTTGCTTTTTGAGACAGGTTCTCTGTATCTTTGACCTGAAGTAACTCTGTAGACCAGGCTGTCTTTGAACTCTCAGAGATCCACCTGTCTCTGCCTCCCAGGCATTCAGGATTAAAGGTGTACACTACTATACCTTGAACTCACAGAGATCTGTTTGTCTCTGCCTTCTAGGCACTGGGATTAAAGGCGTGTGCTACCACACACAACAACTCTCTTCCTTTATTTGTTTTTTACTTTAAGAACTTCAACTTTTAGTCTGCATATATTTTTAACACACTTTAAACCATTTAAAAATTTTCTTTGTCTTTGAATCTCTCTTTACTGTATATCTCTCTTTTTCTGACCACATGAGTCTTTAATTTACCAAGCAATATCGGTAGGATTAAAGGCGTGGCTTTGCCGGCTGGATCCAGCCCATTCCTTAGCTTTCCAGCCTCATGGCTGAGGTACTGGCTGTAGCCAGCAAGCGAGCTTCAGCAGCCTGTGCTTGCAAACCGCACAAACCGCCTGCCTAAATGAGTCAGAGTTCATCCTGGCAGGACAGCCCAGAAAGCCGGCATTTTTAAACGGCGCAGCTTTGTTCCTGCTACGGCTGAAAACCGAAAAGCATGCGTTTAGCTTTTCGTCAACACCGTTTAAGTGTTTCGTGGCAGGACCTCTTAATGAGCTGCAGGCTTTGCAGCAAAAGCTGAGTCAGGAAGCCTCTCTTAGATGAGGCGCTTGCTTGCCTCGAACAAGCAGAGTAGAACCAAGAAATTCCTGCTACCAAGAAACCAGGCACAATGCTTTCATTTTGTTCTAGAATTACTTCCCAAGCTGTCTCAGGCTTTATGTGGAAGCAGTTGTCCACGTGGGCGCCATATAAAGTAATAAGGGCGGCGGCGGGGCTGCGTCCCCAACACCCCAGCCGCCTGCCCGGCTAGCTTATGCCCCGAAATAATTACACGGACACTGTATTCTTTTAAACAACGCTTGGCCCATTTCTATCTAACCTCTTCTAGGCTAATTCTCACATATTAATTTAGCCCATTTCTAATCATCTGTGTTGTGCCCCTAGGTGCGCTTACCGGGAAGATTCTAGCCTATGTCCATCCTGGGTCGGAGCTTCTTAGCGTACGTCTGCCCAGGAGCCAGGAGCATGGCGTCTCTCTCAGGCGTCTGCTCCTGAGAGGAGAGATGTGGAGTCTCTGACCTCACTTCCTCTTCCTCCCAGCATTTTGATCTGTTTACTCCACCTACCTATGTCCTAACCAATAAAATGGGCCAGGGCAGTTCCTTTATTAGCCAATGACCTTCCTCCATCATGTGTGTGTGTGTGTGTGTGTGTGTGTGCGTGAGTGTAAGCAGTGGGTCTAAGAATATTATAAACAGTACTGAGTTTGAATCCCCAGAACACATACACATGATGACTGTAAATTGTTCACGAGAGGGAAAATGAGTTTTAGGCAATAACTGGCAGAGGTCACACTATCGCCTTGTGGCGGCATGTAGCCAGTCTCCGTCATGCTTCTCTCTCAGACAGCTTCCCTCTTCTCACAAAGCAAAAGGCCGAAATGCAATAAAAATGGTGGAAACCGGGAAAATGAGTTTAAGCAAGCAAACTAATAAAACTTTGGCAAATAAGTGGGACCTCGAGGGAGGCAGAAGGGCAGAGGTTTAAACTTACAGGCGTGTTTACGTGGTGCTTGGTGGGTATCACAAAGAAGCAGCTTGAAAGGAGCCAAATGGGGTAAGTACAACAGGCTCACTTAGCTCAAGGTATTAAAGCAAAAGTACTATTGTGTACGACACGTACAATGTGTTGTGATCATATTCATCTCAAATTTCTTCCATCTCCTCTGGGATCCTCTGCCACCTCCTCCCTACCAACTTACCTTCTCTCATCTCTCTCTGTTTTTCTCTGTCTGTCTGTCTGTCTGTCTCTCTCTCTCTTTCTTAATAACCTAATGAATCCAGTCTGCGCTGACCATATACTTCTAGATGTAGGACCATCCACAGGAGCATGGTTGACCTACCCATCTCTCCCTCTCCTAGAAGCCATCAACTGTCAGATTCTTGACTAGGGGTGAGGATTCATGAGCCCCTCCCATGAGTGTTTAATATTTAAATAATGTGTGTGCTGATGTCTTTACCTCATTTTTTTTTACTTGCCAGTTATCACACAGAGGGGATAAATGTGAGAACAATACAATAAAATTATCAAGTCTTGTTCCACATTGCTAACTTTTTTGCATATCAATTGACTGGCAGCAACCAAATAAGCACATTTTGCATTGAATTCCCTATAGAGACAAGGTCAAACACCTTCCATCTATTTGTTGTGCAGTTGAACATAATCCTTTGTACTCCAGTCACGCATGCTCCATCCTCAAATGTACCATCTCTCCAAGGTGATGGCTCTCAAAGGGGTTTCATCACCTCACACAAGTCCAGGTTTCTTGCAATGTAAAATCATGCCATCTATTGGGTCAACCCAGTTTGATTCAATAATTAACTTCTTGTGGCCATTAGGCAAAGTTTAGAAAGGCAAGTCAAATCCCAGACTCCCTTAGTGTATGATAGACTAATCTGTTCCTAAATTGCTCACTTCATTTGAATGACTCTGTTTCTATAGATAGACTCTAGTGATGCTGTTTTCGCTGTGTCTCGATGCTGGTGCTTCCATTGAGTACTTATAGTGCAATGGAATGACCCGTCTCCTCTCTGTAGCCAGCAGCAGTGATACTGAGAGCGCTTCTCTTGGTAGTCACACTTGAGTGAAGCGCCTCTGCCAGTTCCTGTCACTGTATGTTCACACCTCTTGTTAGCACCGCACCTTTTCAGACTAGGACGTTCTCTTTCCTGTGAATCTGATACCAACTCCTAAAACACAGATAATCTACTCTGCTAATTCTATGACAAACACTCATCAAAGGGCAAAGGGGGGAGATATTAAAGCCTTTGGCTAACAGCAACTGACATGAGGCTTGCCGGAAGAAAAACCAAAAGTCATTGATGAATCGGAACATGCTTCCCTTTATCTTTACTTATTCATTGTTCCTTACAGAGGGCTTTGGACGAAACCTTTCCTTTACCTTTCTCTGTGGTGTTTTGGGCTCCTCCCCCAACCCTTTTCTCAAAGTTAATCAGCCTCATAATTCAGTCTTTTTCCCAAGGTTAAAATAATCCTTTTATTTAATTCTCACACTCCCAATTTGTTTGAAAAAAAAAAAAAAACAACCGAGCATTTTAACTCTTACTGCTATGAGACTCTGAATTTATTTTGTAATTTATGTTTACATGTCCGTAGGCAAGATTTAATTGCGACTTGTAAATATCCCATTCTGTTACCCCAAGATCGGTATAATGAAAGTGAGAATCTTCTATGCTTGTCCCTTATACCATCTCAGCCTCTTTCTGAAACAGATTGTCCTTGTTTTCTTCCTAAGTCTCCCCAGGGCTGACTGGCTCTAGGTGGGCTCTCTCAAGCTTTGACACCAACACCTTCCCTCAGACACTGCCCGTCCCTTCTTGGAGCTGTTGACAGAAAACAACAAGCACTCGTAGGACTGATTCGGTATTGCCACTCTTATCTCTCAACAGCGCCACCATATTACAGATACCTAAGAAATGGCCTCTTTATGCGTCAGTGCCATTGTGTTTTCTTCTCATTTACTTCTTCCTTTCTGTCCCCATAGCTGGTTCCTTATCTCCAGACAACCTTCCCTTCTGTTACTTTCTCTGACTCCAAATTCCATGAGCATTTCTTCCTGCTCCCCCATGATTTCCTTTCTCATTTGATGACTTGAATATACACATATAGATACACACTCTCAATTTAAAGTCCAGTTTCCATAGAAGAGAAGATATGAAGTCGTTTTTTCTTTCTTTCTGAGTCTGGCTTATTTCACGTCACGTGAATTCCAGTTGCATCTATTTTCTTGTGACTGTCATAACTTCATTTTTCTTGATGGCCGTACAAAATTCTATTATGTATATGTAGCAGATTTTCTTTACTCATTTATCTCTTAACAGACGCCTAGATTAGTTCTGTTTCCTGGGCCTTGTGAATAGTACAGGGGAACCCAGTGACGAAAGATAAAGCTCTAAGCAACGCTTTCAACTGGGTATTCCATGGGGATAAGCAAGGTTGGAACCAAGAGCCAAGCTGAAACAGAGCACCTGTGAGCTCACAATCCAAACGCATTTCATTGCAAGTTTATAAAAGCACAATTCATTTAAAGACTTAACTGCCCCATGTGAGAACAATGGTGTTTAAACGGGTGAATTCTGCTTGTTCCCCAGGTCTTCCGAGTGTGGGATATCCAGACCCTATCAGTATTGCAAGTCTTCCACGATAGCCAAGGAGGGCCAGGAGACATGCAGATTTACTCCATGGTGTATGACGCCAACCATGGCATGCTCATTACAGGTATGTCTATTTGACGTATAGCAAATTCATCTCATATCTTTTACGTTCTAAAAAGGATAGCTTTTCCACACTTCCTATGAAAATGCACACAGAGAAAAAGAAATGACTAACCATGGTTAGTGATAGTATAAATATTTATTTCAGTTTCTTATCCTAAGTTAGTTGATGAACTATGCAACCTCCCTTTTATGAAAATACCAGGTCAGTTGTCTAGGTTGATGAGCCTAGGGGGACATGGCCTAAGTGAAGCGAAAAGAGCTGGACCACTGTTGCTTTGTCTGGGCTCCGGTCTGCCTCTCGAATGCAATAAATTGGTACTTTCCTAGGGTGGTGACCCTGGTACATGCCAGCATGAACTTGTTTTCTGAGACAAAACAGTTCTGGTAAGGAGCTGGTCACTCTGTAGGGTGGGCACAGACCTCAGCTGCCTTTGCTTCCAGATAAAGAACAGGAGAGAGAGAGAGAGAGAGAGAGAGAGAGAGAGAGAGAGAGAGAGAGAGGCGCCAGGAAGATGGGTCCTAAATACAACGCATTGGTTGCCACATTGTTTTAAGGGTTTTCAAGAACTTTGTTAGGCATTTAGCATGGCTACTGTTCACATGCACAGCCTTCAGCCTTTAGAAGAAAACTGGCTATATTAATAGCAGCTCTACCCTCTGGAGCACTGAGCCAGAATTGCCTTTCCGAAGCATATTACCACTGACCACCTGCTCTGAATTCCTGAGGGATTAATTAAGGCAGGGAAGTGATTGGTGCTGTCTCTGTTGGGGAACATAATTATTTTTAATTTGGTGTTGTTTATTTGTCCTGGGTTAGAAGAGAACTATCACTTCATGCTCAATAAATAATTTTTCCACCCTGTAAAAGAGAACTTAGTTTCGGCTGTGAATGCTTCTTCTCTGTGTGTCCCCATCTGAAATGAATGCATTAATGGCTATTCACAGATGTCACCTCTTCACACAGAACTTGCCTGCTCGATTATTGGGCTCAGCATTTTCATCCCAATTATCATCAGCGTAAAGAAGGGCTAAAATACCAAGACAAAGAAGATGGAGAATAGAAAAGCCAAGAATTGTTTCCACTTTTATATACTTTTTGGTGGTGCTCCTGTTTACAAACTACTGAGCTCTGTGTACTGCCTGATCATTAAAAGTGCAGCTATCATGTCCTCACACAAGCATACATGTAGGCAAAGCGCGAATGCACATAAAATCAAACAATAATTAAAAAGCGCAGCTCTCAGCTGACATCAGGATTGTGTCAAGTGTATTAATTTGTGCTTAGATTCCTGAGACATCAAGTAGAGTAGTTTTCTGAGCCATGTGGGCAGCAACTCTGCACTCAGTGCTTGGTGAACACGTTGTGACTGTCAGTGCCGTCATCAATACGCCGGTGATGATGACCACAGCTATGTGTTGTCTTTTTACTCTGTTTCCTCTGCGCAGTCACCCTTTGAGGCTGGAATCCTTCACTGAAGTTTCCCAAATGCACAAGCCAAACCTCGGACAGGTCATAGCCGAGACTCGATCTCAGAACTTCTGACTCCTGCATCTGCATTCGTTCTTTCCCTGGCATTATTTACTTTGCTGTATGATAACTAGCCAAAAGGGAGGGAAAGCATCAGCTCTTCATAGGCAGACCCAGCCATGTAAACTGTTGGTATCGTGTTTAGGGTTTACGGAGATGCTCCAAGTGTGCCTTTGAGAGCCCAATGGCCTTCCATCTCTCACGTTTCCTGGCAGGGGTGCTTGAATTGAGTAACATTACCTGATGAGCTATCTCAGTCCTGTACATATGAACAGGCTGCGTCACAAAATCTAAACACCTTGGTAACTGCTGCTAAGACTTGGAGAGTTTTTCTGGAATGATGTAAGAAAGTCACCGCTGCATCCTTGGTGACAAATTGATAGCCACATCAATAAAGTAAGAAGAAGCTTCCTATTCTCAGAACGTCTGCTTTTGTTTGAACTCCAGAATGTGCTGTGCAGTGGTGGCACATGTCTCTAAGAAGCAGAGGCAGGCGGATCTTTGAGTTTGAGGCCAGCCTGGCCTACAGGGTAAGTTCCAGGACAACCAGGGCTACACAGAGAAACCCTGACTTGAAAAAACTAAATAAATAAATTAAAATGAACTACAGAGTGGTTTGATAATTTTTATCAGTATTTCTAGACATTGCACAAACTAAAGCACACAAGATCCTGATTTTGAGATTTAAGTCATACGCATAGGAAAATGCAAGAATCCTGCTTCCCAGTCAGTGCCCTGGCCAAGCTAACTACGTGATTTGGAAATTAATTTTACTATTGATGTTGCGATCACTGGCCTGCAATCATTCTCATTCATTATATTTAATCAGACCGTGTTCACAGCACGTGTTATCATCTGTTGGCTTGAAGAACTCTCTGACTCATTTCAATCACCAGAACAAACCTCTATTCAGCAGACGGCTGGTAGACAGCATCACCAACGTGCACACTTTGGAGACGCACACAGTCAGGAACAGAGAGCAGACTAGAAAAACAGGGTTCAGAATGACCTGTGTTTGAAAGATAATCTCCATTTATCTCCAATGAATGCTTTCCCCTGGCTGCATCTTATTTGCTGTGTTTGCCAGAGATGCTCTGGAGAAGGCCACAATAGTCTCACCTAGTAAATGCTAAGGCACTGATCATTTATACTCTAATCTCACTGACCGGCTGGCTCCAAACCTAGCTGGTTGGGTCATATCCTCTGTGAAATTCCAGATTTCTGATAATGACAATTTAGGGATGAGATGCGTTTGCAAAATTTTTCATTCTTTACTTCATTTCACTTTTAAGAATGTCACTATGTCACTATGCAGATGAGGTTGGCCTGGGACCCATGGTCTTCCTGTTTCAGTCTCCAAAGCGTGGAATACAAGGATGCACTATCAAACACACCCAGCATTGTGATGTCCTCCTTCTTTCCTTCCTTTCCAGGATCGAGCGTTATAGACATGTATCCGTTGACCAGGATGATACAGGACACAAAGCAGGTTCCTCACACTCACGAACGAGAAATCAATGTCATGCTGTACAACAAATACTTCCATCAAGTGCTCACTATCTGCTCAGAGTCTGTAATCAAGGTGAGTATGTAAGGACCTCCTAGGCAGAAAAAAGCTGAGCAAGTGAAATGCTGTCTTCCAATAGGTAAAACATAGGGTTTTATATGTAGCGGTATAATAGACTGGGACAATATATTGAAGTTCTTTAAGCTATATCAGGAATACATGATAAAGAAGTGTTTCAAGCCAGTTCAAGCCACATGTTTGGTTAAAAACAGAAAATTTAACCATATTTTATTTATATATTAGTGTGTTTGGAAAGGGTATATGTGTGGGCAGGGTGCTGGGGAAGGTGTGCAGAGAACTAATTTGAAAACTTTGACAGTGGTAAAAACTCTGCTCAGAAATGAAGGGCAGATGTATGGAACACCTGGGTTTTACTGATGTTTTATTCTTCTATAGGTATGGGAACTTGAGACGGGCCTCCAAATATACCAAATTCTAGACCCTCATGGCTTCAATATTGAACTAACCTGTGCGGCTATTGATGAAAGTGGATTTATTTTTGCCACAGGAGCATATAATGGTGAGCCTAGTGTTCAGAATATGACATCTCCGGGTATCCTGAGAATTTGTGCAGGAATTCCTAAGTTTAGGGGGTTTAAGGCTCAGTGTGAATTAGGCTGACATACAGACATTCCAGAGAGATAGCACGGCCTGGGTGAAAATCAAGTCTGTTTCACGGCCACTAATGTCTGGGTATGGACGTAATCAACAAACTCGTAAGTTACATTCTGTTCACGTGGCTGCTGCAACTGTGTACCAAAGCCTTTCACATAATGATCCACGTGTATGGAAACACCATGATGAAACCCACTACTCTGTGAACTAACTGAAAAAAATAGAGTTCTCTACTGGATGCACTTCTATGCCTAGGCTCTAGGAAGGCACATCGAACTTGAGGGACTTTGGGGCTTAGGCGTGGTTGTGTTTCATAGTTTTTCCTCTGTGGAGCACTTGTAGGAACTAGAGAGCTGCACACTGCCTCATCTTTCCACTGCACCTTGTTCTGAGCATCCACAAAAGATCCGCTTGCCTTAGAGTAGACAGAGTGACCAGCTGCGTGCACTATGCAGAATCTATTCTGGGGCACACTTGATAAGTAAATGCTTCCTCATGAACCAGTTGATGGAACGAGTGGGCACCCGATGTGAAAGTCGGATATTTGAAAATGTGAACAGCAGAAAACACAGCAGGAATGCAATCATAAGTGCAGCATCAAGGTGAGGGAATGCATTGGCATACAATGCAGAGGGACAGTGTTCTTTCCTATGGAGCGATGCAGAGGAAAGCAACCTCACCATGCCACAGGCACTCGTGACATCCATATAATTTTAGTTCATGTATTGTTAATTACAAGTCTTCATTGCATTGAGTCACTGGTCTGGCTTGAGGTCTCTGGTTTTTTGGGTTTTTTTTTTTTTTTTGCTGCATCTTCAATACTGGACCCTCACTGGGGCTACTTTGGGGTATCCTGTTGTCCTATGTCATGGAGACCCTGTAACTTTGGGTCTGCAGGACGATCCCCTTCTGTGCTCCCACAGATCATAAATGGGGTGGATGATTGTATGGGCCAACTTATAGCCCTGATTCTGGGTCTGGGTGGTTGCTTGGTTGGTCAGCCCACCAGCTCTCCTTCATCCTTAACACCAGAGCGAGCTCTCCAGCACTGCCCAGGCTATCTCACCGTGTATGTAGTAAGCAGCAAAGGGGCAGGGCTGACTCTCCTGCCTTCATGTAGTTCTTGCCACTGTGCAAGGTATACTAGGTAGTTCTTGTCACTGCCGGGCATCATGGGTATAATTAATGTCTGATATTGGTAATGAGCAAATAAATGATGGAGGCAGCCTGGCAGAGGGGCAAACAGTCAAATCATTGCATGCCCAACAGTGTTAGTGCTGAAGACAGTCATGGAGAGATGTTGGACTTAGGGGAGAAGCAGAGACTGAGTAGAAAGCTAAACTCTGCCCCTCCACCATCCTACCTCATCTTCTTCTGGATTCCTACAAAATATCTACTTGCTCTAGATTAGACAGTGTATGGGACCATTCACTGTCCAGAATGTATTTATTCTCAGGTAGATTTGTAAAATAAATGCTTCCTCACAAGCTAGCTGATAGAATGAATGGACATAAGTTTTTTTTTTAAATTTAAATGCTTTTATTTTAAGCATAAATGCATATAAGATTAAAGATTTGTATAAATAAAGTAATAAAGACTATGTAGGCAAAAGGGGCAAACTTAAAAGCATATAAGTACATATACTTAGAAAATGACAGAGTAATAATGTAAATAAAGACTATAAGGAAGGCATATGAGCTTACAAGTATAAATATATAAACACATATACATGTTTAAAACATTTCATTGTGGAGTTAGAGAGATGGTTGGGCAGTAAAGAGCATGGCTGCCCTTGCAGACAGAAGGTCCAGGTTTGGCTCCCAGTACCACAGGGTGGCTCCAGTTCCAGGGCATCTGATGCCCTCTTCTGGCTTCTGCTGGCACCAGGCAAGAACATGGCGCACAAACATAGACATAGATGAACCCTCACACATAAAAGGAAAAGCAAAGGGGGGGCGGTATTTTCAAAATTAGTTCTTCAGTGTTAGGGACTGCAGTCCACCAGACCCTGAATTTCTTGTAAACAACTTGTTTTCCTCTGCTCCGAGCAGCTGCAGGCTGCACGAGACCCTGATGGTGGGGTAGTGGATTCTAATGGGTCTGCAGCTGAAAGATCCCGAGAGCTGGGGCAGGGCCAGAGCCCTATATAAGCTGCCCCTGAGCACAATAAAGTTTGTGTTTTTGGCATTCTTGTATCAAGGATGACCCGTGTCCCTGTGTCTTCCTCCATCTGTGTGCCTTTGCGTTTTCAAATCTTCTGCCTAGTTCCCATAGCACACACAGAGCGTGCAGAACACAGGAACTATACACTTCTATTTAGATCTAGTGTTTAGACTCAGAATTTAGGTGTTTGTGGAAAGTGCATCAATTCCTCAATAAAGCCAGGAAGTCAGAGGCTGACACAAACCCCTCTACCAATAAACTCACCTCCTGCCCTACACACTTCTTTTTTTTTATTTATTTATTTTTATTTTTTAAATTTATTTATTTATTAAGGATTTCTGCCTCGTCCCCACAACCGCTTCCCATTTCCCTCCCCCTCCCCCGATCAAGTCCCCCTCCCTCATCTGCTTGAAGAGCAATCAGGGTTCCCTGACCTGTGGGAAGCCCAAGGACTGCCCACCTCTATCCAGGTCTCGTAAGGTGAGCATTCAAACTGCCTAGGCTCCCACAAAGCCAGTACGTGCAGTAGGATCAAAAACCCACTGCAATTGTTCTTGAATTCTCAGTATTCCTCATTGTCCGTTATGTTCAGCTAGTCCGGATTTATCCCATGCTTTTTCAGACCTAGGCCAGCTGGCCTTGGTGAGATCCCAATAGAACATCCCCATTGTCTTAGTGTGTGGGTGCACCCCTTGTGGTCCTGAGTTCCTTGCTCGTGCTCCGTCTCCTTCTGCTCCTGATTTGGAGCTTGAGATTTCTGTCCGGTGCTCCCGTGTGGGTCTCTGGACATAAGTTTTCAAGCATAAAGATTAAGAGACTCCATAGATGAGCCTGGGACCTCATTCCCACCTTCTGAAGGTTCCATTAATAGTGCCAAGATGAAAACCAAACCTTCAACACTCAAAGCTTTGGGGAACACTCATCCAAACCAATGCAGACATCCATTCCTGTTCTGCTCACTTTAATCAGCCTGTGACAAACCATGCAAGGAAAGACTGGGGAGACTCAGCAGTCAGTCTTAGTAGGAAATAAATACAGCATGCATTTCAACAGGATCAGTGCCCCCTGAGTTAAGAGCCAGGTTGTCTGTACACCATCTTACCCACAAAGCCTTTCCTCCATGCCCTCAGGAACAGCTAAGATCTGGGACTTTGGCAGTGGGCAGGAGATGAAAATGCTGCCGGAAGGGAAAGACTGGGCAGAGGAGGAACACGCGCTGCTGCGCCTGTTTTTCCTCAAGGCCCAGGTGAAGCACCAGCACCTTGTCCTCGCCTTGGAGCGCAACGGAACTATCAAGATGATCCAGGTTTGAATCCTACTTCCATGCTTGTTCTGCAGACAGTCTTCTTGGGGGAACTCCAGTGGTGATCGTTTCTCTACCTCTCTCTCTCTCTCTCTCTCTCTCTCTCTCTCTCTCTCTCTCTTTATGGTTTCATGTAGCCCAGCCTGATATTAAACTCTTGATTCTCCTATCTCCATTTCCCAAGTGCAGACACCACCACACTCATCGTGCCCCCTTGCTCTGTCTATGTGATCCTGGGAATTGAGTCTATGGCTTTAAGCATATTAGTCAAGTAATCTACAAACTGAGCTACATCTCCAGTCCCATTCAACTCCCCTCTCTCCAGTTAGTTGAGGGTTATGCTTATCAGCTAACTTTCCAGTGATGCTAGTAACCAGCTTTGCTCAAGTCCAAGCAAATTGAAAAATCACAGCTCCCCAGGCCCAGCATCCCACCCGTCACATTTCTGCTTCGGCATCATTAGGGATCCCCTAAAATGGGTGTCAGAAAGGTTGAGCTGACACGCATCTCTCTACCACTGCTAACATTGCTCACACCCTACCTCGGCAATAATTCTTGACTCCTCAAGAAGGCTCCCCAGCAGATTCTGTCCCTTGTGGCCCATCAAGCATTCAAAGATGCTCGAGTCACTTTTTCCATTCCTCACCAAAATGACTTACAAAGTTATTATTTTAAGGTTAATGGTGCAATCTGCTCAGGGCTGTTCAGGGGAGGTTTGAGATAGGATAATTTATTTTTCTGTGAATCTATTACCACCTAGGAATACTAATGCCTTCTTCAAATTTAAAAAGAAGCCAACATCATTTATCTTGGCTGTGTGGCCCTCACCCACAGCTAGAACTCAAGGACTAACATTGCCTTTGTTGCTCTCCTCTGGAAGCTAAGATCAGAAAATAAGTCTTGAAGAGGCTTGCAGATAAAGTACAAACATCAACTGGGATGGCTAATCCTTTTAGCTGAGAGTGAGGAGGGGACATCTTCCCCAGTTGAGAGATTCTTCCCTTATTCTCTGCTTAGCCCAAAATGTGACTGGAGGAAGAGTGCCTTGGCAGTCCACGTAAAACACAATGTCACTTGCCTTCTGGAAGTTGCTGTAATCAAGCTATGCTCACTATACTTGAAAGGCTGCAAAATGAGTCATGATTCTGTACTTGGGATGCGACTGGGTTGGTAGAGTCCTCGCCTTAAGCATGCACGAAGCCCTAGGTTTGATATCTAGCACCACATAAGCTGGGCATGCTGGTACACACATGCAGTTCTTACATTTGGGAAGTGGAAGTGAAGTTCAAGATCATCCTTGGCTGCATAGTGAGTTCAAGATCAGACAGGGATACATGAGACCATCACATATCGAAAATGTTTTGGTTTCTGCCCTAGACACTTACACATTGGTTATTCTGGTCTTCGGCGCAGAACATTAAACTAAGCTTGGAGAAAGAGAGAGAGAGAGAGAGAGAGAGAGAGAGAGAGAGAGAGAGACAGAGAAACAGAGAAAAGAAAAATAGAAGCCTCAGAACCAGAATCCAAAGGCTTTAAATAATGCAAGAGCTTTTATCCATCCACCAGTTGAAGAAAAAGTCAATGAAAACACGAATCTATCCCCCAGACTTAGATCACACAAGAACTAGAGGTACAAATCACTGGCTTCACTCCCCAGCACTCATCTCTGCCCCACCATAGCCACTTTTCATTTTAGAAGGGTCCCTGTTCTTTTAGCAAAAGGACCAGCCTTAAAATTTTGGGTTATTATGCCCATACTGAAGTAAAAACTTAGCAATATCACTAACAATGATGATTATGAAAAAACCATACAGAATAAATGATCATAATACAAAAGCAAATAAAACTGTAAGGTACATCCCTCCTATCTCAATCTCACATTCATGTGCGGATTTGATTGAGAGATTCCATGTGTTCATACACACATATACAGAGCAAACATGCAAGCACACATATAAACACAACATACATATGAAGTAGAAAGAAAATGAATGAATAAAGGTAGAAAGGCAATATCATATTGCCTTAGTAAGGCTTTCTATTGCCTTGTTAAAACACAAGCAAAAAATTTAAAAAAAAAATGAACTTGTGGATGGAAGGAGTCATTGTATCTTAACAGCCTGTTGTCTGTTGTTGAAGCAAGTCAGGGCAGGAGCACAAAGCATGAACTGCAATGGCCACAGGCAGACTCTGCTGACTGCTTGCTCAGCACAGTTTCTTCTGGGAGCAGCAGCCCAGGGGTGGCACCACTCACAGTTGCTTGGGTTTTTCCCACATCAATCATCAGTAAAGAAAATTCCCTGCAAGTGTGTCCCCAGGCCAGTCTGGTGGGGACATTTTCTCAATGAAGTTCACTCTTCTAAATGGTGTCTAGCTTGTGTCAATCTGACATCCAGCTAACCAGCAGGTGCCGAGATGGATTAAAGCATGTGCATGTAGAGATAATAAAACTTCCATGACAGATAGCAGATTTCTGGTTACTATAAGGACTGAGACGCGAAGAAAATGATATTGTGAGTGAGAAGCCAGAGCTTGAGAGCTGATGATGCAGGATGACTGGGTACCCTTCTGCGTTTGCTTTATTTAAGAACAGCTCAACGGAAATGATACAGTGAATTTTCTTTTTCACTTACTAAATTTCTTCGGCTCCAGGGAAAAGAGGATGACCTCTTCCTCGTGGTGATATGGGAGCTGCCTGATGCCATGCCTTACCTACAGTATGGAAGTCATATTGTACATCTGAAGGTGTCAGCTAAAGAAAGGGCGATGGCCATTCCTTTCCCAGATGTTGAGTTAATCGTCCAGAAAAGCTTCTCTCAACAAACTAGTAATGTATGTTCTGATTCTTTTTAAAAAATATTTTCGCTGAAAGTTCCATACGATGTATTTTGATCATATTCATCCCTGCTCCTCTTCTTAACTCCTCTGGGATCCACCGCTACCTCTATATGCCCTAACTTTGTGTCTTTTTTTTAAATTTAATAATCCATAGACTCCCAATTTGTGATGTTCATATACTTCTGGGTATGGGGCCATCAGCGGAAGCATGGTTTACCTACCAAGAGCTATGCCTTTAAAGAAAATTGTTTCTCCTCCTTCTCCAAGAAGCCATCAACTGTCCATTAATCCTTTTTTTTATTTAAAAAAGATTTCTGCCCCCTCCCCCCACCGTCTCTCATTTCCCTCCCCCTCCCCAGATCAAGTCCCCCTCCCTCTTCAGCCCAAAGAACAATCAGGGTTCCCTGCCCTGTGGGAAGTCCAAGGACCACCCACCTCCATCCAGAATGGCTAAAATAAAAAACACCAATGATAGCCTTTGCTGGAGAGGTTGTGGAGAAAGGGGAACACTCATCCATTGCTGGTGGGAATGCAAACTTGTGCAACCACTTTGGAAAGCAGTGTGGCGGTTTCTCAGGAAATTCGGGATCAACCTACCCCTGGACCCAGCAATACCACTCTTGGGAATATACCCAAGATATGCCCTATCATACAACAAAAGTATATGCTCAACTATGTTCATAGCAGCATTGTTTGTAATAGCCAGAACCTGGAAACAACCGAGATGCCCTTCAATGGAAGAATGGGTGAAGAAAGTATGGAATATATACATATTAGAGTACTACTCAGCAGTAAAAAAACAATGACTTCTTGTCCATTAATCCTTAATTAGGGGTGAGGGCTTGTGAGCCCCTCCCCTGCCCACTCGGAACCTTGCACAACCCCAATCTCTGTCAATACGTAGATTATCACCATCACCCCAGGCACCTGTCATGTGAACACCTACCTGATTCTTTCCAGGATAAATCTATTTTCCACGTTTACAACAGTGGCTCCCATTCTATATGTGTGTTGTTGCCCTCATATCGCTACTTTTTGAGATATGACTATATCATGATACATATCAGCCCCATATCCCTTTGCTTACACAGAACTGTCTCAGGATGTTTGTGTGTAACCACTAAAACATACATAACTGCTAGAGCGCAGAGACCATTCAAAATATCTTATGAGTATCTGTAGATATTGAAATACACAACTTGATAGACAGTCTCTTCAGAAAGTTAGTTCTGTGACATGCTTGCATGTACATACATGATGAATAGCCAGGGTCTTTGGTTGAGACCAAGGATAGGGAAATAAGGAAGATGTCAATTTATATGTTTGTTTGTTCTTAAAAATATTTAAGCCTTTGATTGTTTTAAATGTCTCTTCACTAACTTTATTTCTAATATGAGCTTGAAGTGCCTCAACATCTCAGCTTTCTCAGGAACCAATGGTCAGATACCAAAGCCTATAAGAAGACTGCAGACTGTAGAAGAACCAATCAAAGGAAGCCTTCAGGCTCTCGCTTATCACTAGTGAAATAACTGTGATGTAACTCACAAGAAGATTCCAAGGCTTGTCTTAAAGAATTTGAAAACTGTCTATTGGATCATTTTAATATAGAAAAGATATTGGATATTGTTTCTCTCATATTGAAGCAAATGTCAGCATAGCACTGACTGAACTTGGACTGCATTGGTAGTTTCAATAAAAGATTTTATTATTAGATTAAAGGGCTTTGAAATTAATACACACAATTCTCCATATTTTGGAGAGGGAGTCTAGCCTATCTCTTCCAACTCTGTCATTTGAAACAGGTTTGGGCATATGTATATGCTGTATGAAACATTGTGCATAGCCAATAATAGCAGAAAGATGAGTGCACAGTGAGTTGGAACCACGTCACCAGTCAAGCAACTGCACAGGTGACAAAGAATTGAAAAGCGATCACTTTAGATGATAAATCAGGAAAGTACAGCAGAAGTGGGGCTGGAGACATGACTAGATGGATAGCCTTTCATGTCCTCACCATGGCATTTTGAGATTGCTTGGTAATTTACACTTCATCTAGGTACTTTAAATTCTCATACATATTTCAGACCACAGACATCATATTTGATTCTCTATTCCAAGAACCTAAGATGCTCAGAAAATATTCGAGGTAAGATACCTGCAAAGAAGAACATAACTAACTGGCAATACGTAGAAAAGACTTCCGCAAAGATGGGCTTGTGGAGTGAAAGACGGGCGTGTTAGTGGAGACAGCTAATGTGAACTGTGCTTTTTCCCCCAAGAAGACTGAAGGGAATACAAAAAGAACTAGAAATACTTTAATGGTTGGTAAAGCAGAGTAAGGCTAAATGAAAGGGGGCCAGAAGAGAAGGGAAGAATGCTTTTGTTGTTCCAATGAATTATCTAAGCTAACTTTTCTAATACTAAAGGCAATGGGGGGGGGTAGTAAATTCATGCTCAATGACTTTGAACATACTACTACGCTGCTTCCAGTTGATTACAATTATAGTGTGCCTGTATAACATTGGAATTAGGCTGACTTCGCATTCCCACCAGTCTGCATCTGTGTCCTTTTTCTTCAGAATCCTGCCGTTGACGTTGAGGTGAACTGCATTGATTTGTTTCAAGTAGAGGGATACAATTTGATAGCTTGTGGAACCTTAAATGGCATGATTATCTTATGGAATTTTGTAACAGCTACTGTCAAAGAAATGTAAGTGTTGACTTTGCCCTAAATAATAGGAGTTTTACTGCATAAGAGTCTAAATAGCAAGTAATGCCTTCAAGGAAGGACTTTCCTGGAGGTTATGTTCATAAATATACTGTGTTCTGAGTGTCTAAGTTCCATAATTACACAAAAAACACCTTAAACATTTGTATACCCAAAAGCTGTCTCCTTTGCATAAATATATGATATTTCCATGTTTAAATTTATGACTTCAATAAATGCTTTTAATTTTGAAAATTTTATTTTATGTATATGGATGCCTGGAGCCAGAAGAGGACATTGAATCCCCTGAAATGGTTGAATCATCCTGTCGATACTAGCAATCAAACCTGGGTCTTCCAAAAGAGCAGCCAATACTCTTAACCATGGAGCCCTCTCTCTATCCCCAACAAATATTTAAAATGTGTAATAACTTGACACACCATTAGCCACAAGCTTTAGTACACATATCCAATCATCTACTGGCATATCTCATCTGATCATTTGCCATTCATGTCAAGCTTCACAATTCATGACCTGCCCCTCCCTCAAGCTTCTCCTCCCTCTCTATTCCTAGTGCCCCAGTGTTTACTCACCTATGAAAGACAAATGGTGCCAGGCAAGCTAGAGGGCTTTCCCTTCTCCTTCACATCAGCATATCCAATTTATTACATGATGATTGTAGCAAGGGCCAATGTCACAAGTGCATCCTGGTTCTCAACCAGTTCTGTTGAGATGCTATGGACCACGACTGGCATGTTTACTCTCCCCAATTAACCACCTCTGAGTGTTCCTGACATTGGTTGAAAGGAACTAGCATAACGTATCATCTGTATGGCTGAACTGTAACAGGCTGTCTCCACTTGTGTACTTAAAAGGTGTGTACTGGGACCTCGTATGGGCACCCTTTAATCACGGGACTTATTTTCAGAAACAAAATGGTCAATAATCTTAATAAACAAAAATAAGATCAAGTTTAGCTTGGAGAAGAGGGGTGTAGAATGGAAACAATGGAAAATGAAAAGGGGAAAGAGGAAAACGCATAAAAAATCACCACTAGTTAGAGGGCATTATCCACTACTGATGTACCTGAACCGTACCCCTTTTCACCAAAAGTTGGCCCCATCCTAACATTCAGTACTTGTCCTTGGGTTTTTTTCATTATTGTATACTTGTCATCTGATACGTATGTCGACACACACTGTACAGTTCCTCACATTCTTATGAACAGTGCTCACATTGAAGGTGTCAGTTTGTATCTGACTCACTCTTGAGAAGAAGATAGATGAAAAACATCTGTGCTGATGCCACCATAAAACAAGGGGCCAGCTGTCCTGAACTATTTCCAGTTTCAAAGTAGCAGTTCTTCTTGCTTAAGAACCAGGCATTTTCCCAAGGCATACATGCAAAGCAAGTACTCAATAAAAGAACACAACAGTGGTAGGTTTTACATCATGTCCCTTTTCTATAGGCAGATGACTATTTTAAAACAGTAGGGTCAGCAGGGCAGTGGTGGTTCACGCCTTTAATCCCAGAATTCAGGAGACAGAGGCAGGAGGATCTCTGTGAGTTCGAGGCCAGTCTGGTCTACAAGAGCTAGTTCTAGTACAGGCTCCAAAGCTATAGAGAAACCCTGTCTTGAAAAAAAAGTAGGGTCCTGGGAGATAGTTCAGTGAGGAAAGTGCTTGCATTGCTAGCACAAAGACCTGAGTTTGATTCCTGAACCTAAGGGTGTAAAAGCCAGGTGATGGTCGTGACACATCTCATAACTCCAGCACTGGTGAAGTAGGGACAGGAGGATCCCTGGGGCTTGCTAGCTACCAGCCATCGAAGCCTACTTGACAAGTTCTAGGCCAATGAAAGATACTGTTGCACTAACAGTGCGTCCTGTACCAGGGAAGCAACACAGAGGTTGTTCTTTGGCCACTGGACATCTACATACACACATACACATAGAACCTTTTTTTAAAAAAAAATTGGAGTCTTTTGGAAAAGGAAGACACAGTTTATTTCAGAACTGTGTAAGGTAATATATTCCCAGCTTTACCAGTTACAAAAGTGAACATTATTTTTATATTTATGGTAGAGGCCATTTCCACTATATTATTTATTAAGTAATTTTATATGGATCAGTGTTTTGTCTGTATGTATATCTAGTGCCTACAGAGGCCAGGAGACAAGTGTCAGGGCCCCTAGAACTGGAGGTACAGTCAGTTGTGAGTTGCCATGTGTGTGCTAGCAGCTAAACCCAGATCCACCACAAGAACAGTCAGTGCTCTTAACCATTGAGCCATCCCTCCAACCAGCCATTTATTAATATATACCTCATTTTGTCTGACTTCTTCACCAAAGAGAAAAAGCCCTTCCCTTTCAAGAACACCATGATTTGGGGGTTCAAACTTAATAATGTTTCTTGCTAATTAAAATTGTCTTTCATTATTGATTGATGACCAAATATACCTAAAAGTATTGAGCTAAAAAAGAAATCAAATTCATAAACTTCCTTTTTGATCTTGGTCCGATCCATACAAGACTTCTGCACCATTGTGTTAATCTCCTTTTCTGCTATTGTAACAAATATCTAAGACAATAAAGGCAAAGGTTTGTTTTGACTCATGGTTTCAGAGGTTCAAGTGAACAATTGACCCCATTGCTTTGGGCCTGTGAGATCAGATCAGATCAGATCAGAATAGGAATGAGTGATACAGCATCTCATAGTGAGAGAGTAAAAAAGAAAGAGAGGGTGCCTGGTCTCTCAAGGAACTGCTTTCCAAAGGACTAGAAAACTTCTCACTACACCCCATCCCTTAAAAGCTCAACACCTTCCAAGGGCACTGATCTGGGGAGCAAGCCTTTAAAATATGGGTCTTTGCAGGATGTTTCAGATCCAAATTTTAGCAGTCATTCATCACCTCAAATAGGCAGATGTAATTTTCTTAAATGAAAGGGGCATGTTGCTAAGATATCAGTTTGCCCTAAGGGATGTAAAGTGATAGTTAAGAGATACATCCTAGAGTGGAGTGTGGGTAGTAAAAGACTATTGTTCTATTCCCAAGACACTACCTGGAAAGTCCCATTGGATCTGGGTCCCTGAAAAACAAGAGCGGTGGGAGCAGGGTAATCTCTGGATTATTTGCTCTTGTCCACTCAGTTTTATGATCCTGTGGTTAGGTACCACATTGCACCAAAATCTAGACTTTTATATGGTCAGAGTAGAATTCTGCTGTTTAAACTGTACAATATGTCCAAATGGTCCATCTATAGGCTGCAACACTCTGACCTATAGATAGAAAATCTGTCCAGTTAATTGGATTAAAGACTTGTAGCTCATCTGATAATCATGTGATTCTACAAAGCCTTAATAAAGAGGCAATTCTGGACTAAGCCCACTCCCAGGCTTTTACTTTCTGTGCAATGATAACAGTTTTTGTTTGTTTTTTGAGATGGGTTTTCCCTGTGTAGCCCAGGCTGTCCTGGAACTCAGGCTGTCCTGTAGACCAGGTTAGCCTTAAACTCATAGAGATCCACCTGTCTCTGCCTCTCAAGAGCTGGGATTTAAGGTGTATGCTGCCACCACCACCCAGCACAAAATGTTAACATTC
This sequence comes from Microtus oregoni, assembly GCF_018167655.1. Lineage (NCBI taxonomy): Eukaryota > Metazoa > Chordata > Mammalia > Rodentia > Cricetidae > Microtus > Microtus oregoni. Next base: position 166,597 of record NW_024543221.1, read on the forward strand.
TAAGTCACTAGATCTGCATGGGATTTAGGACAGTGTGAGGAGTTTCACGGTTCCTGCCATTGACTAGGCAAGGCCATGCTTGTTTTCAGATACCGGCCCGAGGACTGCTTCTCTACTGACCCTGAGTTGGATCCCAAACGATTCCGGATTAATGACATAATGTTCCTCTTCCGACCTCCTGACTGTGTAAGGTAACTCAGACCCTCATGGTCCCGTGGTCCCGTAGTGCTATCTGGAACCCAGGTAGGTGACATGAGATGCCCATATCCCAGCATTAAGGAAGGGTCAGCTGAAGGAACATGACCCTTTTGTTTCAACTTTCCTCACTGTCACAGTATTTAGGGGTCTGACATGTTGGTGGGGTAGACCCTTACCATGTCAACCTGACTGTGGGGACCCTCAGTACATGTGTCTCACTATGTAGACCCTTACCCGGTTAGCCTCACTATGTAGACACTTACCATGTCACTGCACTGTGTAAACCCTTACCATGTCGCCCTCTGATGTCCCTTTACAACAGAAACAGACATGGGAAATGCTCATTGGATCTGACTTTTAGCAAAACCTAACACAGTCACCACAGGTGTGCAAAAAATTTAGGTCTTGGAGGGAGCAAACTGAAAAGCATTGCAGATTTCATATGCTATTCAGTATAACTGGGTAATCTCCAACCACTCCATCAAGGGCAGAGCATTGTTTGGTAAATTACTAATACGCTTCTTTTCTATTTTGTACTTATATTTGCTTTAGGAGTCTGTCCTTATAAGCAACAGTGTTAAACAAATTTCTAGAGGAAAATTGAAGGTTTCTGTGCTATCGTTAGGGTTCACTTGGTGGTGAGTAGGGGTCTAGCACCTTCCCTATATATTGTCTTAAAATTACATCAAAAGTCTTTGGAGAATATTATCAGGGCCTGTCCTTTGTACATAAGCTACTTTTCAGTCCATGGCCACAAAACGTAGAAGAGACAGGATCAAGCCAGAAGAAACAAAACAAAACAAAAACAGAAGCATAGTGCAAGAAGTTAGCCAGGTGTGTCTCCACCTGCTGCCACCCATGCCTGCACTTCAGTTTCTGACCCTCAGTGGCTCAATCTAGAGACAAGCCAGGCCTGGGGAGACAATGCTGAGGTCCCCAGCATTCTCCTGTAACACCACACTAGGGAGCATTTTTTTGTACTGGATGTAAGGTATGACTGGCCTCATGCATGAGTGTGATATTTCCAGGTATGAGAAGGAAATAACCCCCTGAAAGTGGAACAGAGGGCACTCCAAGTTCTGTGGGTTTTCTGAATGTTCTATCCTGTGTCTCCTCCATCCCTGTGCAGGAGATCAAGTCAGGATTCCATCTGCTCGTCAACCCAATGTGACTCAAGCAAGGGTCCACAGAGCAGCAAGGTAAGCTCACGGCCGAGAAGCATCTTCCTGTTAGAAGCAGTGGTTCAGAACTAGTGGTTCTTGGAGTACATCTGTGTGTACAGGCAAAATCTTTGTTTTCTCTTTACTTTTCAAGGTCTTCACATATGTGAACAACTGATTCATGATCAATGATAAACAAGCGAATCAATAAGTTACACCTATTGTTTTTAAGCTTGTAAAATAACCCAGTATTTTGAGCTTCTCTTCTCTGCTATCATATTTCACATATGGTATAAGTAGATCACAGCCCATAATATTATGCAGTGGCCTTCTGTCCTCTCAGTTGTAATTTTACATATTTTTGCAGAGTGCTTCTCTAATCAGAATTTATTAAGTCAAATTTTCATGCAAAAGTTATTTTGAAAGCGCTAGTGTGGTAGAAAGAAAACAACATAGATAGATAGAAAAATCAAGCAGAGTCATGCCTAAATGTACTGAGTCCTCTGTACACTGCCTGACTTCTAGCCTTGTCACTAAAGCTGAGTTTCTGCTCCCTTATGGGTAAGATTGGGGGAATAAAGACACCTGTGTGGTTGTCAGTAGAATTAAAGACAGTACGCACCAAGAATTGGGCATGCGCTGTGGGTTTAACCAGTCATGAGTGCAAGCCACCAATCAGGAAATACCGTTGTTTTATAGCTCTTCTACTTATGACTATGAAAACCTCTACAATACCTTATTTCAAAGAAATAATTGTAAAATGGCTTTTAACATTAGTACTTAGAAATGTCAACTCAACTCTGCAGAAGCTGCCCCTCTAGTAGGGCCCATCCGCTTACAATGTCACAGAAACGTTTTCTCTCTCTTCTCCATTCAGGGAAGCAAACAAAGTATCCATGACGCCGAGGTCAAAGGTCAGTATCAGCTCTGTCCTTTAGAACTAAGCAGCTGATTCTGTCTGTGTTTTGCTTTGTGACACTGGGGATCATGCCCGGGACCTCACACAAGCTGGGCCAGTGCTCTTCCACGGAGTTACAGTTCAGACTAGCTCCTCTGCAACAGCAACTTTGTGTGATAGAATATTCCTGATGTGCCCTCTCTGTAACTGAGTATTGAAGTTACAGAGTATTGAAGTATTGGGGTCTAGATAGTCTTAACACTGTGGTTCTCAACCTTCCTAACACTGTAACCCTTTAATACAGTTCCTGATGGTGTGGTGACCCCAACCATAAAATTATTTTGTTGCTACTTCATGACTGTAAATTTGCTACTGTTATGAACCGCAAGGTAAATATCTGACAGGCAGGAAGGATATCTGATGTGTGACCCCCAAAGGTTGGTCTAATAGGAAGAATATTAAAATGATGGATTTTAAGGGGCTCAAAGGGAGTGAGAGGGGATGAGAAGGAGTAATACAGAGTAAATATGACTAATACATATGCTACATATAGGTGAGATTTTCATAAGACCTGTTATTATCAATACTTAATATATGCTAATTTTTCTTATTTTATTTCTTTTTTAGTGGCTCCCTTAACTGAGAATTGTGGTTACGTGCTCCCCTATCCACCTTTCCTTTATCCCAATTCTCCTGATTCCCCAAGTCCCCCCTCCTTCCCTTCTACCTTTTCTCTCCCCATCTCCCCTTACCCCCATCCCACCCCACCCCCAAGATCCTAATTTTCTCCCCAGCAATTTGGTCTACTTCCCTTAGCCAAGAGGATAACTATATGTTTTTCCTTGGGTTCACCTTCTTACTTAGCTTCTTTAGGTTCACCTATTGTAGACTCCGTGGCCCTTATTTATGGCTAGAAACCAATTATGAGTGAGTCCATCCCATGTTCATCTTTTTGGGTCTGGGACACCTCACTCAGGATAGTGTTTTCTATTTCCATCCATTTGCATGCAAAATTCGAGAAGTCATTGTTTTTTACCGCAGCGTAGTACTCTAGCGTGTATATATTCCATACTTTCTTCATCCATTCTTCCATTGAAGGGCATCTAGGTTGTTTCCAGGTTCTGGCTATTACAAATAATACTGCTATGAACATAGTTGAACAAATGCTTTTGTCATATGAAATAGCATCTCTTGGGTATATTCCCAGGAGTGGTATTGCTGGGTCCAGGGGTAAGTTGATCCCGAATTTCCTGAGAAACCGAAACACTGACTTCCACAGTGGTTGCACAAGATTGCATTCCCACCAGCAATGGATGAGGGTACCCGTTCCTCCACAGCCTCTCCAGCAAAGGTTATCCTTGGTGTTTTTGACTTTAGCCATTCTGACAGGTGTAAGATGATATCTCAAAGTTGTTTTGATTTGCATTTCCCTGATTGCTAAGGAAGTTGAGCACGACTTTAAGTGTCTTTTGGCCATTTGAACTTCCTCTGCTGAGAATTCTCTGTTCAGTTCAGTGCCCCATTTTTTAATTGGGTTAATTAGCATTTTAAAGTCTAGTTTCTTGAGTTCTCTATATATTTTGGAGATCAGACCTTTGTCTGTTGTGGGGTTGGTGAAGATCTTCTCCCAGTCAGTAGGTTGCCTTTGTGTCTTAGTGACTATGTCCTTTGCTTTACAGAAGCTTCTCAGTTTAAGTAGGTCCCATTTATTCAATGTTGCCCTTAATGTCTGTGCTTCTGGGGTTATACATAGGAAGCGATCTCCTGTGCCCATCTCCTGTAGGATACTTCCCACTTTCTCTTCTATCAGGTTCAGTGTGTTCGGGCTGATATTGAGGTCTTTAATCCATTTGGACTTGAGTTTTGTGCACGGTGATAGATAAGGGTCTATTTTCATTCTTCTACAGGATGACACCCAGTTGGGCCAGCACCATTTGTTGAAGATGCTTTCTTTCTTCCATTGTATACTTTTAGCTCCTTTATCAAAAATGAGGTGTTCATAGGTTTGTGGGATAAAATCCGGGTCTTCTATACGATTCCATTGGTCGACTTCTCTGTTTTTATGCCAGTACCACACTGTTTTCATTACTGTAGCTCTGTAATAGAGTTTGAAGTCAGGGATGGTAATGCCTCCAGAAGATCCTTTATTGTATAGGATTGTTTTGGCTATCCTGGGTTTTTTGTTTTTCCATATAAAGTTGATTATTGTCCTCTCCAGATCTGTGAAGAATTTTGATGGGATCTTGATGGGGATTGCATTGAATCTATAAATTGCCTTTGGTAGAATTGCCATTTTTACTATGTTGATCCTCCCAATCCAAGAGCAAGGGAGGTCCATCCATTTTTTGGTATCCTCTTCAATTTCTTTCTTCAATGCCTTAAAGTTCTTGTTAAATAGATCTTTCACTTCCTTGGTTAGATTTACCCCAAGATATTTTATGCTGTTTTTGGCTATTGTGAATGGTGAAGCTTCTCTGATTTCCCTCTCTGCTTCCATATCCTTTGTGTATAAGAGGGCGACTGATTTTTTGGAGTTGATCTTGTATCCTGCCACATTACTAAAGGTGTTTATCAGCTGTAAAAGTTCTTTGGTGGAGTTTTTGGGGTCGCTTATGTACACTATCATATCATCTGCAAATAACGAAAGTTTAACTTCTTCCTTTCCAATTCGAATCCCCTTGATTCCATTATGTTGTCTTATTGCTATTGCTAGAACTTCAAGCACTATATTGAAGAGGTATGGCGAGAGTGGACAGCCTTGTCGTGTTCCTGAGTTAAGTGGGATGGCTTTGAGTTTCTCTCCGTTTAATTTGATGTTAGCTGTCGACTTGCTGTATATAGCTTTTATTATATTTAGGTATGACCCTTGTATCCCTAATCTCTCCAAGACTTTTAACATAAATGGATGTTGAATTTTGTCAAATGCTGTTTCAGCATCTAATGAAATGATCATATGTTTTTTTTCTTTCAGTTTATTTATATGCTGGATTACATTGATAGATTTTCGTATGTTGAACCAGCCCTGCATCTCAGGAATGAAGCCTACTTGATCATAATGGATAATTTTTCGGATGTGTTCTTGGATTCGATTTGCCAGTATTTTGTTGAGGATTTTTGCGTCGATATTCATGAGTGAGATTGGCCTGTAGTTCTCTTTCCTGGTTGAGTCTTTGAGTGGTTTTGGTATCAGAGTAATTGTGGCTTCATAAAAGGAGTTTGGTAATGACCCTTCTGTTTCTATATTGTGGAATACAGTAAGGAGTATAGGTATTAGATCTTCTTGGAAGATCTGGTAGAATTCCGCATTGAAACCATCTGGTCCTGGGCTTTTTTTGGTAGGGAGGTTTTTGATAACCTCTTCTAATTCTTCGCGACTAACAGGTCTATTTAGATTGTTCACCAGGTCCTGATTTAACTTTGGTATATGATATTTATCTAAAAAAGTATCCATTTCCTTTACATTTTCCAATTTTGTGGCATATAGGCTTTTGTAGTAAGATCTAATGATTCTCTGGATTTCCTCTGTGTCTGTGGTTATGTCCCCCTTTCCATTTCTGATCTTATTAATTTGCAAATTCTCTCTCTGCCGTTTGATTAGCTTGGATAGTGGTTTGTCAATCTTGTTGATTTTCTCCAGGAACCAGCTTTTTGTTTCATTGATTTTTTGTATTGTTTTCTGTGTTTCTATTTTGTTGATTTCAGCCCTCAGTTTGATTATTTCCAGTCGTCTACTCCTCCTAGGTGAGTCTGCTTCTTTTTTTTCTAGAGCTTTCAGGTGGGCTGTTAAGTCTCCAATGTGAGCTTTCTCTGTTTTCTTTAAGTGGGCACTTAGTGCTATGAACTTTCCTCTTAGGACTGCTTTCATAGTGTCCCATAAGTTTGAGTATGTTGTTTCTTTATTTTCATTGAATTCCAGGAAGACGTTAATTTCTTTCTTTATTTCTTCCTTAATCCAGGTATGGTTCAATAGTTGACTGTTCAGTTTCCATGACTTTGTATGCTTTCTGGGGGTAGCATTATTGTTGAATTCTAACTTTAATCCATGGTGATCTGATAAGACACAGGTGGTTACTAATATTTTTTTTTGTAACTGTGGATGTTTGCTTTGTTACCGACTATGTGGTCGATTTTCGAGAAGGTTCCATGAGCTGCAGAGAAGAAGGTATATTCTTTCCTATTTGGATGGAATGTTCTATAGATGTCTGTTAAGTCCATTTGATTCATTACCTCCATTAATTCTCTTATTTCTCTGTTAGGTTTCTGTCTGATTGACCTGTCCATTGGTGAGAGAGGAGTGTTGAAGTCTCCTACTATTAGTGTGTGCGGTTTGATGGCTGCCTTGAATTTTAGCAATGTTTCTTTTATGTACGTGGGTGCTTTTATATTAGGGGCATAGATGTTCAGGATTGAGACTTCATCCTGATGAACTGTTCCTGTTATGAGTATAAAATGCCCCTCTCCATCTCTTCTGATTGATTTAAGTTTGAAGTCAGCTTTGTTAGAGATTAGTATGGCCACACCTGCCTGTTTCTTAGGTCCATTTGCTTGATAGGCCTTTTCCCAGCCCTTTACTCTGAGTAGGTGCCTGTCTTTGTGGTTGAGGTGTGTTTCTTGTAAACAGCAGAATGTTGGATCCTGTTTTCTTATCCAATCTCTTAGCCTGTGCCTTTTAATAGGTGAGTTGAGTCCATTGACATTAAGTGATATTAATGACCAGTGGTTGTTAACTCCGGTCATTTTTTTTTAGTCGTAGAGTTTGTGTGTTTCCCTTCTTTGTTTTGTGTTGGTGAAGGGTCTCTAGATGTCTGAGTTATTGTGGTCATTGTTGGACTCCTTGGTTAGTGATTTTCCTTCAATTACTTTCTGTAAGGCTGGATTTGTGGCTGCGTATTATTTAAATTTGTTTTTATCCTGGAAAATTTTATTTTCTCCATTTATAGTGAAGGAAAGCTTGGCTGGGTATAGTAATCTGGGCTTGCACCCATGGTCTCTCAGTTTCTGCAGTACATCTATCCAGGACCTTCTGGCTTTCATGGTTTCCATGGAGAAGTCAGGTATAAGTCTGATAGGTTTACCTTTATAAGTAATTTGGCCTTTTTCCTTTGCAGCTCTTAATATTCTTTCCTTATTCTGTATGCTTTGTGTTTTGATAATTATATGGCGAGGGGATGTTTTTTTTTGATCCAGCCTATTCGGTGTTCTGTATGCTTCTTGCACCTTCATAGGAATATCTTTCTTTAGGTTGGGAAAGTTTTTTTCTATAATTTTATTAAATATATTTTCTGGACCATTGAGCTGCCCTTCTTCTCCTTCTTCTACTCCTATTATTCTTAGGTTTGGTCTTTTTATTGTGTCCCATATTTCCTGAATGTTTTGTGATGAGAGTTTGTTGGACTTGCTGTTTTCTTTGATCAGTGTGTTTATTTTCTCTATGGTATCTTCAGAATCCGAGAGTCTTTCTTCTATCTCTTGTATTCTGCTGGTTATGCTTGTTTCTGTAGTCTCTATTCGTTTACCTAGATTTTCCATGTCCAGCCGGCCCTCTGTTTGTGTTTTCTTCTTTGCCTCCATTTCAGTTTTCAGGTCTTGAACTGTTTCCATTATCTGTTTGATTGTTTTTCCTTGGTTTTCTAGGGTATCATTCTCTGATTTATTCAATTCTTCAAACTTTCTGTTATATTTCTCATCCATTTCTATAAGGGCATTTTTTACATGCTGTTTAAGGGTGTCAATCACTTTCATGAAGTCAATCTCTTCTCCTTCCTCTTGATTAAGGGGTTCTTGTCCTCCCTTTGTGAGGTCGCTTGTTTCTGGTGGCTTCATGTTGCTTTTCAGCTTGTTGGGCGAATTCTTGCCTTGACGTCGGCCCATCTCTTCTTCCAAATGCTCCCTATGGATCTTCTTTTATGGGATCAGGTCTCCTTGCCTACCAAACGCTGTCTCTCCCCAATGTTGGCTCTCTGGCAACGAGAGATCAGGCCTCCGTGCTGGTTGTGCAGCTCGCAAACAAAGCACCTACCCCGCTTGGTGCAGGCAGGCCACAGAAACAAAGGAACTGCTGCCCGCCCGGGAGCCCCGAGTACTCGGACCCAGCGCCCAGATAGGCTGGGCTGGGCGATGCCACGCGCCAAAAGAGGGCAGTGGGGCCGAAGTGGGGAGGGCTCTGGACGGAAGCTGGGTGGGCCAGGAAGAAAGAGGCAGCACCCGGGGAGTAGAGGCCCTGCAGAGAGCCCAAGCAGGACAGGGGGCCAAGAAACCCCCGAGCTCCCCGTCCCAGGCTGGCGCCGTGGGCCAGAAACTCACCCCAATGCTGGGTCTCCTGGCGCCGAAAGATCCAATATATGCTAATTTTAAAAGGACGGCATGTCCAGAAACATTCTCAACATGAACAAAAACAAATGTTGCCTTTTATGCTAATTCTAAGTGGGTTTTTTTTTTTTTTTGATTTTTCAAGACAGGGTTTCTCCGTAGCTTTTGGTTCCTGTCCTGGAACTAGCTCTTGTAGACCAGGCTGGTCTCGAACTCACAGAGTGGCCTCTGCCTCCCGAGTGCTGGGATTAAAGGCGCGCAACCACTACCGACCAGCTGCTAACTCTAGGTTTTTAAAATATAAAATATTACTGAACTTCTTAGTGTCCAATGCATTTTGCTAAAATTTATGCTAGTTTTATAAGATATTCTAGATGTTTCAAAACTTTTATAAGGTTTAGCCACCACGTGCAGAATTTTCTAGAGTTTTTTTTTTTTTTTACATTAGGCACCCAAATAAGTCTTTTATATTTTTCCAGTCATCCAGGATTCCATTCTACAATTGCCTTTCTATTTTCTTCCCTGTGAATTCTCTTAAGTTAAAGAAAAAAAAATTTGAGAAAATTCCATATTTCTCTTTTCCCACCCGTCTCTTCTTTGGTCTTCCATAAAACTTGAAACCCCAAGGATTAGAAATACCAGCAGAGCTCATAAGTTTCTCTACCAGGTGAGCAAGCAGACACAGTGGGAGAGCAGCAGCCGGGGAGCAGAAAACAGCCCACCCCCTCTAGCTCCGTGGAGACACAGCCTCCCATCCTGGTCACTGCCCATGAGGATGGGCATCTCCGCCTGTGGACGCTGGAGGTAATGAAGTTTGGTCTTGGCTGGCACTCAGAAGGAATGGGATGACAAAGTGGGTAGCTTGCGTTGCAGCCCTCTTCCCCCTAGCATCCACTTCAAACATTCCTCTATTCTAGCCAAACAGATGGTTTTTCATCTCGCTCACTGACTACTGCCAAGCTATACACCAGGCCAGTTTTACTACTCAGGCATAAGATCATCAAAACTGAGAAGAGTTTCAAAGCTTTCGAGCTGAGCTGTAATGTCATGATAATATTTTATTGGATATTTAAATGAATGTCCTCAATGATAATATGAAATGATCTAAGAGGCTAGGGAGATGGCTTAGTCAATAAAGTACTGGAGACCCGAGTTCAACCCCTGGAATCCACATAAAAAATCTAAGTGTGGTAGAGCACTCCTATAATCCCGGTGCTGGGGAGGATGGATCAACAGATCCTGGGGCTTGCTGGCAGGTCGTCCTAGCCTAGCTGGCCAGCTACAGGCCACGGGGAGAGCTTGTCCCAAAATAAGGTGAACGGTGTTCCTGAGGAGCGACACCTACACATTCATATTTTCATGCCATAAAACAGAATATAAGAATACTGACACATAGTATATGAAATACTTTTTGTTATCTTTATTTATCTTTGTGTGTGTGCACGCACGTGTGTTTATGTATATCTGTGTGTGCATGTGGGTGCATACATGCCATAGCAGTCATGGAAAAGTCAGAAGGAAACTTGTGATAGTCATTTTTTCCACCATGTAGGTCCCAGGGATCAAATGTAGGTTGCCAGACTAGGCAGCAAGTCCCTTTACTGGCTGAATCCTAATACAAAACTAATGATATAAATTATTGAAAGATGGTATTGCATCACTCTGAGTGTTCTTACATTTTTTGTACTATGAAAACAGAAGTTTTAATTTACCAGGAGGTTTCAAGTGTATTTTGATGGAGGGTGGGTATGCCAAATTAAAAGTACAAACTAGGGACCAGCAAGATGGCTCAGAGGGTAAAAAATAAGTTGCCACATAAGCTCCAAACCCCAAGTTCAATCCCAGAATCCCATGTGTGGGTGGAAGGAGAGAACCAGCTCCACAAAGTTGTCCTCTGGCCTCCACACATGCACCCCAGCACACGCACGCACATACCCACCCATACTCACGCACACTAATAATTTTATTTTTAAAAAAAGACTTCAAAGTAAGAGGCGCTAGGAGAACCTATAGATTTCCCATTGTGACCCTGAAACTCTTGGAGACACAGAAGGCATGAATGCAGTGATAAGGCTTCTACTGGAAAACCCAGGAGACAGCAACAGTGTTGTGTGACCCACACGTGATCTGAGAACACAAAGCAGCAAGGCTGTCTGCCAGCTCAGTCCCAGTGTGCCAACGGGTTCTGGCTTTGGTGGCACCCCTGGTTTGAAAACACAAACTGCCTCCAAGATAATCTTGGAATAAAATGCCGTTTTTTCTGCGATGAATAAAAAGGAGAAACAGAACAGATGATATCCAAGTCAAGTCTTAGAAAACAGCTGCTGATTCAGATTCTGTTCCCAGTCTCCAGTGAGAGAACATATATGGAAGTCCTTCCAAGGGCTAGCTTATACCAATCAAAAGCACTATATCTGGGTTTGAATCTCTTGCAATCCATTATTGCTCCAATAGTCAGAATTATGTTTTCCTGGTAGGCATACATATATGCTTATTGAAAGATGCCTTGTAACCATGGAGTTACATTTGACTCTGATGGGAATGCTTGTGTAAGGGGAGACCATATAGTTGAAATCCCACACGGGGAATCCTGTGAAAAGACCCATGGATAACACCAAGGAAAGAGGAACTCAATAATCAGCTAATCCATACATTGAGTTATCCATACTATTCATTTCAAAGTAATAAGTCCTCATTGATAGCAACATGTTATTTTCAGTAAAGAATAGAAAATCCTGTTAAGTAGCAGGGATAAAAATTGAGACTTCTCAGGTAGAGTGAAATTCCACTTTAATATTGCGATCTTATAGAATGCATTATCATAGAAGAAGCATTGTTTGCCTTGTCCTTTGTTCAGGGGAAGCTCCTGAAAGACGTACTGCCCTTCACAAAGCACTCTGCCATTTCCCTGACATCACTGTACACTGACTCATGCTGCCGGACACTGCTGGCTGCGAATGTGGGTAAGTCCTTCTTCTGTCAGGTTAATCTGCATCTTAAGAACCTGTGTGGTATAAAAATGGCTCCGAGAAACACATGTGACATTTACAGGATAAATGAAAGTCTCTGAGGTATATTCAAAGTGAGAGAGTTTGAGATCTGAGAACACAAAGCGCCATGGTTATCCGCCAGCTCTGACCCAACCTTTTTTGTTTGTGGCATGTGTCCTCCTTACGGTTCCTCCAGGGCCTGGATTAGGAGTCCTTATCTAGGTATTTCCTTGCATGTGTTGTTGAAGGCTGCTCATTCATTGCTGGCTTCCCAGACCCAAAATAATCACACAGAAACTGTATTAATTAAATCACTGCTTGACCTATTAGCTCTAGGTTCTTATTCGCTAGCTCTTACATCATAAATTAACCCATTTCTATTCATCTGTGTATCATCATGTGGCTCTGGCTTACTGGCAAGGTTTAGGTGTGTCTGTCTCCTGAAGGTATCTACATGGCTTCTTCCTGATTCTGTTTACTCTCTTTATATATCTTTTCCAGCCTAGCTATATTATGTTAAGCCATTGGTCGAAAGCTTTATAAACCAATAGTATTCATAGCATACAGAGGGGAATCCCACATCATGCATGGATAACCTTTGAATACAGGTAAAATTGCCCATGAATTTGTCCTTCACCTTACTGAATTGCATACCCTCAGGACTCAGCTTAGATGCTAAAACACTGCTGGACCTCCAGGAGACTGAGAAAGGATCTTGATATTAGATACCGCTGTAGACTGATGGCTGGCATGTCCCAGTGTATCAACGAATGCCAGATGGCTGCATACTTCTATCTCAGGGCAGGATCTAAGTTTTTATCCCTCACCCAAAGGGTTTGGGCCAAGTAAATGTATATTTTTGTTTGTTTTTTAAGACAGGATCTTTCTATGTAGCTTTGGTTGTCTTGGAACTGTCTATGTCGACCTAGAATGTCCTTGAATTCATAGAAATCAGCCTGCCTCTGCCTTCTGAGTGCTGGGAATAAAATTGTGTGTCACCATGGCCAGCCTACAGATAATTTCTTCTTCTGAAATTCTAGAAGGTTTCTGATAGAATTTTAGGAATCTCTTTTGTATAATATCATACCATCTATACATAGAAATGAATTGGTTTGTTTTGCTATTCACAGTCCTTTGATTTTTCTTCTCTTGTCTTATTGCTCTAGCTAGGACTTCAAGCACTATATTGGATAGAAATGGTTAAAGTGGTCACTCTTGTCTTCTTTGTTGGAATGCTTTGAATTTTTCCTCATTTAATATCATGATGGCTATTGGTTTTTATATGTATTAGGTTTTATTATGTTGAGATACGTTCTCCATCCCAAGTTTCTCCAGGGATTTTATCTTAAAGGGATGCTGTATTTTTCTCAAAGGTCTTTTCTGTATCAATTAAAATAATATGATTTCTGTCCCTGAGTCCATTTATGCAGTCCAATATTATTCCTTGACTTACTTCCATTGAACCATCAGTCCACCCCTAAAATAAGGCCAACTTGATCATATTAATGGTATGATGGCTGTGTTCCTGAATTCAGTTCACAAGTTTTTTTCAAGAATTTTTCATTTATATTAATCAAGGAAATTGGTCTATAATTCTTTTTTGTGTTGGATTTTTATCTAGTTTTGTATCAAGGTAATCTTGGCTTATTAAAAAGAGCTTGGAAGCATTTCTACCTTTTCTTTTATGGAACAATCTGAGTTAGAAATGCTGTTCATTCTTCTTACTTTTCTTATTTGAGATAGGATTTCATGTAGCCCAGGATAGCCTCAGACTTTCTATATAACCAAGGATAACCTTCTACTTCTGGTCATTGTGCCTCTACCTCTTGAGAACTAGGGTTACAATGGATATACCAACACACCCAGTTTTATGCCATGCTAGGGACCAAACCCAGGATTTCTACGGACTAGGCAAGTCTTCTACTAAGCTATATCACCAGACCCCAAATTTCTTTTTAGATTCTATTGTATCTACTAATTTAAATCCCTGAATCAAAATGACTTGTCATTCCGGGGAGCGTTTGACTAAAGAATATAGTATCTAACTAAAGACTACAATGTTTAAATTTTATACAGAAGGACATGTTATCCTTTGCAGTATTAGTGCCTTCTTGGATCCACCTCATGATGAAAAGGTATGAACCTTAGCTTTCCACAAACAAGTCATGTTTTTTTTTTCAACATTTTCCTCAAGCACACACACAAATGATGGAAATGCAAGTGCCCCCTATACTCCAGGTATATATTCTGCTGTAATTTAAGCTACGTGAAGCTACATGACCCCAGCCTTTGCTTGGGTGAGTGCTGTCTTAAAACAGAGAAAAAAACCCTTGGGTGACCAAATGTTCTTGAACATCTCTGAAACAATTTAAAGTAAGAGAGTACAGACTTTTAGCCTGCCTTTTAAAGAACAGACATGGGAGACTGAGTCAGCAGTCCAAGAATCTCAGAAGAAATTATTTTTAGCCCTACTCAAGTCTCAAGGAATAGGAGATGCACAGGACTTTGTGCATGCTCCAGGACTTTGGTCACACAGATAACCATGAGTAGATGGCCCAGGGGAAATGACTTGGTGTGTCCTTCAATGAATAGAGAGAAGCATACAGAGTATATTACTGCAGAACATCCTGTAGGAATGTCTTCTGAAGCCCCTTAGACTACAAACTTAAGGACAAATGTTAAAGAAGGTTGGCCTTCTTCAGGTCTATCAGTTGACCCTCTCACTTCTTTTGAAGGAGAATAAGCTATGCCTATTCTTCCTGCCAGTTACTTACAGCAAATGCCTCTTACCCTCAAACCCCATGCAAAGAAGAATGTAGTCAATGCTTTCTCCAGGTACAATTTGCAAATTAAAAAAGTCCCTTGGGCTTCACCTTTTGGATCTGCTTTCCCTCGCTCCTAATGGTCTTCACCTTTACCTTCTGGATCTCTTTCCTTTGCTCCTAATGGTCTTCCCTGTGTCTCTCAACCATCCACTAAAGACATTAATAAAAATATGAGCTGCTTTATCCAGCAGGGGTATTAGCAGAGTCATAATTCTCCAAAACTGGGATGCTTTTGGTACCTACGTAAGCAAGAGAAAAGGTAATCAGAGCAGAGGCTCAATCACCGTCTATCCCACCCACTCATAAATACAGCTATTCAATGAGAAATGATTTTGCTTAAGATTGTGTTTTGATTCATTCCAAGAGATGTGTCTTCTTGTTGCTGTCTAGAAATTCAAGCAGCTGCTATCCTGGCGTGCCCATTCTTTAGAAATTATTCAAGTGATCTATGTAGAAGACAAGCAGCTGGTGCTTACTGCCTCCATTGATGGCTCAGTGAGGTAAGCCCAGACGGGTCCATCCTGGGAAGTCGGAGTTGTAGTGTGAGGGAAGTAAGATTGATGCTAATGCTTGTGTGTTTGGTTACGATGCAGTGCTTTGGATCACTTATTGACCTTTTGGCTAAGATCAAATGTGTATCTATTCTTATCAGCTGAATATTTGATACATTCTCTATCCTCTGAGGACAATATATTAAATCAATTTGGAATCTGGAAAATGGGATTGGAGTTTGCTCCACCTATTTGGTATGTGGACCTAGTGTCACAGCATCTACATAAATGGTACACCCCCTTCATGTGGTTTCAGGAAAAGCACAGTTTGGGTACACTTATTAGAATAAATTTATAAGTAAACCAAAAAAAGTTACAAAGAGAATCTTTGGGAAAACCATCACTGACTTGGATTCTTTTTCTATATCCAGAGAAATGAGCTCTGCTATACTCCTCTACGAAAATAAAGGACAGAGACATAGGTCTCAGAATCATTTTTTTTGCAATGTTTGTTGTTTTACAAACTCATTAAGAAATACTGCTTTTAAAAAGTTATGACAAATATTTGCAGTGGATTGGGTTTTGTAGGGTTCTTTCAGAGACTGAAGCAGGATAGAAAGTTCAGAGAACTAGACTCATACCTGGGGAAAGCCACAGAAGATGGTTTGCTATCAAAAGTTTAAAAGACAGTCATAGGAAAGAGTGTGTAGCTAGATGGAGTGGGGCACACCAGTAGTTTGGCCCTTTTGGGGATAAAGGGGCAGGAGGATCTCTTGGACTCAGAAATTTTGAGCCAGACTGGGAAACTTTGTCAGAAAGAGAAAGGGAGGGAGAGGAAGGCAGGAGAGGAATGAAGGACTAGAGGAGAAAGGTGAGCAGGAGAGGAAGGAGAAAGGAAATAAAAGGAGAGAGGACAAAAGGAATGAAGGATATAAAGAAAGGAAGGAGGAAAGGAAGGAGGGAGGGAGGAAAAGAAGGAGGGAGGGAGGAAGAAGTGGAGGGAAGGAAGAAAGGAAGGAAGAAAGGATAGAGGGAGGGAAGGAAGGAAAGACAAGCAGAAAAGAAAGGGGTAAGAGAAGAAGGAAAGAAAAGAGGATAAATAAAGGAGGCAAAGAGAGGACAGGTGAGGAGGGCAGAAGAGGAAGGGAAGAATAAAGGAAAGAAAGGAGAAGAGGCAGAAAAAATAAGAGTAGAAGGGGAAGAGAGACCCACCCAAAGAAAAGGTCACCCAATAGTGAGAGAAGGGCGTAGCCTAGTTATTTCAGTGTGATTGATTTTTTACATAGCCTTCTTACTTGAACTTAACTAATTAATTATAATCAATGCTAAGCACATGTACCCAAAATACAAAATACTAAAAATAAACACACATATATAAAGAAAAAGAAAGGAAATGTCATGACATTTCTGAAAACAAACTGCTGCCTACATGAAGTGTTTTAAAATTGTAGCAATGAATTATGCTCTTGAAAGAATGGAGTTAGATAATATTAGAAGATCTGGAGACTTTGAGTGAATCAGAAACCAGTCAAAATACAAACGAAAAGAGACAGATGTTTTATACTCTTATCAAGCCTTGAATTAAAGTTGAACAGATCCTGATTAACTCTCTAAGCTTGGGGGTAGGGAGAGTTGGCTGGGACACTGTGCAGTACCAAGGCATTGCTGGGGATTTTGTATATTTACCTTTAAAGTGGCCACTAGAGGGTTTTAGACCGAAAACAACTGGCTTAAGAGTGAAAGCCAAGTGACAGGTCAAATCAAGAAGACATGAGCTTCAACTAAAGGAGAAAATGAGGGATCAATGTGAAGAAGGGGACCTGCCATATTCCACCAGAGGAACCCTAATGCCGTCCTAGATAGAAGTCACTATAAGAACTATAATATGAAAATGCCATATTTAGAAATTTCAAGATCAAGATGATTCTGTAGGAGAGGCAAATGGATAGAGCTATTTCTTTATTAGAATAAGGAACACTTTTATTAATAGGTAAAAAGCATATTATAAATGCCATTAATAACTTGATTTTTCTGGTCTTTTCTCCTGGTGATATATTGTTTGTACAAATAAAGCTTGCCTGAAGATCAGAGGGTGGAGCTAGCCTCTAGGTAATCATAGAGGTCTGGAAGTCTGTGCAGACAGACAGGAAGTGATATGTCTGGGAGGAAAGAGGAAGTGATAAGGCAAGAGGAGACAGGAACTCATTTTTTTTTTTTTTTGGCTGGGAAGTTGAGAGGAAAGGTGGCTGCGGTTTTGCTCCTTTGTCTCTCTGATCTCTGATTTTCCCCAATATCTATCTCCAGGCTTTTATTATTAAGACCTGCTAGAACATGTGCTACATTACTGGGGCTTGTTTTCAGTTTCACTTACCCATCAACAGAAATGTTTGATGAAGGTTGTAGTACATGTAGTTGTGTGTACACATGGGTGCGAATGCACACGTACATATACCAACCACACAGGTATATAAAGCCTCTATTACTATGAGCATTGCCCTCTTTTCCCATTCTCTTTAGACTGCTGTAACACAGCACCTTAAAATGGGTTGTTTACAAACAAGAGAAACTTATTACTCATGGTTCTAGAGACTGGAATGTCCAAGATCATATACCAGCAAATTGAACAGTTAGCGCTTGTTCTGTGCTTTGTAAATGTCACCTGCCTACCTCTGACCATGGTGTATGGCCACCAGCTTTCCATCACTACTGCAAAGCACTGGATTAAATTAATTTAAAGGCGGAAGGCTTTATGCTAGTGTGTGTGCATGCATGTGTGCGAGTGATGGGGTGCACACACACACATGTGCCATGGTGCCCATGTGGGGAGGGTAGAGGACAACTTCATGGAATCAGTTCTCTCCGTCCACTTTTCTGTGGGTTCAGAAGATCAGACTCATGTCATCAGACTTGAGCGACAAGTGTCTTTTCCCTCTGACTCCCATCAGGGGCCCACAAGGGATGTGTGATGTGGGCTCAGAGCTTCAGGGACTTCAGTCCTGAGTGGCATAGCTATTAAGGCTGCAGTGAGACAGAGCCTCCTGATATAGGGGCCTGGTGGAGGAAAGCTGTTCACTTCATAGAAGCTGGGAGGCACACACAGCAAGGGCTATGAGATGACTTTCAATGTAATGTTGTAGTGACCAGTCCAACTAAACCCCACTGATGCAGTCAGCACCTACATGATAGCAGTCAACTCTCCAGCACCACCAGCTGGAGACCAAGCGTCCAGCACATTATCCCTTGGAGACATTCTACATCTAAACTATAACACAGCAAAAAGGGTTGAAACAGATCCACCAGCCTTCTTTTGCTACGGGCACTGCTCTAATTTAACTGTTCCCTCTAAAACCCCTGTTAAAATTGAATCGCCGATGTGAGGCATTAAGAGGGTAGAAACTTAATTTGACTGTGATATTTAGAGGTTAAGATTCCTAAGACATAACCAAGGTTAAGTGAGTCTGATGGCAAGGCGCTGATGCTATGAGACTGTGCCTCATAAAAAATAAATAAATAATAAAATAAAGGCTGGAAAAATGGATCAGAGGGGAAAGGCATTTGTTGCTAAGCTTGATGAACTTGGAAACCTACATGTTAGAGAGGAAACCAACTCCCACGACTTGTTCTCTAACCTCCACACAAGCCCCTGTATACACATACAATAAATCAGTAAATATAAAAAATGTGAAGGACCAAAGGCATGAGAAAGGATAATGTTTCTTGTCCTGTGATGCTCTGGAGAGCTTTGGAACTCTGGAGAGGGCCCCTTCTAGCATGGAGGACATCACCCTACGTGACCAACAGTTTTGAACTTCTCCGTCTCAATACATCATGCAGTCAGCTATAGAAAGAAAAGGCAGAATAGGGCAGGCACTAATTCTATTTATGTAGGTGGACTCCTCATGACCAAAGCATTCCCTAAAGGCTCCATCTCATGCCATCCTGTTAGGAAATAGGGATCAACATGACTTTGTGGGGACACGGACGTTTAGAATAATGCACTGCTCAAGCCAGTCGTCCTTGGCCTGGAGAAATTATTTTTATGATTCCTTTAAGTGGAACACTCCCCAGACACTCAGTTCATAGAGCGCGTCTCTATTAATAGCGGTCTCAAAGCGCTGCTGCCTTTGTAACTAAGCCACATCCTTTGGCTACTAGATGCTGCCACATTCTCAAGAGGCAGGTACTCTCACATTTTAAATCTTGTTTATGAAAAGATTATGACTTTTCAATGGAGGAAAAAAACATGACTGAGACTTAAGTCTGGGGCATAGGGCAGGAAATTGGAGGCCTCCTGATGACTCAGGTCCATATCTAAGGCCCAGGATGTCAGGTGGGGTTATTCACTTGGAAAGAGCCATGAGCAACAGGAAACACTGTGAAGCAGGAAGTCAAATTGCTTTCGTATGGGCCTGGAGCAGAATTCATCTAGCCTCCTAGCCTTCTTTTTGCTTAAACAGCTTGTTATAAATGCTCTTGATGGCTCTATTTCCTTATTGGTAACAGCTCTGGGAAGGCCAAGCTACGTCAGTAATGCTCTCAATTAAAATATGGGAGGTATGGACGATGCTCATACTAAATCCTCAGATGGTAACAAGTATGAGGCATTGCCGCTGACTACCTCTGCGTCTGCCTTCCCTCGCTAGCTACTTTGAGTGAGCCTACTATCTGAATGGTGTAGAATTTACTGTCAGTCCCTTTAGGTTATGTTCCTTCTCAGTCATTGCCACAAACCCGTGGTTAGAGTTGAAACCAAGACATAAAGAGACATCTGTAATCCCAGAACCCGAGAGGCTAACCCAAGAAGAGCATTGCCTCATTGTGTAGCCCTGTTTAACTCGGCTAGCCAGGACTTCCTATAAATCTCTGGATGGCTAAACTAGGCTACCCGATGAGAAATGTCCCCCCCCCCCCCAAAGAAAAAGAAAGAAAGAGAGAAAGAAAACCGAAACTAAAATAAATAGGCACAAAGCAGCTCTCTGTAGGATACAGAGCACATGTTCCTGCTAATGGTATTCTATATTAGTTTAAGTCCACTGGGCAAATTGGAGTGGCATCTTAGGATAAGGAACTAACACAAACGGGTAACGAAGGACTTCCTTTATCATCCTTCCTCAATACTCAGCTGGGGACATTGGAGAGTAGGAATTGTAGTTGGAACATGGGAAGAAGTCAGTATTACCAGAAGCATCCCCAGATCTCTCTTGGCACGAGTTCTGTGTTGGTGATGATTCCTAAGTAGACAGATGAAACATAACCCACCGTAAGACCTACTTTAGCTCGTAGGCACTGAGGGTGGGTTCTGATCAGCTTATGTTGGTGGGGTTGTTCAGAGAGAAATGTCTTCCTTGTTTTTTAGCTTCTATCAATGAAGAGTACTCGCACAAGTTCAAACTGGCTAATGCCAAAAAAGTTACAGGTTAGAGTTCTGACTGATCAAAATGTTTACATTAAGGGCTAGGGGTGTAGTCCAGTGAGAGAATGCTTATCTGGTGTTCTCCAAGTATTGAGCTCAAAATAAAGGTTTGTGTAATCATTAGCTCCACAGCATTGAGGGGGAAGTGTCCAGAATGAACTTTAAAATCCTTGGTAGACCAATGCAGTCCACGTGACCTATGACCTGTGCTCAAACTCACTTCCTCTGACCTCCCCATGACTTCCCTCCCTCCCTTGACTCTCCTTCAGGCTCTGGCATTCCACCAGCGGCCATTACTGTGGCTATTTCGGACAACGGAGAATGTTTGATCTAACCCAAAGCAGTGATTTCATTTTGCCTTGTGATGTTAATGAATATCCCGTAGAGATAAAAGAAGAAAGCAAGTTCACAGAGAAGAAGCAGAAATATGAATATCCTCTGATATTTGACCGTGAGAGGTGAGAACATTTTTTTTCTTTAAATGAACAGACGAGAGTTAAATTATAACTACGTGGTAACACTTCAGTAGAATAGGGAATTCAAAGTCACCGCTCTTCAATAATTTTGATGCCCCATGGAAGGGAGTAGTAAGTAAATAAACAACTGTAATTCAGTGCAGTAGTCCCGAGAACACTAATTCTTAGTAACCAGTGGGCGAGACCAAAGAACAAAAAGGCATTTGTGTCAGAAGAGGTACCAAATAACTCAAGACTGTGATATGATATAGTCCTAACCATGGAGCCTGGGGGCAGAGGGGATGTGGGAAAGATACAGAAGATAAAACTACAAAAGCCTAAGGGAACCAGATCCCCTTCTGCTCAGACCTGCAATCTCAGGACTGCCGAGGCTATCATGGGCTACCTAGCAAAACTCTGGGTCAAAAGCAAACAAGATAAAAACACAATAAGTGGACTGAAGAAGTGGCTCTGTGGCTAAGAGCACTGACTGTCCTTGCAGAGGGTCACAGGACAGTTCTCAGCACCCAATCAGGTGGCTTTATAACCATCTGTAACTCCAGCTCTGGGGGACTCAGCTGCTTCTCCTCACCTCCAAAGACACCGGCACACAAGTGCACATACTCACACAGATATAAATATAAAACTAAAATCTGTTTTAAAAAGAAAAAGAAATCTACAGAGGTCACATTGCCAAGTCTCTGAGCCAAACTGAGAAATTCAAGCTCACTGGAACAGGAGTCCCAGTAGGAAACATGGCACAAAGGAAAACCTGATGGGTTTGGCTGGGGACAGGGGTTCAGTCTACAGTGCTTGTGGTGCATCCAGGGAGTGCATCTCAGAAGCACTTACGTTAGTTGGCCCAACTATGCTGAACAGTCCACAGCTGTAGACAAGGTTCTGAAGTCAGTTATCAGGGTAATAATTTCACTGTGGATAAGGCATTCAGGTACCACATCTTAAATCAGAAAAATAGAAAACTAAGAAATAAACAAAGAGAAGGCCAAGGAAGAGATTCATGTGGAAAATCTTGAAAGAGAATAACTAACATATAAAAAGAAAAAACCACAAATAAGTAATGAAAGGGAAATCATGAACATGGCAGATCTTTTCTAGTATATGGGAACAAAGCCACTCAACAGAGTAGGAAGCATTGACTTGACACGACAAGGTCCTTGTTGACTCTGGAAGGAAAATTTCAGTGGAGTGATGGGAGAAAGATCACAAGACAAAAGTTAAGAAATCTCCAGGGAAAGTTACCTTTCCTTCTATATTTAACAATTACATTTTTTATATGTTACAATACAATATTTTGGCACATGTATTTGTGCCACACATATAATATATATTTACAATGGCCGGGTGGTGGTGGCGCACGCCTTTAATCCCAGCACTCGGGAGGCAGAGGCAGGTGGATCTCTGTGAGTTCGAGACCAGCCTGGTCTACAAGAGCTAGTTCCAGGACAGGCTCCAAAACCACAGAGAAACCCTGTCTCGAAAAAAACATATATATATATATATATATATATATATATATATATATATATATATTTACAATGATAGGAATTGTTTTCATTTTGGTTAACATTAGTTTATGCTTGGAACCTTTAATCAACCTGGGTACATAGTAGAGACTGGGCTTGATAGCTTGTGTCTGTATTCCCAGCAGAGCCCGAGAGGTTCAGTGAAAGTTCAAGGCCAGCTTGGGCTTTGTACAGTTTCAGACTAACCAGAGATACATAATGAGACCCTGTTTCAGAAGAACTACAGAAATAAAAAGCTATGTAGTAGAGCTTATTAGAAGCTGAGGAAGGAGGAAAAGGAGGCTTGGTAACAGTCATCAAACATACAATAAACATAGGTTGCTTTTCAAATAAAGCAAACAATTGTAAGCGTTCCATGGGTGTGTTTTTGTGTGGAGGATGGGGATGCTTAAAGGTGGGGAGGAGGGAAATGGTTCTGCGGTGGAGGACGGAATGTGAGGAAGACAGCGGTTCACAAATGTCACCTCTTGCTTTTTGACTGGCTTTGTCATAGCAGAAGAGGCTGCTGCTCATCTGAGCCAAGCTTATATGATAGATGCCTAAATGTCCAGTTTAAAAAGAAAACAAAAACTAACATCAGCAAAAACAGACCCGCCTAGGGCTAGTGATAATCCTGTAATTCAGAAATTGGAGAGCCAACAAGAATGATTCCCAAGCAGGAAGCCTCTGAGGGGTCGTCAAAAAGAAGGTCTTTTTGGAGAACCCTAAGTGAGCCAAAACTGGGAAGACTAGATGCCATTGTTTAATGCGAGGAATGCCAAAAATGTTGGAAATAAGAATTGAAGCTAAGAACAAAATCTACAGGACTCAAAAATACACAACCAAGTTGGCAAGAATCAAGGTCTCCAGGTGACTGAAAAGCACCACCTGAAGGTTCGAGGCTTCCCTTGGCTGGCCAGTAAAGAGCAATGGAAAGAAGCCTAGTTAACATGTAAGAAATAGACTTGTTGAACCAAGCCCATCAGAATGAGGCCAGGTTCAGCAATGAGAGATGATTAGCGCTACCTTTTGGATAACTTTCCAGACTTGAATATCCATGTATCTTGTGTTAGTCACTCCACTTCCGGCTGTGACCGAATACCTGGCCAAGGTAACTTAAGGAAGCATTTGTTTTGGCTCAAGCTTCCAGGGCACAGTCTGCCTTAGCATGGAAGTCATGGCAACAGGAGCCTCTTTGTGAATGTGAGGCTTCTTTACTCATGAATCCTTTAAGGACTACGGTCTTGTTTACGCATCTTTGTAACCCCTGTTCTTAGCTCAGTGGCAGCCCCCAAAAGGCACTCAAAAAATAGTTCTGAAGAACTACTAGTGACTATTACAAGCACAGGGCACAAATGTAAGTGATAGACACCAAAGCATCAAAGGATTGTCATGTCTTGGATAATTAAAATGTATGATAAGTGTTTACACTGTCTTATGAAGAAATAAATTTGCTCTGTATAGCAAATTGTCTTGCTCTACAGAATGACTCAGTTACATTATAGTTCTTTGTTTGAGGAGGAACAAAAAGTGTATGGCACAGCAAGTCTGTGAAGGTCAGAGGACAACAGACAATAGATGGTCTCTCCTTCCACCCTGTGCATCCTGAGAATCGAACTCAAATCATCAGACTTGGTGTCTTTGCCCACTGACTCATCCCTCTGCCTAGAATGATCCCATTTCAAGTCATATCAGTGACTATTTTCTTAAAAGTGTTTTTAATGCTTAGCTATGAGTTTCTAAATACATATGTAAATAAGTTTTACTGCAGAGGAAGCTTCCCAAGGTTACTCAAAAGTCAAGCCTGGAATTTAGAAGACTTTATCCCATCCCTACTATGTAGGGCTCCCTGCAAGTGACAACTGATGATTTCCATTCCATGGACAATTCTGGCAGAGTAGAAATTGCTGTAGTTTCCCTAGAGGGAGATCTAGGAAGCAAAATGGAATAAGAATTAGGTGGAGTGTCAGTGTTATTGGGACCGGTGCCATGGAAGTCAGCAGTGTGGGGAGCCGAAGGGAAGGATGCAGTCACACGATGGATATTTGCTCACTTGGCAGGGGATGCAAGTTGCAGCTTTGTGCCTGACTCTGTTTTTGTATTTTTGTATGCAGATGGAAAAAAATGAGCTCATTGTCTTTGCTTTTCAAACGCGCACCTCCCAAGCCCTTTGAAGTGCAACACGATTTTAAATTTTTCAAGTCTCTTTCTTCTCCGAAGGTAGCTAAAATGACAAAACTTACCTTTGTTTTTGAAATTATTTTTGAATTTTTGAATTCAAATATTCCCCTTATTATAGCATGTTAGCTTTCTGTTGTTACTCTTGCAAACTGCCACAAGTTTTTTGTTTTTATATTTGGATTTTTTTTGGCATAAACAATGCAAAGTAATTATTTTACAGATTTATAGGTCAAAATAAAAAAAAAAAACTAAAATGAGAGCAGGATGCAAGGCTGCTTGCCTACAATTCCAGCAGCTCTTCGGAGGTAGAGGAAGGAGGGTCAAAAGTTCAAGGCTATCCTCAGACACCTGTGGAGCTCAAGGCCTATCTGCCTAGATAAGAATTTGTGTATATATTTTTTTTAATCCTGAAATGAGTCTCTCATGGGATTGAAAGCGAAGTGTAGCCAGAGCTGTTTGTTTTAAGGGATTGAGGTGGGTGAGGAACCCATATTCCTTAGTTTGTGTACCCTCCCTTTTTCATCAAAGTCAGAAAGGCAGGCTCTGTCTGAGCACATGGTGGGGGTAGAAGCCTCACTCAGTGGGAAAGGTTCTGTACTTGGAAGAATCAGGTGATCATCTGGTGGCACCCAGGTAAGTCGGGAGAATCTCTCCCCTCAAGTGGAAAGTCAGTATATAGTACTCCCAGGTTGAGGGTAGGAAATAGGGGGTAGACATCATCATTGGGGCTCCTTCTGTGTTCACGGGCACATTTTATTTACAGCCTAAGAAAAGTGAGCTGTTATTATTTAACCATGCTAGAGGATGGATTAGTGTGGGGCCAAAAGTCTGGAATTGATCAGTCATTAGTTAAAATGTATTCCCTCTGGCTTGCCCACAAATAAAGCAAGCACACCTGCCCGAATTAATCTCTAGTCCACTACTGCGTCTCTGTCTACCAAATACATTCACCATCTTCCTGAGCTTCCTGTTCCTGAAATGCACTTTATCTGGGGTGCCTTTGACACAGCCAGAATGTGTCTTCATCTGTCCGAACCCACCCTGTCTTCAGAAAACTCGTAAATGAACAAAGGTGGGTATCTGGACTATGGGAGGGGGAAAAAAACCTCCGAAAAATAAATAAGAAAAAATGAGTCTAAAAACTGCTTTCAAAGCTTGGCTATTTCACTAAAGAAAAAGTGCATGCCAATAAGACACCTAACCTCTTTAGTACACAGTAAATGCTCATCAATAGCACTGTGGGATTCCACTTTAGATTTCTCAGGGTTTAAATAAAGAATCTGAGGACACCAGAAGCACTAATCTGGTGGCAGTCATATGAACTGGTAGAAAGTCACTGAAAATCAACGTGGTATTATCAGGCATGGTTGAAAATAGCCCTCTTATGTACATTTTAACTCAAAAGATGGGCATAAAAATGCTGGGATAGAAGGCTAGCCTGGTCTATATAGTGAATTCTGTGTTGGCCTATAGGCTACAAAGAGAGACTTGTCTCAAAAATCCACACGCACACATAGGAAGTACACCAAAGGTAAGCTGATAACTGAAACATTAAATAAATCTGTTAAAATCCTTAGACTTTTCGGAGTCCTTGAAACACTCAAATATGGCAAATTTCTGCTCTTGCCTCCCTATCTTCCCACCTCACTTGTCCAGTGAATGAAAAAGCTTCAACACCAATTGAGTTGAGATGTGATTCACTTGGAGTCTCTGATACTAGACAGCTTTCTGATAATTTCCTTTTGATATGTGCTCTACAGTACCAATGATACCATGATAGGCAAGTTTGCTTTGGAGTAGCCCCTTTCCCTAAGTTTATCTTCAACAGAGAACTTGCCTAAGATCTTGCATTAGTGAGTGAGTCCGGTTTTTGGTGGATAGAACGTGCCCTTTCCAGTAAATCATTGTGTTCTTTTGTAGATTCGCCGATATGCTTTGGAAGGTTTCATGACAGAAAACAGAGAGGCGGGGATTGTTTTTGGTTCTCTGCCTATATACAGGGTAAGTCAGAAATTTCTCAAACTAGGGTGGTAACAGGGTAATACAAAAATCTGATTTCTCATTGCTGATACAATCAGCCCACAGATGTTTCCGTAAACACACTGGACCCCGTCCTAGGCAAGTCTTGGGTTATGTCTGTCAGTAGCTTGAATTGCTCACCACTGCCATTGTACATAAGAGTGACTTTGAGTTTTGACCCAGTGGTTCATACCATCAGGTTAAAATCCAAATGCCTTAGAGTAGCATGCAAACCTTCTATGACATGTCTATGCTAGACTTTTGGGCCCTGCTTCCTTCACATTCTCCCTATACTGTTCCTTTAGTCCAGCAATGCTTGAGTGTCACTGGGTACTCCATCACCATGCCTATACTACTATCTGCTCAACAGTCGTCAAACCTCTTGTCCAAGTCTCCACCCCCAGATAACCAGTGTTAAGTAACTAGTGAATGAAACCAAGAAATAATAAACCACATACCAAATGTGTCAACATAATGTCAACATAGAGCTTCAGCATTCCCTATCTTTCTAAAGACATGGTCATTGGAGTAGATCACAAAATCAATGATGCTGACGGTGATCAACAATTGACTGGGGAGACAGTTCAGTCATTAAAGGGCTTGACACACAAGTATAAGGACTTGGGTTTGGATCCCCAGCACCCACACACACAAAACTGAACACAGTAGGGTGCATCTGTAATGCCCATGCTGGGGAGGCAGAGACAGAAGAATCCCTGGGGTTCTTCACCACCTGTTCCAGTGTAATTAGTAAGCTCGAGCTTCAGTAAGAGACTGGTCCTCAAAACATAAGGTGGGGAGCTGGGGAGAGCTTTCCGTAAATAAAACACTTGTCATACAAGCACGAGGACCAGAGTTCAGATCTTCAGAACTCACAGAAAAGTCGAGAAGTCGAGGCAGTTCACCTGCATTCCCAGTGCTTAGGAGGTTGAGGTGGGGGGGGCGGGGATTCTGTGAGACAAACTGGCTAGCTTGGCCAGCCCAAACTGGCACGCTCCAATAACCCTGCATCAGTCAATAAAGTAGAGCTGGCCTCCATTAGCAGGAGTGTGTGTATGTGTGTGTGTGTGTATGGGGGGGGGCGCGGGTGTGTGTATGCACACACACACACACTCACACACACTGAAATAACAATAAGTTAATGCACACCTATATTCCCAGAACCAGAATGGCAGAGGCAGAAAGATGTAGAGTTCAAGGTCAGCCTGAAATACATAAATCTGCCTCAAAAATTCAAAAGTAAGGGACTGGAAAAATGGCTCAGTGGTTAAGAATATTTGCTGCTCAGAGGCCTGGATTCAATTCCAAGCATCCTCATGGCAGCTCACAACTTCCTATAGCCCCAGTTTCAGGGGATCCAACACCCTATCTCATCCACTGAAGACACCCAGAACATGCGTGGTACACAGGCAGAAGACCCAAACACAAGCAAGTATTTTTTATTAAAAAAAAAAAAATTAGAAAAAACAAACAGCAGGAGAAAGAACAATGGGTGTCTGAAAGGGGGCGTGTGCTTGAACTATGGACCTCTCGTGTGGCACCCCTACCTCAGGTTTACATTTTGGAAGGAAACACCCTAAGTGTACTTAACTTGGGCCGTGGTTTACAGGTGCCGAGCCCCACGAGTCTAAGATACCTTCCACTCATTGGCTCTGAAGCACAGAGAGACTCGGTAGAGGGCGTCCACGGGAAGAAGAAGGGCGCGCATGTTCAGCACGACAAAGTAAGTTACGTGCACCCCACAGAGCACTATAATTCCACACGCACCTCGCACACGTACAGATTTTCTTTTTAATTGCTTCTCTGTCCCCCAAAACATCCTGAGCCTAAAAGTATTTCAGCACTTATTTTCGTGGAGATTCCAGATGTGGATGTGTTCCGTTCAGTGAAGATTAAAGTCATGTGTTTGTTGGGTAGGAAGTGAGAGGGAAACCAAATGCAACCTGTGGGCCTGAACAAACCAGCCTACCCCGGTGCGTCACCAAACATGTTCTTTGAGTGACTTTGGAAGCGACTGGATATAACGTGGTTGTGCAGTGTAACTGTCCTCACTTTGGAGTCTTACTGCACCTTTGCGGGCTGTGGGAGCCCTGGTATCAGCAGCGGTTGTCCCCATGTGTTAACAGGAAATAACATGCAATTTTTAAAAACAGCATGACGTGTTCTTATAAAGGATTTTCTTAATTTTGACAATTAAATTAAAAGAAAATGTTAGCTGCATCTTGCATTTGGTCAGGTGATACCAAAGACCACTTGCTAATTAAATGATAAGCCCAAGATCTTTCCCTTCAGATTTCCTTGATCAGAGTTTAGTCTAATAGCACTAGAAGCTTCCATGGACCTGACTTAACCTACACTCATCTATGTAGTCATCAGTATGGGTCCAGCGGTAAGAGAAAGATGTAGCCCAGTGTGTGGCTTTTCTTGCCCATTGCTAACTGATGATGGACTCTGTGACAACAACCCTAACCACTTTTAAAAGCTATTTTATTAAATCAAGATGGAAAATGTCTTCATAATTTTGTTAGCTTTTGCACTGCATGGGACTACGGATGTGACCCACTAATCAGCCATGCTGTCAATTATGCGAGAAAGAGCTATTGGCATTTTCTATAAAAAAAATTGCTTTTAGTTTTAAGGAATGGATGAAACAGCATGTTACAAGTAATCCAAAAGTAAAAGGTATAGTATATATATATATATATATAGATATATTTGTGTTTGGTTCTACAATTCATATATTTAGTGCCCCATATTTTTATTCACATTTTTTATCTAACCTGATATTAAATACAAGTTTATTTTCTAATCAAATCCAAAGCTTAGAAAAGAAGATGGCCACATAGTGGTGTAGGAGGTCCTTCTGTCTGTGTGTTGCTTTCATTGATTGATTAATAAAGAAATTGCTTGGCCTGATAGGGCAGAACTTAGGTAGGCAGTGAAGACAGAACTGAATTCTGGGAGGAAGAAAGAGAGTCAGAGAGGGAGAGCCACCCTGGAGATGCCAGGTCAGACATGCTAAATCTTCCTGGGTAAGCCACAACCTCGTGGTGACATACAGATTATTAGAAATGGGTTAAATCGAGATGTGAGAGTTAGCCAATAAGAGGCTAGAATTAATGGGCCAAGCAGTAATATAATTAATAGAGTTTCTGTGTGATTATTTCGGGTGTAAACTAGCCAGGCAGGACGGAACAAAGGGCCCGCTTCTTACTAGAACATAGGTCTTAAGAACCAGCATAATGAAATTAAAACTTAGTCGTGGCTAGAAGGTCATGGGTTGGTAACTCAGTGGTAGTTAACTGGCCCTGAGTTCAATCCCTAAGTGCTACAAAAATCCAACAAGGGGCCAGCTATGGTGGCACTCAACTTTAATCCCAGCACTCAGGCAGAGGCAGACAGATCTCTGTGAGTTTGAGGCCAGCCTGGTCTGGAGGGTGGGTTATAGGGATGTCAGGGCTATGTAGGGAGACTGACTCAAAAAAAAAAAAGTCATCAAGAAAGTTCAAATATGGAGAAAGCATAAGAATGTCAAGTCTGAAGCTGGGCAGCGGTGGCACAGGCCTTTAATCCCAGCAACCACACTGCTTAGCCTTAGAGGCTGGGTGCTGGCGGCGCATGCCTATAATACCAGCACTAGAGAGGAATATAAGACAGGATGTGACAGGAACTGGCTCTCTTTTCAGTCTGATGATTTTGTAGAGGTAAGAGCTTGCTAGTGGTTGACTGCGTTGCTTCTCTGATCTTTCAGCTCAACCCCCAATATCTGTCTTTCGGATTTTATTATTTGTGCCACCAGACTGACACTGAGAATGGGGGAGAGTGTGCTGAGTAGTGGGCTCAGGAAGTAAAGAAGTTGGTAGAGAGGACACCTGAAGCATGAGGACACTCCCTGTGCTGGAGTGTGCAGGTCACGAAGGGACCTGAGGCCTCCTATCTTGTCTCAGGGAGAGAGAGGAGTAGAAACACGACCTACTGATGCCCAGACATAAAGGACCCTTGAAGATAGGCTGGGCCTCTTAGCTTTCTGTTTCTTTTCTTTACCTCACATGTCTCCTCTTCCTTTTTTATGTTACAAAATTTTGTAACCAAATCCCAGAAATATCTCAGAAACATATGGTGTTCATCTAGTGTCTCTTATACAGCAGTCAAATGTTGCTGACAAAATGTCTGTCTATATGTATCTATCTATGGGTTTTAATTTTTTATTTTTGCATGCATGCATATCCATGTCACGGCATATGTGTGGAGGTCCGAGGACAGTTTTTAGGAGTCATTTCCCACCTTGTACAGTGAGGTCAGGGATAGAACTCAAGTTATCAGGTCTATACAGAAAGTGCTGTCAGCGGCTGAGCCATCTCTGTCCCAAGGAGTGCTTTTGGGGTCATGTAGCACTGGCTAGCCTGGAACTTATTTTGTTCTGGGCTGGACTCACACTTGTGGTAGATCCTCCTATCAACCTTTTCCAGTTAGTGTACTGGTTTCTAGAATGGAGAAGCACCCCATTAGGCAGCTCCAAAGCTCTTCCAGATGGTACCCAAAGCACTAGGGAGAAATATAAGCTGGAAGAAGACAGGTTTCAGGCTCGGTCTCATTCTGAGGATTCTTGGAGGCAGGATCACCATTTTCAGACTGAGGTCGAAGTAAGAGCCCGTAGCTGGCAGTTTTGCTTGTCTAGTCTTCAGGTTGAGCCCCAATATCTGTCTCTGGATTTTTATTAATTGTGCTACATCCAGAACCGTTTGAGGGTCTCACCTTTCATCAACACTCTTCTGTCCAGAGATGCACAGGACTATTGAAATCACTTCACTGCTTAGAAAAGAGGATGAAAACGCTTTAATGGGAGAAGTTGAGAAGCTTGTCTATCATGTTCTTTTTACTAATGAATGTGCCATTTATTCCACAGTCACGGAGGAAAAGCCTGAAAAGAAACTTGGTTCCACAAATCAATCTGGCTTCGTCCTTCTTCCCAACCATGCCCAAGTAAAGAGGAGCCTCGGAACTGGCTGTTGTACAGGAGGCCACAGAGTCTGGACAACATCTTCCCTCTGTACTTCCAGATGAGACACCACAAGATGGTTACACATCCCTCTACTTCAGGTCATCCTAGTAATTGAGATCACTCAAGGGCTTCCGCTGACCTTAGCCCTGACAACAAGCAAGCAACAGGCAGCAGCCAGTTTGACAACTTCTCTTTACGCATGGAAAAACACCTAATGAATGGGCAGTATCTCTTGTCATTGTCAACAAGATGGCACAAGGACACAAATGACATTGGTAGCATGAGCAGCCCCCAAATGCTTAGTGATGCTTAGTTTTCACCTCTGCTTGTTGTTCACCCCAATCCATAACCAGAATTAGAATGTGTGCAGTAAGAGGAAAATTACATGTGTGTCCTGCTGTGTGCATACAAAGAGGATCATTATTGTTGTTTCTTTGTTTATTTGAAGTTGCACCTAGGGGCCTGGCAAGCTAGGCAAGTCAGCTACATCAAAGGCTGTTTGAAGATAAGGTTTCACTAGGCTGATCTAGAAGATCTTGAATTTAAGGTTACTCTGCTTCAGCTTTCAGATCTTCTAGGAAAATTATTATTCAAAAAGAAAAATATCCCTACCCAGCCTTTGGCTGTCTGCTTCATCGAGGTAATGTCACCTGAGAATTCCCGGAATGAAGCTGTGACCACAAAAGCTGATTAATTAATGAGAATGTCAGTGACATGGAGGGGCTGAAGAGTTAAGACCAGAGCCAAATTATCTTGGGGACATCTCTAGTTCCCTTAGTAGCTATTTATTGACCACCACCCCCATGTATGACTCAATGTCTGCTGTGACCATTGGTAAATCCTTTGAAATGTGCCAATCAAACAGCTAAAAATGCTGTCAGATAGCACCTAAGGCCTAAAACTGTTACCTGCCTTCCTGATGTGCTGTCTTAGTTACTGTTCTATTGCTGTGAAGAGAAACCATGACCAAGGCAGCTCTTACAAAAGGAGGCATTTCACTGAGGTCCAGTTTGCAGCTGCAGAGGGTCAGTCTATTGTCATCATGGCCGGAAACAGGAAGGCATGGCAGTGGAGCAGTAGCTGAGAGCTTTATATCCTGATCCACAGGCAGCAGGCAGAGACACTGGGGCTGGTAGGGGCTTTTGAAACCTCAAAGCCCACTCCTGTTGACATACCTCCTCCAACAAGGACACATATACTCCGAGACCACACCTCCTAATCCTTCCAGAAATTCCACCAGCTAGGGCAAAGCGTGGAAATATTTGAGCCTATGAGAGCCATTTCCACTCAGCATGTGTACTTACCAATATATTTGAAAAGAGGGTTAAGTTTATGGCTTTCTTTGCTTTGTTACTATAAAAGTTCATGAAATTGCTGCCTTGTTGGAACATGGTATTTGAAGAGGCCTGATTGTGTTCCTCAGCCATGGTCACTTATATTTGACTCTGGAATAAACTCTTTTTCCCTTTGAGGTGAGGGCTGTGTCTTCTGTCAGCAGACCAAGTGCCATGGGCTCTCTCTCTCCTCTTGGTAATAATGAAACCAAAACAAATGCCGCCAACACATAAAGGAGTGGGAAAGATTTAGAGTGGGACCAGGCAAGGGGAAGCAAGGGCCTCATCAAACTAAAGGATAATGGGTATGTTATTTAGGTGGCCTATACATATTTACTAGGGATGTCCCGTGCCTGGACAAACTGCAAAAAAAAACATTATATTCCTGAACGTGCTCACTTTACGGTTAAAAAAAAAAAAACCCAAGGAAAAATAACAAACATAATTTGGGGCTCAAGGTCATGGAGCCACATGCTTGAAGGGTTAAATTAAAGTGGTGGCCAAATGCCTCTGGGCATGCTCAGCTTGTGGTATAATGTTTTACCCAACATAAAGAAAGAGGCGTTTTTGAAGACAGCTGCCCTTCAGATTATCTTAGCAGCTAACAGAATGTTAGTCAGTGGAGGTACATGTTTAAAAAAATATGAAAGCATCAAAATCTGAGTGATAATGAATCCGATTTTAAACATAAAGCACGAAAAAAGTATCAGAATTAAAACGTGAGAATTATCTAACCTGAACTTCTTCAGGCAATGATTTTGAGCTCTGTGTAATAAAAGTGTTGCCATGGTAACAACTGTTAGTCTACTTTTCCCAAAGCATCGCTCCACCACTTGGTTAAAGCAAATAATAGAAAAAAAAATAGTCTCTTTTTAAATTCTGAGTTCTCGCTCTGTAGAGAATTATGGGGTGGGGGATAAAGCAACAATGACAAAAATATGAACAAAATATACTTAATAAGTAAATAGAACAGTTTAATTAGAAAGAAAGCTAGTAAAACCCTTTCTCACCCTTAATGAGACTCCTCTCCAGGCACTGAAAGGAAGCCTCTACTTCCCTCTAGAGCTCTGTCATGTTTGTATCTCCATACATCTAACTCATATGAAGGCCTAGTGATGACTTCAAGGCCCTTTCCCCTACTAAACTGCATTTTTCTGAAGGGAATGTGTCAGCTTCCTGTTCCCAAGCCAAACAGTGCTGCTATTTCATTATTATGTCTCTATTATCACATGTAACAGCCCCAGAATTCAGGAAACTGTTAGGGTTTTGAGAGATAAATACTAGTGGAAAGCAATGCAATTTTATATACTTCATAGAAAAATGCTAAACAAATTTTAGATGCAATCAAGTAAGACTGAAGGACACGGCATCCTTGTACAGTATGCAGGTAGACAGATATCAGCCAGTGTCTGCAGAGAGCCAAAGAAGGGAAGGCTGGAAACAAAAGACTCCTGACATAAAACAAATGCCAACCTAGTATTACCAATCACGAGAAAATATCTTTTAGGAAGGACAGCCAAATGTCAAATAAGGTTCTGACAAATAAAAATTGAGAGACTCAACAGGAATAGACACAAGCTAAAGAGAATACTGAAGAGAATGCTTTAAGCAGAGGAAGATAGATGGGCACTCGGAGAAGGGAAAAGGTGAAGAGTACCACAGTGCAAAACCTGTCACTAACACACAGGATACCAATGGATTGTAGTAGCAGCAGCAGCAGTTAAAACAAATCATAGAGTAAGGGTCTGGGGCTAGAGAGGCAGCTTTGTGGTTAAGAGCACATACTGCTCTTGCAGAGGACCCACATTTGGTTCCCAGGACACATGTGGGGTCACCTGTCACTCCAGTTCCCGTGGCATCTGACACCCTTTACTGGCATTCATAGGCAGCACAGACATATGTAATAAACTCAAAACATACACACACACACGCGCGCGCGCGCGTAGATTAAAAATAGAAAGGTAGAGGGATCATAATTTTTAAGGCTCTTAAATTTCCTGGAAGAAGGTAAGATTACCAATAATCATTTCAACTCTGGCGTGTCAGTAGTGTATGGGATAATCTCTGTGGAAACCACTAGAAGAACAGCAACAACACATGACCGTGGACATGCCCAAGAGGGAATTGAGAACTATAGAAATTACTTGCTCTAAAAACTGAGAGATGAAAAGAAGCATGAAAGGATTAGATAAATAGAAAAAGCACACTGGCTGCTAGATCTCAGACTATTTTAGCTGGCTCTCCCCACACCCCTACCCTGAAATCAGGCCACACACCTGCAACCTATCCTTTAAAACAAAGAACAGCCAGAACACTCAGACTGGGATGTGGGTCCAGAGAGAAGCCCAGTCCCTCCTCCTTTAAGCTATGGGTTTATAAACCCATCAAATGTTTGACTCTGTGCCTCTTGGCAAGTAGTCCAGGTTAGACCACATGGTATGAAGCTTGCCTGCCTCCTGCTGGAACTTAGCGAATGTCCTTTTTGTTCTGGGCATTTGAAATCCCTTTCCTCTGGTCCCCTGCTGGCACACTTCACTGTACCCCCCACCATACCATGCAAGGAAGTTCTCTCTCCTAATGGATTAATGAAACTCCTCTTCCAACCTAGAGAGACCCATTCTCCCCATTAAGGGCCCCATGGTCGAATAAAGTGCTTATGAAGAGTGACCTCAAGTTAGCTTCTTCTGCAATCCTGCCACCCCCTTTTCAGTTATAACAGTGACATTACAGATGTAAACCTAAATATACTGAGAATTATGTAACTCTTAATAGACCGTATATTCAAACTGGTTTTCAGAATGCATAAAGAAAACATATCCCAGCTACAAAATATTAAAAGAGATATGTATGTGGTGGTTTGAAAGAATTTCCCCATTGGCTCAGATATTTGAACATTGATCCCCATATTTTCGTGCTATTTAAGGAGGTTGTAGAACCTCTTGGGGGTGGAGTCTTGTGGGAGGAAGTTGTCCCTGGGGTCTGTCTTTGAGAGTATAGACTCTCTCACTTCCTGGATGCTCTCTGTTTCAGTTTCTGGTTAGACATATGACCTTTTGGCTTCCCCTCCTGTTTCCTTGCCTTCAACTTGCTGCTATGCATTCCCACCATGATGGACTCTCACCCTTCAGGAGCCATAAGTCCAAATAAACGCTTTCTTATGTTACCTTGATCATGATATTTTATCACAGTCACAGATGAGTCACCAATACAGAAGCCCAGCTCAAGGGCTTCCAGGGAGTAACAATACTAGCAACTGAGTGAGAGGCCATGCCTGTGACAACTCAGCAAAGGCTCTAGCTGGCTTCTGCTCCTGCTCTGAGAACTTGTCAGAGGCTAAATTTGAATGGAATGAACATAGTTTAGACAATGGCACCAAATTATTTAATATAAAAGGACAAGATAAAATATAAACTAACCTAAAGGATGATTATGTTAATATATCACATATGAATATAATTTTACTAGTATATTAATAGATTATATGTTAATATCACAGCACACATGAAGAAAATAAGGGAAGAATGGATTTTCACAATAATTTCATTTATGGTGACTCAAGAGTGTGGCCTAGTCTTCATCACCAAAAGAATGATCAATCAATCTATGCAGTGGGAGAATTTGCTCTAACAGAAGCAAATAATATATCAATGTTTGTGCTAACGTGAATAACTCACTCTCAAGAGCACATGTCACAGAAGCATTGAGGGAAAAAGGCTACATTCAGCATGAACCTGTTATATTTTTTTTAAAACATGAAAAAATCTTTAACCATTAATTAAAACAATGGCTTCCTTCACATGCTCATAGTGCCGAAACATGACAGATAGAAAGACTAAAAAAAAATAAAAAAAAATTAAGGGGACATGGGAAGACAAACTCCTCAGTGAAAATCTTTAACATGGTCGCACATGCTTTTAATCCCAGCACTTGATCTCTGTTAGTTTTAAGGTCAGCCTGATCTATCTATTGAATTCCAGGGCAGTTAGGGCTACGCAGTGACACCCTGTCTCAAAAACAAAATAGAAACAACAACAACAAAAACTAACAACTGATTAGATCCAAATTGCCTGCATCTGGAAAGGATTGTTTTCTTGAAGGCAACTCCTCAAATACAAACAGGCTGTGCTTATTTAGGGACTCAAGTCTTGTGCACTTGAGTTTAAGTATATTAGTATTCTTTTCTGGTCCCTAAATCTAAATAAGCAATGCACCTTGTGGTGGTTTGAATGAAAAGTATTCTCCTTAGGCTTGTGTATTTGAACTCTTGGTCCCCCCTTGGTGGTGTTTTCAGGAAGGCTATGGAGTCTTTAGGAGGTAGAGCTTTACTAGAGGAAGTAGTTACTGGGGACAGTCTTTGGGGGTTTACAGCCTTGCTCCACTTCCTGTTCTCTCTGTCTGCTTCCTGTGTGAAGCTGAAATGTGCTGCCATGCCCTACCTCCACCCTGCCATTATGGATTCTAGCCCACAGGAACCATAAGCCAAAATAAACTCTTTCTTACTTAAGTTGGTTTTGGCCATGGTTGCTGTGGGACAATGGTCTTGTACCCTGTCACTTATATTGTATTGTTTTAATAAAATACTGATTGGCCAGTAGCCAGGCAGGAAGTAGAAGCAGGGTGACTAGAACAGAGAAGACCATTATCTATAACAACTTGTAACCAACACTCTAAAAAATTTACAATTTACAAAAGGAAGTCCTTTAAGATAAGAAAAACAAGTGAAGCGGGTCACATATTAAGCATTTTCACTTTTAAATTTTGCTTAATCTTTAAACCTGTGTTATAACCTCTGAACATGTAATTTAAAAAGTCACAAAATAAGATGATAGATAGATGAGGGAGAGAGAGAAAGAAAGAAAAAGAAAGAAAGAAAAGAAAGGAAGTAAGGAAGAAAGAAAAATAGATATATAGATAGATGAGGGAGAGAGAAGAAAGAAAGAACGAAAGAATGAAAGATAGATTAGATAGACAGACAGACAGACAGACAGACAGATAGATCTAAGCACAGATCTAACGTGTTCTCCTTTATTCTGATGAAAACCCTACTCCTGTGTGATGGTTGATATGCTCCAGAAACAGCAACAGTGAATATATGAACAGACCTGGTCAAATCAAGATCTTGATGCAGGTTTAACAAACATCCAGGCACCTAGTTAGATCAAGATTGAGTTTCAGATTAACTTAGTGGAGAACTTGAAGTGGACTTTGTGGAGTCAGAAGACTATATGCAGAGGAAGACAAGAACTCACAGATGAAGGTGAGGTATGGCAGCATGTGCAGTCATGGGCTGGAGTGATGCACTCACTTGTAGAAGGTCCTCAACCTCCCTCAGCTGACTACTGCGCATGTACTCTATATAGTACAGTAATAATCCAAAAGAGTCACTTGTTAAGGAAGATGATTTAAAAAATCATATTATTTACAACAGCCAAGTTGTCAAATAAGTTGATAGGAAGAAAACATAAATGAGGAAAGAAATACAGATTCTAGGTTCTTTTTAATGTCACTGAACCTTATGTGACTCACCAAGGTCAACATAGAAATGGGTGCACGCTCTGCCATGTAACAAGACATCTATTAGCATGCTCGTCACTCAGGGTAAAGGAAAAGAATGATCCCTGTTTAGTGTGTAG
This sequence comes from Microtus oregoni, assembly GCF_018167655.1. NCBI lineage: Eukaryota > Metazoa > Chordata > Mammalia > Rodentia > Cricetidae > Microtus > Microtus oregoni. The sequence continues at coordinate 205,028 of NW_024543221.1, forward strand.
ACAACCAATTTCTCCCATTGATCTTTTCATAAAAGTACAATCTCCATGTTTCTACCTACAACATACATTGTATTTTTATTTATATATATCAAATTGATATAAAAATAAATAGAATGACCTCTGGAAGAGAGGGCATTTATTACATATTAATTGTGTGGGTTTTTTTTCTAGTTGTAAGGATTTAACCCACGGTATCAGGAAAGCGAGGCAAGCATTTCTAGCACTGTTCTATATCCCTTGCCTGACAGACTGATTGAAAGGGGATATTAAATAACTTTCTGGAATGACTAGGATATTGTTTATTGTAGAAGAATTTGGACTATATAAGTATGTGTATATCTCAAAGTTGATATTTCTGTATCCATTAAAATATTCCAGATAATGTTATGCATGTCAGTATGATTACTGGTTTCTTCAGACCTACTTTGAAATTCAATTTAAAAAGTTAAGATCAACAGATGGGTAGAATGGATGATATATATGACAGATCAAGTCTGGTAGCATCATAATTGTAGACTCTAGGTGGTAGGTATGTAGATATTCATTATAAAATACTTTCAACACCATTTATTTTTTTTTATTTTTTTTCTCTTTTTTTTCTTTTTTTTTATTAAATTTATTTATTTATTAAAGATTTCTGTCTCTTCCCAGCCACCGCCTCCCATTTCCCTCCCCCTCCCCTAATTAAGTCCCCCCCCTCAGCCCGAAAAGCAATCAGGGTTCCCTGTCCTGTGGGAAGTCCAAGGAACCCCCCACCTCCATCCAGGTCTAGTAAGTTGAGCATCCAAACTGCCTAGGCTCCCACAAAGCCAGTACGTGCAGTAGGATCAGAAACCCAGTGCCATTGTTCTTGAGTTCTCAGTAGTCCTCATTGTCCGTTATGTTCAGAGAGTCTGGTTTTATCCCAGGCTTTTCCAGACCCAGGCCAGCTGGTCTTGGTGAGTTCCCAGTAGAACATCCCCATTGTCTCAGTGTGTGGGTGCACCCCTCATGGTCCTGAGTTCCTTGCTCGTGCTCTCTCTCCCTCTGCTCCTGATTTGGACCTTGAGAATTCAGTCCTGTGCTCCAATGTGGGTCTCTGTCTCTGTCTCCTTTCATCGCTTGCTGAAGGTTAATATTCAGGAGGATGCCTATATGTTTTTCTTTGGGTTCTCCTTATTTAGCTTCTCTAGGATAACTAATTATAGGCTCAATGTCCTTGGTTTATGGCTAGAAACCAAATATGAGTGAGTACATCCCATGTTCCTCTTTTTGTGTCTGGCTTACCTCACTCAGGATAGTGTTTTCTATTTCCATCCATTTGTATGCAAAATTCAAGAAGTCCTTGTTTCTTACTGCTGAGTAATACTCTAATATGTATATATTCCATACTTTCTTCATCCATTCTTCCATTGAAGGGCATCTAGGTTGTTTCCAGGTTCTGGCTATGACAAACAATGCTGCTATGAACATAGTAGAGCATATACTTTTGTTGTATGATAAGGCCTCTCTTGGGTATATTCCCAAGAGTGGTATTGCGGGGTCCAGGGGTAAGTTGATCCCGAATTTCCTGAGAAACCGCCACACTGCTTTCCAAAGTGGTTGCACAAGTTTGCATTCCCACCAGCAATGGATGAGTGTACCCCTTTCTCCACAACCTCTCCAACAAAGGCTATCATTGGTGTTTTTGATTTTCGCCATTCTGCTTTCAACACCATTTAATAGTCTTTTTTCCCATAATAAAAGCTGGGAGGAAAAACACATCAACATTTTAGGGAAAAATAAAAGAAACCTTATACAAATGTAAATGAACACTTAATGCTCGTAGTTTTGAAGAATCAATGTTGTAAAAATCATACTTCTTTCTACATATATCTAATACAGCTGAAAAACAACAACAAAAAGTAGCCCCAAATGTGGGGCTATAGATAGCAATGTGAGTTGGCCCTGCCTGGGCATTTCCTGGGGTCTCACACTATGTAGTGAGTGGCTGTGTGGTCTGGATGGCTTCCATCACCATCTTATCTTTATTGCTGGTTTTTGTCTGGACCTCTTGTTTCTGTGTGGCCCATCGTCAGTAGAGAGGCAGGGTCATGATGGTTCCCAGAAGCTCCCAGGAAGCTGAGAACAGGAACCTGCTCTTCCTGCTCTTCCTGCTCTCTGCCTAGTCAGACTGCAAGGCAAACCAGACCCTCAAAGAAAAACTTTTCTTTAACCTAATGTTTGTTTCTGAATGCTAACCTATGAGAGGACTGTTCACATTGTTAATTACAGGTTCTTCTCTGAAAAATAACACATTTAGTGGTGTAATCATTTTTCCTAAGATATAAAAAGACAAATTAAGTATAACAAGCATTTGCTTCTCTATGTTTGAAACACTACAGGCACATCGGTGTGCTATTTAGGAATTCTGATCAGATGGCTGCAGCTCGGGCATCTCGCTAGAACTCTGAGCAAATCCTCTAAATCAAATGTCGCCACCACACTAGTCCCTGTTCTACATGCTGGGCAGCTAACAACCCTTCTTGCCCCACCTCCTGCCTTACCACCAGCCTACTAAATCTAGACACTGGTACAGGTGTGGAGGGACCTAGATGGCTGAGGGTCACTTATGGTGCCTTATAACTCTAAAACCCACACAACTGTGTGGAAATCTAAAACAACATGTGCAGCACATGAAGTTGTGTGTAGTACCACATGTAGCAGAGACTGAACATACGTGGGAAAGTTTTCACTATGTAAATGACCCCCCCCCCCGAGTTCCTACATATATACGTCACAAAAGTCTTGATCCTTTGAGCATTATTACCACTTGAGCTACTAAACTCCACTTTCCAGGGAAATGGATGCTTCTTCAACAAAGCCTCTTGCTTTCTTCCTTCTATCCAGGTATCTTTAGTTCTTTGTTGTGGGGCACAAGAACCCAGAAGCTCTCTGGAGGTTACCACCAAATCCCATCATCCACTGGCGCTGCTTTCATGTCGGGAACACCAAAGCACATATACTTCGCTGTGCACTCACTGACAACTGATTGAGAAATTCAATCCTGAAAATCTAGTGCTAGTCTGTTCGCTTTTATCTCTTTACACAAGTTAAATTCTAGGCAGCCTGGGCTATTCACCACCCCAGACAGGCTTTAACCTTTTCCTTACTTTCTTTTCCCTATGTTTCTGACCATCAGACATTTCTACTTTCTTCAAAGCCTGAGCAACTACACTACCTCCTTTTAAAATCTTCATTTTAAAGATGAAGGGAATGGAGAGATGGCTCAGTGATTAAGAGCATTCACTGCTTTTCCAGAAGACCCAGGTTTGATTCCCAGCACTAGCATGGCAGCTCTCAACCATCTAAACTCTAACTCTAGAAGATCCAAAGTCCTCTTTTGGTCCCCATTGACACTGCACTCACACAGAGACATACATGCATGCAAACACCCACACAAATAAAATTAAAGTAAATATTTAAAAAAAGAACCACAGGGCTGGAGAGATGGCTCAGTGGTTAAGAGCATTGCCTGCTATTCCAAAGGTCCTGAGTTCAATTCCCAGCAACCATATGGTGGCTCATAACCTTCTGTAATGAGGTCCGGTGCCCTTTTCTGGACTGCAGGCATATATTCTATACATAATAAATAAATAAATATTTTTTAAAAAAAGAACCACAACCAAAACCCTTTACTTCTGACTGATTCCACCAGCAGTGGGAGTGTCCATCTCTTTGATTTCACAGAAATGTGTTGTTTCCCTAGAACCTTCTTTATGTTGTTTAACATGTTCTCCATGGAATTCCAGTTATTTTAGGTGGTAATATACTCTTCCAGATTCCCATGTTTTGGTGGAGTTCTGGGCCAGAGAGAAGTGTCAGAAGCCTAGTCTTGGGTACACTAATATCAATGAGTACCTGTTAGGGTCAATGCAGAAGGTAATGGCAGGAGACACGGGATTGCCCCCAAAATGGCAGCATTTAAAGGCTAAGATTTGCTTAGAAAGATGCTTAGAACTGGGAATGCAGAGATGTCTTAGTAGTTGATCCTCTTTCAGAGGATCCAAGTTCAGTTCCCAATATCTACATGGCAGCTCACATAGGGTTTGCCTTATTCCTAAGACAATTCCTCCTCCTCCTCCTCCTTCTCCTCTTCCTCTGCCTCCCCTCCCTTCTCTTCCTTCTCCTATTCCTCCTTCTCCTTCTCTGTAACTGAAGTTCCAAGGGATCTGAAACCCTCACACAGACATACATGCAGGCAGAACACCAATGTGTAGTAAATATGGGCGGCGGGGCTGCATCCCCAACACCCCGGCCACCTGCACGGCTAGCTTTACCCGAAATAACAACACACAAACTGTATTCATTTAAACACTGCTTGGCCCTTTAGCTTTAGCCCTTACTGGCTAATTCTGATATACCGATCAACCCATCTCTAATAATCTGTGAGCACCAGTCTTACCGGGAAGATTCTAGGTCGGAGCTTCATCGTGTGTGTCTGCCCGGGAGCGGGGCATGGCGTCTCTCTGAGGCGTCTGCTCCCGAGAGGAGAGCTGTGGAGTCTGAGCTCACTTCCTCTTCCTCCCAGCATTCTGTTCTGTTTACTCCTCCCACCTATCTTCTAACCAATGAGGGACAAGCAGTTTCTTTTTATTTAACCAATGACCTTCCTCCATCACCAATGTACATAAAACAAAAAATATTTATTTATTTATCTACCTATTTATTGATTTAGGCTTTTGAGATGGTAATTCTCTGTAGTTTTGGAGCCTGTCCTGGAACTCACTCTGTAGACCAGGCCGGCCTCGAACTCACAGAGATCCGCCTGCCTCTGCCTCCCGTGTGATGGGATTAAAGGTATGTGCCACCATGGCCTGGCTAATAAACCCTTTTTAAAAGAAAAACAAGAAAAGATGCTTAGAATTAAAACGTAAACATGGGGAACCTGAAATGACCCTATCCTATAGCAATACTGACGAATATCTTGCATATCATCATAGAACCTTCATCTGGTGATGGATGGAGACAGAGACAGAGACCCACACTGGAGCACTGGACTGAGCTCCCAAGGTCCCAAAGAGGAGCAGAAGGAGGGAGAACATGAGCAAAGAAGTCGGGACCAGGAGGGGAGCACCCACCCACTGAGACAGTGGAGCTGATCTATTGGGAGCTCACCAAGGCCAGCTGAACTGTGACTGAAAAAGCATGGGATAAAACTGGACTCTCTGAGCATGGCGAACAATGAGGGCTGATGAGAACCCAAGGACAATGGCACGGGGTTTTGAACCTACGTAATGTGCTGGCTTTGTGGGAGCCTAGCCACTTTGGATGTTCACCTTCCTAGAAATGGACGGAGGGGGGAGGACCTAGGACTTACCACAGGGCAGGGAAATCTGACTGCTCTTTGGGCTGGAGAGGGAGGGGGAGAGGAGTGGGGGGAGGGGGAGAAGGGTGGGAGGAGGGGGAGAAGGGTGGGAGGAGGGGGAGGGAAATGGGAGGCTGGGAGGAGGAGGAAATTTGTTTTTTTTTCTTTTCTCAATAAAAAAACAAAAACAATTCATAATGGTAGCAAAATTAAAAAAAAAAACGTAAACATGGGTCATGAATCTAGAGAAAAATCTCACATTTCAGAAGCCATGAGTTTCAAGAAAGATTTTCAAGGAAGAAACAATCAATAATACTCCATTTGGTGATGAGATCAAGTCAAATGATGAAAAGCCATTTGGACCTGTAATGTGTTTTCATTCAGCTCTTTCATGATTCTGATGGTGTTGAGTCACCCAGCCTATATTTCTCTGTTAAAAATAGCATATTTTTTGGTTGTGAAAGTAGGAGGATTAGGTATAGAAGAGCTAGAGGGTTCTTTTGGGATGGGAGGAGCTGGGACTTGTTGAAAGACTTTGAGAAGTAAATCACGAAAAGGGCAGAAAGAGAACCTGAAGGAGGGAACCTGCAAGAACCTGAAGGAAGGAACCTGTGAGAAACTGAATGAGGACGGAGGGGATACTTGTGAGATTTCATAGAGTAGGGGTTGCCTTAGACTTGAGATAAATCTTCCTCCTTTTCCTTTTCCTCCTACTCTTCCTCCTTCTCCTTTTCTTCCTCTTCCCTTTTCTCCTTCTCTCTCCCTCTTTTAATCTCTATATAGAGAGAATATAGAATATAGACATGAAATGCGCCCAGAATCTCACACATGCTAGGAAAGTGGTATACTACTCCATCCCCGATGGCCAGAGGACATTTTTATCTTCCGTTGAGTCACAAAGCACCCGGAATGATCATCTTATGAGAATCTCAAGTGAAAGTAGTGATGGATTTTGATAGTTGGTTTAAGAGGAGTGAGGAAACTTGAGTATTCATTAAGGGTGGAAGAAAGAATTGTGTATAGCATTGTCTAGATATAACAAAATCCCATATAACATTACATGTCCTGTTGAATTTTAAAGACCAAGAGTTTGTAAATGACTCCTGGCTACAGTCATGGGATCTTCTCTACAGCTCTTGAAGGGATGAGAAGCTTACAATCTGCTTTCAAAATAGCACTATGGTGGATATACAGAATTATTTTCCCAAATATTTCCATACCCCAATCCACAGTCTATGAATATATTATATGATATGGTACTCCTTGGATGCAATTAAAGATTCTGGGGTATGGAGATTATCTAGTGAGCCCAAGTTAATCACAACAGCTCACATAAGAGAGAGACAAGAACTTCGAAGTCAATAGTAAGAGATCTGATCTCAGAAGCAGAGGCTGCAGGGAGATGCTTCCAGTGCAGATGTGGTGTGCCTCTGAAGTTTGAAAAGCCTGGAAGTAGACACTTCCTGAAACCACTGCAAAGAGCCGGCTCTGCTGCCACTCTGCTTTTGGTCCCAAAATACTCACTTTAGACTTCCAATCTCTAAAACTTTCAAGATATTTAGTATTTTCAATCCTTAAGATTCTGTTCATTTGTTAAAGCAGTTGAAGGGTGAACTGCATGGAATTCCCTTTCATCTGGGATGTCCGTGGTCATTTCAGTCTCCTCGGGTCTCTCCCCAAGGCGGTGGCTAAGCAGTGCTGAATGATGAGTGTAAAGAAGAGCAAGGTTTCTATAGTGGACCTGGGATGGCTGATCTGGTCGTCAGCTTGATCAGATCTGTAACCTACTGAAAAGCGTTCATCTGGGTGTGTCTTGAGGGTATTTCCTGGAAAGGTTAGATGGCAGAGAAGACCCTCCTATACGGAAAGCTACCCCTTCCAGTGGCATCTCAGCTCTAAGGAGACCTTGTGGGGGGAACTGTGGCTCTGCGCCTGCTTGTCTTCACCTCCAGACTGCATTTGCTGCTTCTACTGTTGTCACTGTCGCTGCCTCTGTGACTGCCATCCTTTGGCCAAATGAAAACTGTCTTCTTGGGCTACCCAACATGGACCACAGGCCAGTGACTCTGCTGCCACTGAGGCATCCATCCTCAAGGACTGAGCAGTCACTCATGTCTCAGCTCTTAAATGTGAAGGAGCCATTGCTGGATTACCCACATCATGCTGCTCTGGTAAATCACTTTCAACATCTGTTGATTCTGTCGGTCTGTTCTACTGGAGAACCTTGATGTGTACAATAGTATCAGAGGTGGAGTGGCTGCTGTCATCATCCGCGAGTCACCTTGTGGGAGGGTTGTGAAAGAATGTGAAACCCAGGGCTAGGAAGCCCTAGAGCCAGACGTTAATGGACATTCTGAAGGGATTTTGGAAGACCAGAAGATGGAGAAAAATGAAGACGATGAGGGCCTTTTATTGATTTTTAAACTAAACTAAACTGTGGTCTGGAAAAGTAGCTCATTGGGTAAAGTGACTGCCACACAAACATGAGGGCCTGCTTTTGAGCCCCAGTACCCATATAAGAGGTCAGGAGCAGCATTTCTAGCCTGAATCCCCAGAGGTAAGGGGACAAAGGCAGGACAGTCTCTGGGGCTTAGTGGCCATCCAGTCTTGCTAAATTTGAGAGCTCCGGGTTCACTGAGAGACACTGTCTCAACATCAAAAATGGAAAACAAAAGAAAAAGTCATCCAACATCAACCTGTGCATGCACACACCCATGAGAGAAAGAGAGAGAGACAGAGAAATTACAAATTTTTTAGAGTAAGGCAATTTTATACTTTATTCATTCTTATTGAATTATCAGAATAAACCCAGTGGAGGAAGCAAATATCAGCCATGATACTGGCTATCTTTATTCTGTAGCATCCTGAAACCCCATCTGTGATTCTGTTCATTCCAGTTTTGAAGCCAAACCCACCCACCCTCCTCTCAGTGGCCAGGATATTTTTTACCATATCTTGTCACATTTGAGGACATAATTAAATTTATTCCAGTCTAGCAGGTTTTACTCCCACCAAGTTGAGAACACTTCATAATAATTACTGATGTGATAATAATCACTGATGATAATTTTTAGATGAAACAAAAAAGAAGTCTAAAATATGTAGGCCACGACACACCCTCCAACACAAGCAAAGTCTCAAAAGAAAGAGCTATATACTTTAGTAAATACATGTGACAAGTATGTCCCCCATGGAATTTCCCCACTTCCTTCAGATATCTGCTCAAATATATGCTTATAGGAGATCTCAGCCCCCCCCCCCCTTTTAGGGTTTTTTGAGACAGGGTTTCTCTGTAGCTTTGGAGCCTTTCCTGGAACTAGCTCTTGTAGACCAGGCTGGCCTTGAACTCACAGAGATCCAATTGCCTCTGCCTCCCAAGTGCTGGGATTAAAGGCGTGCATCACTACTGCCTGTGCCCCCTCCCCCATTTTAAATGACGCCCTTTGCCTGTCACCTCTGCCCTTGGCTCTCATCTTCCTCTCCTGTTCTTACAGTGCCTCGCACCAGTGGATACTAATTGCAGGGTGGTTGTTTTCTCATCTGCTTTTCTTTTGCACAAGGTAAACCGGGTCAGAGGTCAAACTCTGCTTAGATCGCATGCAGTGTCTTTCAGACCTAGCACTGTGACGGGCAGAGTGGCCTCGGAAGAATTTGCTAGGTAACGGCTTTACAAACTTATGGAGCAAGGTGTGAATCAATCAGAGGGATTGGAATTGAATTTCTGGGAAGTGTGCAGCATGCGCTGTGGAAATCAAAGGACTCAAAAAGTTAGAATTGGGTGTACTTTACAGCCCATCCCTACCACTCCTGGGTGTTTACTCCGAAGATTCCACATCAATATATCACTTGCACATCAATATTAAATGTTTCTCTCATGTGTGGTTTTTAGATTCTATACAGATACATAAGGATGTATGTGTGTGTGTGTGCGCGCGTGTGCGTGCATGTGTGTGTGTGTGTGTGTGTGTATGTGTGTGTGTAGCATGAAGGTTGAAGCAAACCTAGGGGACAAAGGTGACTACCAGGGTAGAGGCAGAGGTAAAATGGGTAGGAATGGAGAATATGGAAGATATACACAATATAAAGTATAAATACTTGTATAACAATGTCCTTATATAACAGAGCACCATGTTCAGTGAACATATACAATGAAAATCTTGTCATGACTCAATTTGTAATGACATCAGAGAAGTTATGTAATGCCCCAGTCCTGAATTCTCCCATCTGGGCAGTCGGGGCGTCCTTCCTCTGTTTACCTACCATGCCTCAAAAGTGATGAAATGTTCTGCTGATGCTACCCATGTTGCTGAGCTCGGCATGGTGTGGCTACTCACTAAGAGCTAAGCTGTTGTCTAACTTCCATCTGGCTACAATGCTGCTATTATAACTTGAATTGTCTCATTTCATTCTTTAGCAGAACAGTTGGCAATTTACATAACACACTTGGACTTCCATATTTGGGTAACTCATTGTCTTTGGCTTTCTTGGGCTCAAACTAAAGGATGCTAACAAATGGGCAAGGAGGACCTAGTGATGCACTTACTGAAGAGACACAGTGATGGCTGATTCCCCATCACGTGGATCTCTTACAAAGAGAGCATGCTCCCTTGAGTCTGAAGGCTGTGTTTTCTCCATGAAACCAATCCACTTTGATCTTGTTATACCATAAGACTTAACTAGAACGTGCTCCTCCGTCCCTCTGACACCTAGAATATTTGGATTAAATTCTGTTTTCTTCCCCCAGCAACTGTTTTAATTTTATTATTTTTTTTTAAGACAGGTTCTTGTTAAGTTGCCCAAGCTGGCCTGGAACTCGTGATCTCCTAATGAGTTCTCAGCCCCCTGAGTCTAGGATTTCAGACATATAACCTGTAAATGGCTCACAGCTATTTCAGAAAAATGAGCCTATTTTATATTCTCCCACAAATGTTCAGCTTTTCAGGATTTCATATTACATGTATTTTTGTAAGGTTAATACAGTCCTCTTGTGATATATGTGTGTGCATACATGGGTATATATGTGTAAAAATGTATGCAAGACATATATATGTGTGTGTGTGTATTGAGTTGTGTGAGTGTGTGGGTATGTGTGAGTGTGTGAATTTTTAGTACTTTTATATTCACAGTAAAACTAAGCAGAAGAGCTGCAGAGGGTTTTTTTCCCAGAATTCCCCCTGCTCTGCCACATTACCAGTCTCCCTGCTATCCACACCATCACTAGAGAGGACTTGTTAGAGCTGGTGAACATATGTGACCTACTATTACTTGTTACATCCATTGCTGTCCGTGATTACAGCCATTACTCCTTGCTGTAACAAAATCCCTGATGGAAGAGCTTAAGGAAGGGAGGGTTTATTCAGGCTCACGGCTGGGGCTACAGCCCATCATGGAGGGGGAAGGGTGAGTGCAGGATGTAAGCCGCTGGCCATGCTGAATGTGAGACAGGAAGCAGAGAGCACGAACACTGTTGCTCAGCCCTCTTCCGCCTTTTCACTCAGGCCCAGGACCTCAGCCCTTCATACGACGCGGGCCAGCAACATTTTGGCTTGTTTTTCCCACCTCATTAAGCCAATCCAGAAAGTCCCTCACAGACATGCCTGGAGTTTTGTTTCCATGGTGATTCTAAATCTCACCAAAAAGATTGGGGAGATTAACCTCCCGATGGTTGACGGTACAGTTAACTCTTTACACTGTATGTTCTCTAGATCCAGCATTACAGTATCATACAGAGCGGTTTCACCTTCCCGAAAGGTCTGTGTATGCACCAGCAGTGGCTCCATCTTGAAAGACTACAAAGGCATACACTTTGCTCTCAGAGCGCCCTCTTAGTTCCCGCGTCTCTCTCGCCTGCTTCCGTGATAACCCTCTGCCTGGTAATAAGTCTCTGGTTTTGGAAAACTTAAAGAATTCAGGTCCATTTCTCCATTTTCAGTGAGACAATTTCCAGGAATTTGTAGTTTATAAATTGGTAAAGTTAAAACTCAGAGAAAAGGGGAAAATGCAGACGCAGTTCTTTTTCCCCAGTGAGAATCTGTCTCTTTCCTTGTGCATTTTATCTGCTCGCCACACTGCAATGATTCATGATCGGATTTGTGAATGGACGCCAAGAGGAAGAGACCGGGGCATATTTGAAAGAAAAAAAAGCTGGTTATGCTAGTCATGAAACTGAAATCACAAAACCAAATATCATATAGTATCTACTTGTGTGCTACGCATTGTGTAGGGGCTGTAAAAGGAAAGGAAATGAGCCGTGAATCAAAGTCAGACCATGAGCACAGGGAGCAGCGATGTGAGGTGCAAGCTGTACCAGGATTCCTCTGACTCAGTGAAGGACACATATAATTAGGTCCCCTGTCTTATTGGGGTATTTTGTTCATTTGTTTTGTTGCCTGTTTTTCAGACTGCACTGTAGATTCCCAAGCTCAATCCCCTAAAGGCTGGTTTTACTGCTCATGGAAAGAAGTCTGAGCATCCTTGTTATTGTAAAGATACTGAGGTGATCGTGGGGTGTAGATAAATTTAAGTTAGGATTGACTCCGGTCATCACACACAACAGGATCTGTTTCTGAATGAGTCAGCATACAGATGTCCTTAAAAGAGAAAATCACATTTTTCTCCCTATTTGATCACCCATTGTGTTGAATACAATGCCTGCTCATGATAAGAGTTCAGCAGTGTTTGCTGACGAATTGAGTATAGTGAGAAGTATACTCGACTCTATCTTACTCAATTCTGTTTATGACTGAGGAAAACAACTCTGTAATAGTCTGAAGAAATAGGGCATCAGGAGGTTTAATTTTTCGGGCTAGCAGACCAGTTTAACAGATAAAAACGTTTGCCACCTGTGACACAAACCTGACGATCTGAGTCAGTCCCTGGAAGCCCTGTGAACGTGGAAGGAAAGAACTAGCTTCACATAGTGGTCCTCTCACCTCCGCATACACACGTCACATACATGTCCACAAACATGCCTGCTTGCTAAGCATAATGAAGAAATAGTTTTAAAAGACATACCATCTAGCAATGAAATTACCAAAGTTTTAGGAGCTCCTTCACTTACCAGAGTCAGTCAGTGGCGAGCAAGTCAAACAGCTGGGGAGGATGATCATACAGTTCAAGGCTGGGAAAAGAATGAAGGCAGGTGAGGAGGGCACAGCAGGTGTGCTCAGTACACTTGGTGCCTTGGGGCTGAACTAATATGTCAGGTCTAGAATGTTCTTCCAAGCACCTTTGGGTTTCACTATGCAGTTACCATAATCAAGGCGAAGGTTTTATAACTCGTAGCTCGGAGTTGAGTAAGGGGAAGTAACTCCTGCCAAATCTCACTTGGGTATCAATCAAAGAATCCCTATTTATGTGGCTAAACTCTGTATGTGTACAATGTGGTTCCATTCATTTTGCATATTGTAGACAGTCGAACTCTCTTTTAACCTAAAAGAATTTCAAATAAAAGAGGCTGAAGAATAAATCAGTGGTGGAACACCTTTCTAGAATATGCAAGGTCCAGAGTTTAATCTCCACTGAAAAGGAATAAGGGAAGGAAGGAAGGAAGGAAGGAAGGAAGGAAGGAAGGAAGGAAGGGAAGGGATTGCTGGGGGCCATTATTACAGAAAGTGGCAATTAATATTCCAGGTGTCAACCCACCAGAAAATAATTTCTGATGGAGGAAGCTCATTTATTGCAAGGCCTGCAGGAAATAGAGATTCCAGAATATCTTTTGCTTCTGTCTGTAATTTCACATGTGCTAAATCCCATTCTTTACCTGGTGGCTATGGGGAATTTCCACAGTCTGTATTCTAATGTGTATATATCTCATGAATACTATCCTGATCTACAGGGCATCTTTATCTGTGGATTGTCAAGAAAGTGGTTTCTTCTTAGATGTATTGACTATTGATATTAATAATGTTAGCTTATATAGAGTTTTGATGAATAAAATAAATACAGAAAGATGCTATCAAGTCAGAGGTTATAAGTTTCCATTAAGAACTATCTTGGAACAAAACATAAGAAAACAGCTGTATTTTCCCCAGCTGCCAAGGTAGCCATACACTATCAACTGATATTAAACTTCAAAGTAGCTTTAGATCAGACCAGGTGCTATGCTAATGGGTTTTAAGATAAACTATTCACAGAAAAATACAATTGTATTTACAAGGACATGTAGCCAGTTGTCTGATTTGTTGAGCCAAGGTAAATAGTATGAAGCAAGTTAATTGCAATGCCAGAGGACAGTGATTACCTTTCTGTACAAAGTCTTGCCTCAGTTTTATTGAGATTTATTCAGATTCCACAGGGAAAATTTTTCTAACTGGCTTGGGCTACAAAATATAATCTAACTTCATAGCTCTAATAAATAGTTACAATTCTTCATTTTCTTATGGTCAAGGGTTACATGCAAGACAAAAATATTTTAAGATTTAAAATGTTTTTAATGTCAATTTGCCTTGGAGAGTGTCAAGTAAGGTTATCTGCACTTGTGTCCCAGACCCTGCCTTGCAGGTTGTGCTGTGTAAGGGCCTCTTAACTAGATGCTACACTCCCTGAGGACATGTCATTCTTTGTAAACAATCTCAAGTCCGAGAAAGTCTAGCCTCTACATCCACTAACCACAAAATGTTTAAGATGTCTATACACTTAGAAGTATAGAATATAGCACGTAATTTCCTTATTTCTTTTAGTCTCCTTAGTAGGTTAGCTTTATAAGGCTACCTCTACAGGTAACAAAGACTTCTCCTTTTGCGGCTGAGGCTTTAGTCCACTAATTAGGGAGTTAACTGGCAGAAAGTGCTTTCTTCTTGCTATGTGACAGGCTATCTGGATTTACTGCTTTGTGAGCTGTTGGAATGATTGCTTCTTATCCTTTACTCAGGAAATGGTGTGTGACTTTCAGATGTAATGCCTGAAATATTGTGTGAGTCTTTGTAAGCTGGGAGAACAAAGAGAGCTGGCAGAAACTTGAGGAACATCACGAGAGAAGGATAGCATCATGTATGAGGGAATTAGAAGGGAAACATCAAGAGTAAAGGTACAGATAGAATGAGAGATAAAGCTGAGCGCATAACAAAGACACGCCATGAGAGCAACATTAACGGAATAAAGAAGAAACCCACCAAAATAAGTGTGAGAGTAAATTTTTCCTAAATCTCTTAGGTAGTAAAAGTCTTAGCTTTGCGACACTGTAGAGTTTTTCTCTGAGCCCTGCTAGCTGCCCAGAAACTGGTTCTTTTGGGTTGCGGTAGAGGACATCTGGCAATTTCTTCCTATCTCTCTAACTATATACTTCAGATATTTTTAGACTATGTGTATCCCAAAATGCTATTTACCTATCCATGGATGGTCCATATTTATGGGTTTATTAGAGAGAACAACTTTTAATAGACATATAAAGAACTGGATAAATGACGAAATGAGATAGTAATTTAGTCAAATCAATATTGCATAGAAATAGAGATTCCATGGAACTAAAAGCTCCTTTTTTAGGTATGTATCACCTAGGAGCCAGGAGCAGATAGGAGTGGCAGTTTTGGAAGAGCAGCAATGGAGGCTAGCGCAGGTAACACTGCACCGAGATGCTCCCATTCCGGCACGTGCACACCTCTTCTTGTCAGTGACAGGCATCACAGGCCTCAAAGAGAAGGAAATTGTGTTTGGTAATCTGAGTGAAAGCTATCCTCCATTTTTACAGGAAATACACACCCTATTCAAAGCAGAAAGAAAATAGATGTATAAGAGTCGGCAGGATTTAGATGCCCAGATAAGTAGAGACAAAAGAGTCTAGCTAAGAGGGTTCATGATTCTATTACCAGTCCCCATTTTTATATTATTAAATAGTAGATGATTATGTCTCAGTTAAAACAGACTTTATAGCTGTATGCCATCTGTATTACTATTTTTATTATGGCAGCATCTTTGAAGAATGTATTTGATTTTAAAAAAGAATATCTGCTTTTAGATGTTTCCTACCAAAAAAAAATAAAAAAAATCAGAGAAGAAGAGAGCTCAGAGGCACATGTGTTAAATAAATATCTCAATGAATAAAATTAAGCTGGAAGTCCATAATGGTCCTCAAAAAGTCTTGTGATGTCAGGGCACATTGGATGAGTTTATGCATTGCTCATACACACAGAGAATGACTCGGACACATTGCTCACCTAGGAAATTCAATTTCTGCATTTTTGTTCCTTACTTTGAACAAACAATACTTACTCAATCACCGATGAATAAAAGACACCAGAGATTTGGAAAAGGACAGATCTAAGAGATTTTGACCATCTTTTGAACAAAAGACGTTTCTAATGAGGACAGTTATAAATGGCTGACATGTATGAGGGTAGGGATGCTGAGGTGGATGCTTGGAGCTTCATTGTTTGGATGTTTATTCCCCCACTGAAGGTAGCAGCACCATGATATGGAATACTACTAAACACCATTGTTTGGAAAACTGGGCCAAAAGTTAAAATCACAGAAAAAACTCAAATTCACCTGTGTCTTGTGGCAATCCAATGCTGTCTACAAGATAATTCACGTGACAGAGCCATCTTCTGTCCCAGTTAAATTTAGTCCAAAATATGTTTTAGATCTGAGGTTCCAGAACCGCCTTCATTCTTCCATAGACTCTCCTGGAGGGGACTGACTGGCAGGCTCTAGATCACACAAGATGCCACCATGCACCTCTGTCCCAAAGTGGCACTGAATCATTAAAGAAATTGTTTAAACTCCCCTCCCATACTTCATCGTTAACTAAATCTGGACTTCATGCCAAAGGTTACAGGCTCTGCAGTTGTCTCACTAGGTTCAAATCTTTGTTTGGAGAAAGTTGGTTATGTCTTGTGCTCAAGTGAATTCATTTACAACATAACAATTACAGTAACACCTACATCACAGAGGTCTGTGACAATTATATAGTTCATATGGAGCATCTTAGGAAAAATACAAACATTCAGACAATGTAAACTTGCATATAAATGTTCTTTCATATTGTCCAACTTCTCTTCACCATGTTCTTGTTTTATGAGAATTGTTGTAAAGTGGCTGTTAGTTTGTTTCCTGGCTGCCTGGCAATTCAGACCTGAAATAATCACACAGAAACCATATCATTTAAATCACTGATTGGCCTATTAGTTCTAACTTCTTATTGGCCAGCTTTTACATCTTAATTTAAGCCATTTCCATTATTTCATATTTTACCATGAGGCTCATGGCCTACCAGCAAGGTTGGGCGTGTCTGTCTAGGGTGACAACTCCATGGCTTCTCTCTAACTTCTTCTTCCTCCCAACATTCAGTTTAGTTTTCCCTGCCTAGATAATTCTGTCTTGCTATAGGTCCAAAGCAATTTCTTTATTCATTAATGGTAATCACAACATACAGAGTGGAATCCCACATCACCTCCCCTTTTCTGTTTATATGAAAATAAAGGTTTTAACTTTAACATAGTAAAATTACATATAACAAAACAGTTATCAAGGAAGAATTACAGTTACAGTATTTATGTCTGCTTTATCTTTTATCATAACTAAGGAAAACTATAACTATAAATTTTTCAACTCCATCAGAGACTCCAGAAGGATATAATATTACCTAAGTCAACAGGAAGTGCATTGTAAGCAACTTCCAAAACTCTAGAATTGACAGAGACATCTCACTACCTGGACAGTCACCCGAAGTTGTTCTGTGTACCATTGGGATCCATCTTCAGCCTACAGGCTCATAGTATCCAGCAAACTTTTCCATGAAGCAGAAAATTTCAGAGACAGTTCCACCTATATTGGCAGTTTGTCAGTCATTTGCTTCTGTGTCCTGGAGAATGTCTAGCTGACTCTTTCATGACGCAGGAACCTGAAGGATCATCTCACCTTTAGGCGAATTCAGCAGTCATTTCTCTGTGGATCCTGCAGGTCCAGTTCACCCAACATAACCATCAAACAGTCCAGGCAAAAGAAGTTTCTTGCCAAAATGGCTAACAAACTCCATGAGGAGCCTTTTCGATGCCCATCTTTCTCTTGAAGTATATTGATGCTGCCGGGAGATGTGTTTCACTGTCATAAAAAGTCCTAAATTCTTAAAACACTTTAAATGCCATATTCTGAAGGTCTCTGAAAGATTTGAAGAATACCTATCTAACGGAAATATATCTCTATATATCTAGAAAACCTAACTAACATTACTAGAAGTTTGACTATTATGGAGGATTATTTATTCACCTATATTTCTTAATTATACATTACATTTTAAATGAGCTGCACAAATACAATACCTTAATCAAGAGCAAATATGTATATATATATATATATATATATATATATATATATATATAACAAAATTGACCTTGAATTTGCATCAATAAACCAAGATCCATACCAATGCAAATCTTTAGAGCATATCCTCCTTTAAATGCAAACAAACATTTATAAACAATACTTGGGAATATGGACATAGTTCTCTCCAAACTGCTTCCTGCTGTTTATTGGGTGAAGTAATTTTTTGAGGGGTGTTCAAGGCAACCTTTCAGGGGATCTTGGTCCATCAAACCACATTAGTCTGGAAGGATTCCACAGGTTCTCATCCTCTGTGGAAACAAAAGAACGTCTCTTCCAAAGCAACATATCCTTGGGCCCAAATTTTGAAAACAAGATACCTTTAAAGTATATATGTTGGTTACTTAGCTCCTTAACAGTCAAAAAATTAAAAGAAAATGTAATAGTATTTATAATCCAGACTCTTTGTATATCCCATCTTTACATGGCTTTTCTTACTCTATTACTTTTTAATATTTATTTTATTTTATTATCTTTATTCCTTTAATCTATGACTGTCTGTACTCTGTTTCTTTAAAGACTTTGTTTTTTATAAACCATTTACTTCTTTTTATAATTCTCTATACTCCTTTTATTTTTCTCCCAAGCCTATGAGCATTTTTAAAACACATTGTGTCTCATTTAGAGGTCTTTTTCATCTGAATTTGTCTTAATTGCATATCTGTAATTCTTTTCTGACCAGAAGTGCTTCTTAAAATGCTAAGCCTTTCTTATGCACTTAAGTGGCACCATTGCTAGGGGAAATATGGCACTGCCTGCTTGCCCTACCTAGTCCAGCATGTCAGAGCTGTTTGTTGCCTCTGAGAGCAATGCTCACAGCCCCATTTTTAGGCACACAGCAGTCCTATGTTGCCATTAAGCAAGTTGTAGCACTCTGTTCACAAACCCCATTTAAATGTTCTATAGCCAGACCTCCATAAAGAGAGTTTTCACTGGTAGCATGACCCAGAAAGCTGGCTTATCAAAACCGCAGGTTTTTTTTCTGCTACTGCTGAATCAGGAAGCCAAGTACATCTCATTTAAGAGAGGCTTCCTGATTCAGTTTTAGCTGTGAAACTTTGCATCTCTTTTAAGAGGCCCTGCCATCAAACATTTAAGTGGTGTTTATGAATTGCCAGCATCATGCTTCTTAGTGGTGTCAGGGACCTTGAAATGCCACAGAGTTGTGGCAATAAACATGGCTCCGACCAGTATCTCTGCCATGAAGCTAGACTCTCAGAAAGCTAAAGAATGGGATGGATCCAGATGTCAAAGCCAGGCTTAAATCCTAGTCATATTGGTTAGCAAATTAAAGACTCATGTGGTCAGAAAAAAAGAGATATAAAGTAAAGATAGATTCAAATATGAAGAAAACCTTCAAATAATTTACAGTGTGTTTAAAAATATATGTAGACTTGAGAGAGAAAAAGAAAAAGGATAAAGTCCTAAAATAAAAAAGAGAGTAGTTGGGTGTGGTGGCACACACCTTTAGTTCCAACACTGGAGAGTCAGAGGCAAACAGATCTCTGTGAGTTCAAGGGCAGTCTGGTCTACAGAGTGAATTCCAGGACAGCCAAAGATACACAGAAAACCCCTGTCTTTAAAAGCCAAAAATTAAAAATAAAAAATAAGAGAAATAGAGTTTAAAATAAAGCCATGTAAAAATGAAAAATATACAGAGAGTCTGGGTCTTCTGTCTATGTGTTACTTTCATTGGTCAAATAAAGAGACTGTCTTGGCCTTTGATAGGACAGCAGCTTAGATTGGTGGAGTAGACAGAACAGAATGCTGGGAGAAAGAAGTAGAGTCAGGCAGATGCCATGGCTCTCCTCTCTGAGACAGACACTGGTTAGACTCCTGCCAGTAAGCCACAATCAAGTGGCGATACACATTAATGGAGATGGGTTAAACGAATATGTAAGAATTAGCCAAGAAGAGGCTAAATATAATGGGTCAGGCAGTGTTAAAATTAATACAATTTCTGTGTGGTTATTTCGGGGTATAAGCTAGCTGGGTGCCGGGAATGCAGACCACTTCCTATTACAACAAACGTAAAATGTCAGAGCTAGCTAGAAATATGCCTGAGTCATAGGTCAAATGGTGTTGCAATTAATATAGTTTCTGTGTGATTACTCGGGTCTGAGTGGTTAGGAAACAGTGCAGTCTCCGTCAACAGGACTCAGCAGGAGAGAGGAATATTCCCAAAAAAACTCTTACTCTCATTTACATTTCTCTATCATCCCAAGAAAAAAAATCATGACTTCTTTATCTAAGCAGAAGAAATGCAAAACCAGTCACTAAGGTGAATGGGAAAAGTTGAAATGAAGCCAGCTAGGATGGTGCATGCCTGCTAGTCCTGCATTTGAGGCTGAGATTGCAGGAGGCTCACTGGTTCCAGGCCAGCCTGTGCTGCATAGAAACATTAGGTGACTTGGGCCCTAGTGAGATGGTATCTTAGTTAGGGTTTCTATTGCTGTAAAGAGACACCATGACCATGGCAACTCTTATAAAGGAAAACATTTAATTGGGACTGCCTTACAGTTCAGAGATTTAGTCAATTATCATCATGGTGGGGTGCATGGTGGCACACAGGCAGACATGATGCTAGATAGGTAGCTGAAAGTTACACATCCAGATCAGCAGGAAGAGAAACAATGGACCTGGCTTGATCACTTGAATCCTCAAAGCCCAGCCCTTAGTGACACACTTCCTCCATCAAAGCCATACCTACTCCAACAAGAACACACCTCCCAATAATGCCACTCCTATGAGCCTATAGGGGCCACTTTCATTTAAACCACCACAGATGGTTTACACACACATCTGAAAAAATAAAAGTTAAAAGACAATTGATGTTCTGGTTTCCTCATCTGTATTCAGTTCACTTGGTCTCTATAGTAACCAAGCCACTCTCTCCTCAAAGGCTTTGAAGAGTAGAAGACCCTTAGAACAGTGGGTCCTCCAATGCCTTAGTGGCCATTTGGTCTGCTTGTGGACCTATATTCAAGGATGAATAATGGACTTGGAGTTTGGAGTTCATTTCTCCTTCTAAAGCTAAGACAGCTCCTGTTAAGACTAATGGGAAATAAAGTCCTTTGGATACAGCATTGAGACCTGCATTGGAATGTTCTACATATGAGAGAGGGTCCAAGACATTTAAAGTTTAAAAGGCCTAAGAAGTCTGTGAGGAAAAATTTTTAATAACACACATCCTGTGTTCCTCAATTTGTTTTCCAGAGAAGCCCTAGGGAGCCATGCTTTAAGTTCAGAAAAAGCTGATTCAGTAATCACTCATTTATTAGAAGTCATGGCTATCATGGGTATACCTACACACACAAAGACGATAATGGTCCTGCTTATGTTTCTAGGAAAATGAAACGGTTTTTTGATTATTACAATATCAAGTATGTTACAGGTATACCATACAATCCTACAGGTCAAGCAGTCATAGAAAGATCAAATCGAACTATAAAAGATATGTTGAACAAACAGAAAGGGGTGAAAACACCCCCAGAAATAGGTTACATAATGCTTTGTTAACCTTGAATTTTCTCAACGCTAATGAGAAGGGAACAACAGCTGCAGAAAGACATTGGATAATGGAAAAGTCTACTGAACTAAATCAACCAGTTTATTTCAAGGATGTGCTGACCTCACAATGGAAGCCAGGAGATGTGCTACGTTGGGGAAGGGGTTTTGCTCTTATCTCCACAGGAAAATACTCATCTTCAAAGAAATTAAGGGACCCTGAATATTTAATTAATGATGGATGGACACATTTTGTAAGTATTAACTTATATATATATATATATGTCTTATTAAACATTTCTTTATAAATATGTAGAGCTGGTTTTGAAGTTGGACTCTGGCTCAGTCCCTCTCCAATTCCAAGCCTGTTAGTAAGAGAAAAACCCAGAGTTTCTGGAGTTTCTGTCTCATATCAAGAGCCATGACATGGGACAGAAAGAAATATGAGTTTAGAAAACATCTTTGCTTTTCTTCATATCTATCATACTTTTCATTGAATATATCTATCATGCCTTTCATTGAATATAGATATATATGTATGTCTCTATATGTCTATATGATTAATGTTTAAGTTATTCTCAATGAACAATGAGTTTTTCCTGAAGTGACATTTGAAGTTTCCAGGAAGAAGATGGGGCCCCACAACAACAACTCTACCTGGTTGATATGACGTCATGATACTGATAGCGCTACTACAAGACCTGTTTTGGATACCAGCTGCACAAGACGATCCCAACTTGGTTAGCTGAAATGGTGCACATCTTGTACAACATTCTGGCCAGACCTCCACAAAATACTCAGAGACTATTTGCAATTTTAAAAGACATTGATCTTGAAATTTAACCATTATTTTACTTTCACAGGATCCCCCAGAAAGAACGTCGCCCCCATGACAGCTGGAAGTAATTCTAGAGGACGACGTCCCCTCTCCCAGTAAAGTTTACCCCTGGGTTTAGGGACATCATTTAGGGGTTGGGAGGTTGGGGGAGGAATTTTATAAGCTCAGGGATCATTTTGAAAAAAAAAAGAGGGAATGATGGGATAATAGATTTATAATTGTGAGTTACTGCTTTTAGACAAATATATTGGTATCCATTCTTGTATATTGATACAAAGTTAAATTATATTGACTATTGTATGCATGCATGTTTCTATCTCTGTTTAAAACATTTTTATGTATTGACATATATTGTATTGATAAATATATATTGTATATATTTACCATATTGCAGTGTACATTGCTACCTCTGATTAAGATACTTATATAATGTTTGTGTATTGATATATATTTACCATATTGCAATGTATATTTGTACAGTGTTTATATTTGGAGGTCATTATCCTCATTTGTTACACAGTTGTTTATTGTCTTAGTCTTTAAGTTAGATAGATACTGAGAATTATATAGATAAGTAGTCATCTAAGTTTGTCATTTATAATTAGACTAATCAGGTTCTCTAGATATATAGAGATTATACTCAGTATAGATAGATAATCTTCGACCTCTTCAAAGAGCTGTAGAAAATGGCCTGTAATCTAACTCAGAGTTTCGTGATAGTGAGACACAATTGCTCCTGGCAACACCACTCTATTCCCGAGAGAATGTTGAGCACCAAAGGCACTCCACCTGGAGCCTTTCTATTTGGCAGAACTGGCCTTTGGGCAAAGAAATGCCCATACCTCAACCACTGACAGAGATACAGAGCATGCATCAATAGATAAAACAGGACTGGCATATCCTACCAAGACAGGGTAAGATAGTTTTGAAAAGTTCCTTGCCTTTAATAATGGTATGTCAGTTATGTTAGGCCTTAGCCAAAATTGGTTGACTCAACATTGCAAACGAGACTTTGGGTGATTGCCCAGGTAGTCAGTTGTCTCTGTCAGTTGTTGCACATTTTGGATATATCTTGTTTGTTAAGTAATATTTATTTCCTTCTCAGATCTTTGACGGAGTTGAAGATTATATAATTGTAGTTACTCTCTACATTATTTAGACTCCTTGAGATAGAATGTTTAGCAAAACTTTTGTTCTCAATATTGTTTGTTATATTTATTATTTGTTATTATTGTATATAGTTGTATTTGGTTTAGTTCTGTCTTATATAGACAAAAAGGGGAGATGTAGGGATAAGTCCCGCCCCTAAGGGGGCGTGTTCGCCTCGGGCTAATGTTTGCCTATAAATTTGGCGAGCATGCTCCCAGCCGTTGCTTCTGCTTTCCTGGTCTCCACAGGAATGGTGGTTCTGTAAGTCTATTTCGCCATTAAAGCTGTATATATATTTTTACAATCTGTCTGCATTCGTTTACGCCGTTACATGCTCATTTTTTCAGTGTTAATAGTTTTTGGGGAAAGATAATGCTATCCTCGGAGCCTGAGCTCCGACTGTTACAGCTTCTGATTAGAGTGATTTATTCAGTGTTCCTTGTAAGCCTGTGGTAGAGGCAGAGGAATGCTAATCTGTCTGCTGTAATGATGAAGAGAAGGGATCACCTAAAACCCACGAAGGATTCATTTTCTGGAACCGATGCCTTCAGGCTCCAAATCCAAATCCTCACTGTGTAGCCTATCAGCCCCATTTCCTGAGGCTGATTCTACCTGCCTGTTTAAATCCCACTCTGGTGTTTTGTCTATCCAGTCTTTCCTGTCTTGACCTAACAGATGATTGAAAGACACTTTACAGTACTGGCATTCCAGAATATCTTGTTATTCTCAGAGTATCTGGTGTGTGCAGAAGAGGGGGAAGAAGGATTGTAGGAGCCAGGGGACGCAAGGACACCAGGAGAACCTGGTTCAAAGGGTTCAAAGGGGCTCACAGAGACTGATGCAGCAATCAAGCACCCTGTATGGGTCTGAGCTAGGTCCTCTACAGTATATTATAGTTGTATAGCTTGGTGCTCTTGTGGGACTCCTAACAGTGGAAGTGTGGGTGTCTCTGACTCTTTTGCCTGCCTTTGGAACCCTTTTCCTCCTTCCGGGTTGCCTTGTCAGGCCTTGATATGAGGCTTTGTGCCTAGTCTTATTATGCTGTGTTTGGATGATATCCCTGGGAGGCCTGCTCTTCTCTGAAGGGAAATGAAGGAACAGTGGATCAGGGGGAGAGGGTAAGTGGAGTGGGGGAGGGAGAGGAAACTGCAGACAGAATGTAATGTATGAGAGAATAAATAAAATAATAACCAGGTGTGTTCATCATTGATCCCCATATTGAAGACCTGAAGTAGTCAACTTGTCTCAAGCCACAGTTTGAAAGGTTGTAGTCCACAGATGGATTGAGGTAGAACAGCATGGTGGCAGGGAGGGGGGGGTGATTGGAAAGACAACCACTCACAGCATAGCTGTGCAGGAAAAGAGAAAGACACTGGGTTCTCACATTCATCTTTAAGGTTATTCTCCAGTGACCAAAAGAACTCCCTTGAGGCTCTACCTGTTAACACTTCCACTCTGGAAGCAAAATCTTAAGTACCTATTCCTTAGAACATTGTACATTCAAACCCATCACACTAAGTATTTTCTGGTGTTTTCCTTTGTAATAAATACTATTACAAAATAAATACTATATTTTGGTATTTCAAAAATCTAGATTAGGGCTGGAGAGATGGCTCAGAGGTTAAGAGCATTGCCTGCTCTTCCAAAGGTCCTGAGTTCAATTCCCAGCAACCACATGGTGGCTCACAACCTTCTGTAATGGGGTCTGGTGCCCTCTTCTGGCCTGCATACACACAGACAGAATATTGTATACATAATAAATAAATATTTAAAAAAAACAAAAAACAAAAATCTAGATTATATGCATTATGCAATACTCAGAAAACTATTCATTGCATTAATTTCATATTAAATATGAATGAGAAAGTAAAAACCACTTGGGAGTGCATAACTTCCTGTAAAAAAAAGTATTCAGAATTCTGTTCGGTCGTATTATTCCCAATTTCCTAATGAATTATAAAGCTAAGTCTGTTAAGTTTTGTTTCCTTAATGAATTTTTATTTTCCCCACAGTTTGCCTTAGTCTAAGCAGTTTCTAGAAATCCTTAATATGAATTTGAATGAAATGGGTATAGTAGTTTCGGAAGTGACCCTAGGGAAAGTAGGCTGGGGAGTTGGCTCAGTGGTTAAGAGCACTGACTGCTCTTATAGAGGACCTGGGTTCAATTCCCAGCACTCACATGGTGACTCACCACCATCTGTAACTCCATTCACAAGGGATCAGATGTTTTCTTCAGACTTTAGGGTACACCAGGCAAACACACATGGTACACAGACAAACATGTGGGGAAAAAAACTCACACACACAACACAGTAATGACGATAAAAAGTAACAATGATGGTAATGATGATAAAGCAATCTTTTAACAAAGAAGAGTTGGAGAGAAAAGGATAAGAAGATTTGAAGAGGCTCATAAATCTGTGGCTCTTTATGTTCCTTTTCTTCCCTGAGAGGTACAAAATTAATTTCTCAGAACTAGGCTGGTTTTCCATACCAGAAATTACTTCAACCTATTCCCCGCTTTACTCCAGAAGGAATTGGCTAGAAAGGTAAAAGAGGAGTAGCTCTTAGCTAGCTCACTCTCAAATCTATTTTCGCAGGACCAAGTGTAGAAGGTTCTGGCATCATGATAATGGCAAAGTCTATAAAGTGCTGCTAATGATTCTGTGGGTGCCAGTGTTGTAGGAGTATGACAATGGATACAGTTCATATTCTGTCGCATCCTCCAGTGTTGACGACTGGAAGTTATAATCCTGGCTGTTCCTGTGGCCTTTAATGCCATCACTCACCAAGGTCATCAAATCGATGACCCTCATCACAGCAGGTGCCGCGCACCGGCTTCTGCTCAGACCCCAGCTGCCACACAATGGCTTCCACTCTAGCTAGAAAACACCCTTACTCTAGATGGAGCTTGGATACCGATGTTACTGCTCTCACTCCCAACTCTGGACTACAGAGAGCTTAGTAGGTAGTGTCTGGAAGCAGGGTAAAGACTAAACTCAGAACCTAAATGGTGCTCTACTCCTCCACCATCAGCCCCAGTACAATAAATTTTAGCAAAGAAGCCCACCTTCCATCAGTGAGGATGGATGAAATACACCATAGCATCCATACCACTCTAAAGTGAGAAATCCTTTACATGAATTGTCTTCACGGCTCGTTAAAATGACAAGGGCAAGTCTGAGCCATTACCAGGAGAGCCCATTTGTGAAACGAAGAATCGTTATTCTATTTTTTTTCCTGCCTGTTCTTCATCTCTATACCTATGTGAAAATGAATTTAAAGGTCTGGAGAGGTCATTGGCTTAACTAACAGAAACGCTTGAATGCACATGAAATGTATTTGGACGTATTTGGTACCCAATTTCTTTTTTAAGTATAAAAATAAACTCAGAAGCAAGCTATGAATTGAATGCAAAATGCTTTTTGTCAGGAGAGGAGCAGGCTGCCTGCCAGCGCACAATGCCAGCTTCAAGTAAGCCAGCTGAGGAGGGTAGGCATCTGAGAGGAGAGAAAGAGCCCACAGAGCCTGTAAAAAAAGGTGACTCTTCTCAGTGGGAATCAGACACAAAGACCTGCAGCCCTGGTCATCCTGATAATGTCAGCAGCCAACCCATCCCCAACTTAGATTCAGCTGAGTCCGGAAGTGACCTCCTACCTCCCACGTCCCTTGTCTAAGAGTCCACGAGAGTTCTTTCATCTTTGACTAGTGAGAAATAAGAAACAGGCCTGAGTGACCATGCCTATGAGCAGCAGCCCCCTGCCCCAGGAAAGGGCAGAGAGGGGCTCTACGTTAGTCACTGCTACAAAATTCTTAGGGAGTGCATGCAGGCCTTGACTGCATTTGCCACAATTTTAAGGTTTTTGTTTGAGAGGTCAATAGAGATGTCAAAATGCAAGAGGTTGATTAAACGTTAATGATCATATGAGTATTATTTTATGCATTTAGCTGTCAAGATCTTTATTTTTATTATTTATTTATTTATTTATTTATTTATGGGGCTGGAGAGATGGCTCAGTGGTTAAGAGCATTGCCTGCTTTTCCAAAGGTTCTGAGTTCAATTCCCAGCAACCACATGGTGGCTCACAACCATCTGTAATGAGGTCTGGTGCCCTCTTCTGGCCTGCAGACATACACACAGACAGAATATTGTATACATAATAAATAAAAAATAAATAAATATTTATTTATTTATTTGGTTTCTCTGTGTAGTTTTGGAGCCTGTCCTGGAACTCGCTCTGTAGATCAGGCTAGAGGAGGCTAGGCTCGAACTCTCAGAGATCCACCTGCCCCTGCTTCCCAAGTGCTGGGATTAAAGGCATGTACCACCACTACCCAGCTCTTAAATTTTTGTTTTGTTTTGTTTTTTCGAGTCAGATATCTCTGTAGCTTTGGAGCCTGTCCTGAACTAGCTCTTGTAGACCAGGCTGGCCTCAAACTCACAGAGATCCACCTGCCTCTGCCTCCCGAGTGTTGGGATTAAAGAAAGGCTTGCACCACCACAACCTGGCTGGCTGTCAAAATCTTACTTCTTTTTTTCTAATAAATTCTCAACCTCTTTCCCCCTCCTCCTTTCCCACCCCTGCTTCTCTATCTATACTGTGAATTTTAAATAGTTCATAAAAACAGAAGGGAAAATATTTGGGAAGAGGAAGAGAGCCAGTATTCCTTGCAGCTGGTGTACAGTATCTTCAAGGCATCCACAGTATCAAAGTGGCCCTGCTGTCATAACGACAGTCTAGCTGGTAGCTAACGGAGAGACTGCTCAGTCAGCAGCTCCAGCCCAAGGACAGACCAGCACCCAAGGGACAAATCTGACAAATGTCAATCAATTGCATAATCAAAGCAGCTGGCCTGGACAGTGGAAAAGAATACAATAAAGAGTGTGTACAGCAAAGACCTCAACTTTATCCAACCATACTTCACACCTAGCCAAGCACTCACAGGGAGAGCTGGGTCTCTTCCTGTTCACCTGTCTCCAAATGACTTTACGACTAAAGGATGCTGAACTTTTACCATTAATACAATCACAATAAGAAATTTTTAACCCAACAGATTGGAAAAAAACAAATATTTGCTTTTAAACAAAGGCATTGCTGGAGGAAATACAGTAAGAACTCCCTTAGTGAAATACAGATCGTCACCATCCACACAAGGGCAGTATGCTCTGCATATTAAAATGTCCATACCTGTGCCATCTTGCTTGGTGTCAGTCTGACACAAGTTAGAGTCACTTGAAAGCAGGGAACCTCCACTGAGAAAATGCCTCCATGAGACCAGACTGTAGGCGAGCATGTAGGGCATTTTACTGGAAGCGTAAGTGAAGTAAACACTTTCCTCCCCAAATTGCTTTCAGTCATGATGTTGCGTTACAGAAATAGAAACCCTAACTAAGAAAGCATCTTGGTCTGTCAATTCCTCTTTAGGTATCTGTCCCTAAATGACATTCCAGATAAGACACATCCATTTACAGAATTGATTGCTGGTTTTGTTTGATTGTTTGGGTTTTTTTTTAATCATCAGTGACTGAAAATAAGACAACTGCCTTCCAGTAGGAGAGGAGATACGTCATCTCTGGAAGACTTCGTGCTACCTTCCCCTCCTTCTGAGAGTCTCAGCAACCCAGACTGAAGCCAGCTGGAACTTGCTCAGTAGCCCAGACTTGCTTCAAGTTCCCAGTGATTCCCCCTGCCTCAGCCTGCTTTATAGAAGGAAGGAAATCATTTTCTTGTATCTTTCCCTTGTGCACGTATTACTCACAAAGATAAGTTTATCTGAGAGTGAAGCAAATGAGTCTTGTGACATCATGTATGATGTGGCTTAGTGTTTTCCATGCATTCTTTCTTCTGCGCATGCTGAGTGACATGTGGTACGACACCAAAACCGCAGTAGAGATTATGCAGTTGATTGACATACAATTGACCATGTTCAAGACGCACTTTAGTTTTCAAAATGATTCCTTATGGGGAGGTAGGAGAAGAAAGTGGGGGTGCTTGGGGGAGTGGGAAAGATCAAGATGTGTTATTTGTATGTGTGAAGTCATAAGATGTTAAATAAAAAAATTCTATTTTTAAACTAGACTTTAGCTTATGTGCCAACAAATTTTATCCTTTATGTGTTTGTTTGGAAACAGGATCTCTAGCCGAGACTTCCCAAAACACCTGATGACCTTGAACCCCTGGCCCCCCTGCCTCCTCTCCTGAGTTCTAGGCTTATAGGTACACGCTTCTCTTCTGTTCTATGGTAGGCTGGAGATTAAACCTGGGACCTCGTGCATGCTGGAAAAGGAACTCTGCTTAACTGAGCTACATCCCCCCAGCCCATACACTTCTTTTAATTGATGTAAAAATAAATTCCTTTTATGGAATGAGCTTTCGTATTTGATATGACGTACTTGCCCTACTTAAGAAGGACATTCAGGAAAGTCCCGAGCTGGTATGTGCACCTTTGAAGTCACAGCACTGGCTTTTTATAGCAGTTTGCATGTGGGCTACTTGATCCCTCCACACCAGGCCTAAATATAAGAAGCTATCTATATGTAAGGAACTTTTTTTAAAAAAAGTGATATTTTGGTTTTCGTGAATAAAAGAATTGTAGCCTTGTCAGTTAAATGATCTGATCAAGCATCTTCACTCCCCTCCGTCTCCCTCTCTCCCTCCCTTTTGCTTTCCTTTCTCTCACAGATTTGTCTACTTTCATGCTATAAATATGAATGTGAGGATGTTAATAGGATTCGGAGAGAAATCACCTTTCATCGCCTGCTTGGGGCTAGCCTGGTCCCTTGGGAGCATCCTTAGCTACAGGTGCTCACTGAATTGAAGCCACCCTCTTGTTTTGGGTTTGAGAATTGTTTTCTACTTGGTGACCTGTGCAGGAATCCTACAGGATGTGGGAGCAGGCTAGCTCCAACCCTGTCCCGACAGAGAAAAAGGGGAAAGGAAGAAAAGCTACTGCTGCCGCTTTTCTGTCCTTTTTATTCACGAGAGCCTAGTGTGGACTTTGTTATTCTCTAGTTGTTTCTCCTTAGAAGGTAATTTTTAACAAAATTTCAAACTATCTCATTTGTATTTTGTATCTTTATTTTTGTTCATTTTAAAACACTTTTGACTCTTTTTTTAATGTCACTCCTTGCCTTCAAAAGTAGCTTTTTTCTGTTTTGTCCAGACTCTTCCATGTCAGTCCTAACAATCTAGCTTAAATGGAAATTTGCTGCTTTCAATCAGGTTTCCTTAGCCACCCTTCTCTCTCCTCGGAGAGAAAAATAGAAGTTTTAGAATGCCATAGCAGTGTCTGACAAAAGAGCATTGGCCCCTAGTGGATCAAAAGTGAAACACAATTTCTTTTTGACAGGTTTGCCATTCTGTATTTTGGGAAAGCAAATTGCAAGGGCAGAAGAGAACAAAACAGAATACAATACATTTTGCAAAATATCACTTATGAAAGGAAGGAAAGCACAAATTATTATCAACAGAATTGACTCCTTAGGTAAATTTAGAAACGTAAAAAATTACAAAAGAATGCTGGGCGGTGGTGGCGCACACCTTTAATCCCAGCGCTTGGGAGGCAGAGGCAGGCAGATCTCTGTGAGTTCAAGACCAGCCTGGTCTACAAGAGCTAGTTCTAGGACAGGCTCCAAAACCACAGAGAAACCCTGTCTCGAAAAACCAAAAAAAAAAAATTACAAAAGACAAAATTAAAAGTCAAATGACAAACTGGGAAAACATAATTATGACATATAAACAGTGAACATCCTTAATATATAAAGAGCTTTTACAGATAAGCAAACTGTAGGAACTGCTCTTTTCCCACAGGTTTCTATGTAGAAGGTCCACTTGAAAATATAACATCCCCCTGTACCAGCATTAATGAAATGGAAACATTTTAAAGACAAAATAACAACAGAAGCAAAGTAACAAAGTATCTAACTTGGTCTAACCTGGCATAGCCAATCAGCTGGGGGGGGGGAGATTAAGTGACAATAAAAGGCACCCATGGTCACATATGCAAATGATTCTAAACAGGTTGATTTAATTTTACAAGGATATCAAAGTTCTCCAAAGTAAGCTAAAGTCACCCAAACATAAAACAATAACATTTAAACTTTTTAAGTTTTCTTCCAGAGAAGCCACAGTTACTATTCTAAACTGTTTTGAGGGCATACATGTGCACAGCTGCTTCCGTCCTCAAACAACAAAAGGACTAATGAGGGCACTAACCAGGGAAGGGTGCTTGCTGCCAAAGGTGACAACCTGAGCTCGATCCTGGGGACTCAAATGTTGGCAGTAGAGAGAGGTCTTCCACAAGCATCCTTCAACATCCACAAATAAGTAGATGCACAAGCTTTTAAAAATAAAAGATAGATAAAACTTGTCCTGTCCATAAGGCAAAATACAGAACTCATAATAGTAAGAAAGTATGGGTTTTAAAGAACAAATGAAGAAAAGAATTTGCAAATAGATACATATATGCATGGAAATGTATACACCATGAAAACAGACTACAAATAAATGAGGATGATGTGGTTTATAGATAGAAATCTGCAGGGAGCCAGAACTTCAGGCCCTTGAGAGCCATCGCAGCTGCCAGTCTTGACAGCATATCTCTCTTTAATCTGTGCTGTCTCTTTGCTCCAAGTAAGACTATCATTTTGGTTTTGCAACTCTGTATGAATGCTTGTCTTCAGTTCTTTGGAGAAGGGGCCATAAACGGAATTGGGAAACAGCAGCCCAGACTCCGACTTCTGGTAACTTCTGGTAGCAGTGTTACTGGAGCTCTTGATCACTGTAGCCACGCTGGTCTCTGCCATTCTGGGAACCTCCCAGGTGTGCTTTCATTGTTTGACCTTTGCATATTCTGTTCCTTCTTCTGAGGATGCTCTTCCATCCAACGTCCATGTGCCATGTCCTTTACTTCTCTACGGCCCTTCCTTGTCAATGGGTTCCTTCCTAGTGAGTCAGTCTCTAGCTGGACCATGCCATTTTAAAGTGAAAGATCCTATTCCTACCTAGAGCCGCCCAGTCTTTCACTCTGAGTTATGTTTCTCCATGATTCATACAACAATTTGACATATTTTATATATTACTTATCTGTCTGTTGACCATGTTGACAGAATGAATGAATGAATGAACATTTAAATTAGTCAATAGCCTGCTTCAAAAATAGTCATGAGTGGGTTGGGGTGTAGATAAGTTGCTAGAATAATTGCCTGGCATGCATAAAACCTTGGGTTTGATCCCCAGCACTGTATAAACCAAGCGTGCTGACGCGTTATGTCCACGACACGAAGCAGAGAATGAATGACGCGTTCAGCTCACTTTTCCCTGTCTGTTCTGTTACGATCCCAGCCAGTGGAGTGCCATCCATAATTTAGGTGGATCTTCCCAGCCCAGTCAAGTTCATCTAGACAATCCCTTACAGACATGTGCAGAACCTCGTCCCTGGGGTGATTCTGTCAAGATGAAAGTCTGCATTAGTCTCTGCACTGTCTCCAAATAAATTAAATATAACATTCACGGTATTTTCAGAGCCTGGAAATTTGGCTAAGATAGCAGCTACTTGGAAGGCTGTTTTTCAGGGAAATAAATCTAAACATGATCTATATGAGTATTATATAAACAATGTAGGATATAGGGTTCAGAAGAAACAAGAGTTGGTTCCTGCCTTTTAATGTGAAAACATGATTTTAAAAGCTTTCTTTTTTTTTTTTTCTATACAATGTCTTAACACCAAGTGGCAGTTCTGAAAACTTAATGTGATTGGCACCAAATATATTTTTGGGAAGTTGTAATAGGCATAAGGCAAAGCTGTCTTTCAAAGGACTGAAATACAACCTCCACCTCTCCCTACTTTCCATGTAATAAGTCTGACTGTGACCGTCCTGAATGATAACACACAGGATCACTTTGCTTCAAATGTGTCAGACAGAGTTCACTTATTCAGTGTTCGTGTGCGCCCTCTGCTGTTGGTGCATTTTAACACTCATTTTACAGGTGACGCATTAGGAGCGCAAAGGACTGAGGCCAGCGTGTTTCAGCTCTACACGCCACGCCTTCACACCACGTTTGGGTAGCCGCTGCAGAGGCAGAAGCACAAAGGGCCCCCTCTCTAACTTCTTCAAAGTTATTGGTTAACTGGATTCTTCCCTGGGTTTCTTTTTTGAATATGATTTGGGAAGGAAAAGGAGAGCATCAACTTTTATTAGAAACATACTTACTTATGGTCCCTGGTGGAATTCTCAAAACAGATCTGAGAGATAGCTCTTACTATTATTACCTGTTTTAAAGAAGAAAAACTGAAGCCAAGCAACATAGGTGCTGTTATGGGCTAAGGCTATTATTGGAGGTGAGTGAAATGTGACTCAAGCTGGACCTGCCTCACTCTACAAGCCTGTATTCTTTACCATGACAAATTGGAGCTGGTTACCTAGGAAACGGGAGTATCCGGAGAGGAGAAGGAATATTCAGGTCCAGTGGGTAGCAGCTACAATGGCTATAGAATTAGGAAGACAGTAGATACAATCCCATCTTCAACTTTCTGGGATTAGACTTTAGCAATTGACCTTTTAAACTTCAAATTGTGTTTAAAAATATACGCATATTATTTAGAGAACCTATAACATTTTTTATGTTCCTACATAGAATTACATTGGTGAATGCATTACAATTTATTTATTTCTACTACAGACAGACAGGAGCTGTCTCCAGACTAGAGATATTACTAATAACGCTTCTATGCTTCCCAACTCTGGCCTTCAAAGTTCTCCCTCCAGTAAGTCAAGATAAATCAGTGGAGCGGGCCCTCTGGGATTACATCCACATGCATTATCCATTTTCCATCCATGAAAAGAAAATGTTATCTAAGGAGGGGCCACTTGCAAAGAACAGATCCTTATTTAATGTACTATTAAGGGTGTCCAAGAATATGATGCCATCATCCGGTCAGCTTCAGGGAGGGACTGGCCACATTATATCATGGCCAATAGCAGCCCTGGGGAAACACACTCAAAAGGAGCAGGTTACATGGTGAGACCTCAGGAGGCCAGAGAACATGAAGGGGCCAGTCTTTCTCTTTTGTGACAACGCTTTCCGGAACTAGTGGGTGTACTACAAGAACTAGATCAGTCTCTTCCTTAAGCAGCACCCCAGGTGACCTAACGACCTTAGAGGCAGGAGAAATCAGCTCCACCTCTTAGAGGCTCTATTACTTCTTCTTATGTTGCAGACCAACGCAAGTCCACAGGGGAACAAACCTCACCCAGACCACGGCACCAGTCCAACTCTTCACTCTTTGTGAGATCCTTAAAAACGATGCAGTGGTCCAGGCTGAGACAGCATCCGGAGCAGCAGACACATCTCTAACGACTCAGTGATGCCGCAGCTCTGCCAGAGCGCAGGGGGATTCATCCGTCTTCGTGCGTCAATGTTACACACACATTCCGAAGTTGAGGGCATGCTATCCATTTTCCTTGTGAGCTTTGGACTCCATTCTAGGCAATAAATAGATACAGCCCTTTTGAATGCAATGGAAAAGAGTGAGTTGCAATACGCTATGAGAATAGTAGTTCCAAGGAGGTAAGATGATGAAGGACATTCATTCACCAAATAACCAGAAGGGACACTTCTATTGAAAACTCAGTGAAACATAACCTGGGACCACGAAACAAACATCAATACATCAACAGAGTGACTGAAACAACCAGTAGCAGAATGCTAAGTGAAGGGAAATGTAAGATGGAGAGGCTCCTAGGCACGAAGGAGTCGCATTGATCATCAGGCAGGGCGGCGGGTGCCAGATTCTGTATGCGGCAGCTGTTCTCAGAATGACACCATAATGAATTTCTGTCCAGCTATTGGCCTTTCAGCCTC
Source organism: Microtus oregoni (assembly GCF_018167655.1). Taxonomy (NCBI): domain Eukaryota; kingdom Metazoa; phylum Chordata; class Mammalia; order Rodentia; family Cricetidae; genus Microtus; species Microtus oregoni. The sequence goes on from NW_024543221.1 coordinate 240,030, forward strand.
CAGGGGACTTACTCAGCCAGCAGTTCTATTTTCAGAAGCAGAGGATAAACACATGCCTTAATCCTGCCATTTAAAATCTAATAAGTATTTGCACTAAGACAGCTGTGGCCAGTTTTTCCCCTGTTCTTTTGTGAATACATATGCATGTTTAGAGTTATATGTCTGTAGATTTCATCTATTATTCTTTATTTTATTTTAGGACAGGTACTCATGCAACCCAGGACAGCCTCAACTCAATAAGCTCAATAAGTACTCCAGAATGACCTTGAACTTCTAATCCCTACACACACACACACACACACACACACACACACACACACACACACACGTCTCCAACTCGTGGGTGCGCTAAGATTACAGGTTTGTACCACCATGGTTCTCATTTTATGTGATACTGGGTATTGGACCCCCCAGGGTTTTCTGCAAGCTTGGCAAATATTCTACCAACTAAGAGACATCCTCAACCCCTGCCTGTGTGAGCCAGGAGCAAGGCCTGGACAGACCTTTCATCACAGCCCAAGGAAAATCCAACCATCCTGACATCTCGATGTTGGGCTTCCAGCTTCTGGAATTATAAAACAATGAAGGCCTATGGCTGAAGCCAACCACAGTTCTAATAAACACACACTCATATACTTCCTTAGTTCAGTACTATCTCAAGAATATTGATACAAGTTGATATGAGAACAATTAATGCCATTAAGATTTGATACAGATTTATTCATCTTTTTTCTTTTATGATGTGTTATCATATTTTATCTATTCGAAAATATGCATTTTTACTTCTCTTTTTCCCACATATCTGAAAGCAAAAGGGAACTTGTCATTCTATGTTAAATTTCTCTTTTGTTAGAGGTGCATAAGTGTTGTGGTAGTCTGAACATGGATGACATCATAGGAAATCTTGGGGGATTTAGTTTTGCAGGGAGGTTCAACAGGTGAGCAATACTATGTCTTAAATCTTATTTTAAGGATTTTAAAAATTAACTCTTGTGAGTTCCAGGACAGTCAGAGCTACATATCGAGGCCCTGTCTCAACAAAACCACAACAAAAATTGCATTTGTAAACAGAGGCTTCTCTGTTCCACCCCATCCTGCAATCATTTCTAAATAATTACTCATAGGCTTAATATTAATTGCAGAATGTTTGCTCTATAGTTTATGCTTATTACTAACTAGCTCTTACATTTATTCATCTATGTATTGCCACATGGCTGTAGCATTACTGGTTTGCTAGCATCTTGCTTTTTGGGCTTCTGGCTCAGGTTTCTCCCTACTCCACCCTTCTTTCTCCCTGTATTCAGTTTGGCTTTCCCACCTAGCTACATTTTGCCTTGCTACAGGACAAAGCAGCTTTTATTATCAACCAATGAGAGCAATATATATTCACAATGTACAGAAGATTTACCATACAGCATATATTCATTCAGAGTGTGTGTGTGTGTGTGCATACATGTGCCATAGGTCATATGTATCAGAGGATAACTGGGAGGAGTCAGTTCTCTCCTTCTGTCATGTGGGTTCCAGGGATCAAATTCCGTTTGTGTCTTTCCTGTTGAGCCATCTCGCTGGCCTCTACATCTCAGATCTTAATATTTCAGTTATTTCTTGTCCCCAAAGGAATAATAAAGGCTGTACCAATTATTTTAGAAAGAGCTTCCAAGCAAATGCTTCCTGGTTGTAAATGATATGGCTCTTGGCGGGTCTAACCCTAGAAAACAGGATTGGGGAAAGAGGCAGGGAGATCTAGCACCACTTGATCCCATGGCAAAGGGCAATTTCCTAAAGGGAAATGAAAGACAGTTACCAGAGCATGAAGCATTTAATACTTGGAAGGCCCCAGTCATCTATGGTACCTGCATTGTTACAGAGTGACTCTGACTTGATGCCCATTGCAATTCTGTGGAGCAGAAAACATTGCTGTGCTCATTGTACTAATCTGGAAACTGAAGTTCTGAAGGTTACCTACCTATAACCAGAACCAGATTCTGCTAACCACAGAGCTCTTAACAGTGAGCAAGATACTCTCTAAGGATTATTAACGAAAAAATGCTTATCATCTTCCTTCCTAAGATGCTCTGAGACCAGAGGGGTGAGAGAGTCAAAGCACCAGTCAGCTACTATGAGATAAAAAGGGTACCAAAATTCCGTTTCCACTTTCTAGTGGAACAAAGTACTATGAAAATCACTGAACCTGCTTTGGCAGGAAGGGGGACCCAGGATGGAATGAGATTGACTAGGAAAGGTTCTACTCACACCTCTTAAAAGAAAATCTTTCTTAAACTTCTGCAAATGTGGCATTAGAGTTCTGAGAAACCATGCTACTGATAAACCCTATAGAACTAGGTCCATGGAAAATATTTTATTAATAGTTTGGAGAAACCAAGTGGTGGTGGTGCATGCCTTTAATCCCAGCACTTGGGAGGCAGAGGCAGGAGGATCTCTGTGAGTTCGAGACCAGCCTGGTCTACAAGAGCTAGTTCCAGGACAGGCTCCAAAGCTACAGAGAAACCCTGTCTTGAAAACAAACAAAAAATAGTTTGGGAAATGAGGTGGGGAGTAGACTGATGGGTAGAGTGGATCTTAGTCCAAGAATCTCTATGTTTCTGAGAGCTGTCCTACCTTACAATGCTGGTTGTTTCCAGGGCAACCATGTCAACCAAGTGCACCATCATACTTGACTCCATCAACCTTGCAAACAAGGGACCATAACTTTCGAAGGGCGTGCTGTTTTTAACTCTGAACATCTGACAACATTCTTCTGGTCTTTTTTTTTTTTTAAAGCAGTTTCATTATTATTCAGCTCCCCATATTAACAGAGTTTCTTTTACAAAGCATTTGTTTCCTTTAGCTTTCAAAATTTTTACAAAGTCATAATAGTTTGTTGTTGCTCAGATCCATGTATTTTTCAGGAATAAAAACAAAACAAAAACAAACAACCACAGAACTATGGTTTCATGAAAGTGGCTCCCAAAAATCTCTGATAAGGAGATGAATATTTTTCATCTCAATTCTGCTGACTTTTGATGATCAGGTTTTAACAAGTAAAAGCACCTCCCATGGAGCCCGGCCCCACATCCTTATTCTTCTCCCCTCCTCCCTTAACACTTGCTTTACCTTCTACTGCATGGTACTGCTCATTTGTGTCTTTATGAGGCCCAGTGTCCTTGAAGACCTCAGACCACTGCCAAGGCTCATCATTTTCATTTCTTGCCCAGAATCGAGTCTGAGTTTGTTAGCTATCTGGGTTCTTTGCTAGTTGTTTTCCTTTGCTTTACACACCATCAACAGCTAGTCCAAGCACACTGAACTATTTCTGTCCTTTGGAGACTAAATTATTGTCCACATGGTATGTCTGTTAGGCACAAGATTAGATTTTCTACATCACGATTACTATAGGGCAGTATAGGATCTCTAACATATATAAGCATTTCTGGATTTGCACAATACAGATAGAAATACCTCCGTTGGGCTGGAGAGGTGGCTCAGCAGTTAAAAACACTGGCTGTGCTTCCAGAGAACCTGGGTTCAATACCCAGAACCCACATGACAGCTCACAACAGCCTGTGATTCCAGTTCCAGGGGATCTGACACCTTCACAGCAATGCACATAAAATAAAGTTGTTGTTTTTTTTTTTTAAAAAAATACCGACTTCTCTGCCATTCCATCTTTGTGATCCCAACTTCAGTAGCATTTCCAATGATACAACCACTTAAACAATGGCTGCTCTGGAGTATCTATAAACCGCACTAGTGAAATGCTGTATAGAGATTCCTAAAAATCATCAGAACTACCGAGAAATCATCCCTGGGGTAGAGACTATAGCTTCTATAAAACACTTTCACAGCCGGGTGGTGGTGATGTACACCTTTAATCCCAGCACTTGGGAGACACAGACAAGTGGATCTCTGTGAGTTTGAGGACAGCCTGGTCTACAGAGTGAGTTCCTGCACAGTCTCAAAGTTACAGAGAAATCCTGTCTCAAAAAACCAAAAAAGAAAGAAAGGAAGGAAGGAAGGAAGGAAGGAAGGAAGAAAGAAAGAAAGAACACCTTCATGATGACTGAAAAAGTGCTGACTTTGTCACCGATGCCTTACACCGGGATGACCTTTCATGGTAGAACAGTCTGTCCCCGGCTTCTGTTTCGCTTGCACATCATACTTCCTTAGAGTCATCCAGCGGTGGCAGTGATGACTTCACCCACGTTTTTTGTCCTGTGTCTTTTATAAAGCCCTGGCTCCTAGAGAACAGTATCTACAGAAATGCTTCTAGCAATGACTCTTGTCACCTGAGGCGATGTTGCTCCTGGACAGAATGCCATGCCTTTCCTTCTCGTATTACTCATTCATCACAAGTCAAGATGCCCAATTACTTCTAAAGTAATATCTATTTTCTGATTATAGTAGAAACTCACATATTTTTTGTGATCTTGCAAGATGGCTCAACAGGAAAGGATACTTGCTGCCATGCCTCCAGCCCTAGAATTCACGTAGCGTAAAGAGAAAACTGACTCAGCAAGCTATCTCTGACCTACACTCACACTCACACACTCACACACACATAAACACACAGGGGGTGGGAGAGAAGCAATCACACATACATATAGTAAAATAATTAATTAGCCTAATTAATTAAAAACCACAAGTGTATGGAGAATAAAAAATCTTTGGCCATGGAGAAGGGATTAAAAATATCTTAAGCTATACTATTTAGAGATGTCTAATATTAAGTCTTTATTTTCTCTGTTTTTAATGTGAGCATAAATTTGTTTTGATGAGCAAAAGAACTTCTGGAGACATCACAATCCCTGACTTCAAACTATACTATAGAGCTACATACTGAAAACAGCCTGGTATTGGCATAAGAACAGACAGGAGGACCAATGGAACCGAATAGAAGACCCGGATATCAATCCACACATCTTCGAATACCTGATCTTTGACAAGGAAGCAAAACATATCAAATGGAAAAAAGAAAACATATTTAACAAATGCTGCTGGCATAACTGGATATCAACATGTAGAAGAATGAAAATAGATCCATATCTATCACCATGCACAAAACTCAAGTCCAAATGGATCAAAGACCTCAACATAAAGCCAGCCACACTGAACCTTATAGAAGAGAAAGTGGGAAGTAAACTTGAATGCAATGGCACAGGGAACCACTTCCTAAATAGAACCCCAGCAGCACAGACACTGAAAGAAACAGTTAACAAATGGGACCTCCTGAAACTGAAAAGCTTCTGTAAAGCAAAGGACATGATCAACAAGACAAAACAGCAGCCTACAGAATGGGAAAAGATCTTCACTAATCCCACATCAGAGGTCTGACCTCCACAATATACAAAGAACTCAAGAAATTGGACACCAAAAGATCACATAATCCAATAAAAAAAAAATGGAGTACAGACCTAAGCAAAGAACTCTCATCAGAGGAATCTAAAATGGCTGAAAGACCCTTAAGGAAATGTTCAACATCCTTAGTCATCAGAGAAATTCAAATCAAAACAACTCTGAGATTTCATCTTACACCTGAAAGAATGGCCAAGATCAAAAACACTGATGAAAACTTATGCTGGAGAGGTTGTGGTGTAAAGGGAACACTTCTGCATTGCTGGTGGGAATGCAAGCTGGTACAGACCCTTTGGATGTCAGTGTGGCGATTTCTCAGAAAATTAGGAAACAACCTTCCTTAAGACCCAGTAATACCACTTTTGGGTATATATCCAAAGGATGCTCAATCATGCCACAAATACATATGCTCAACTATCCCGGAACTGAGGTTACAAACAGTCGTGAGCCATCTCGTGGATTCTGGGACCTTAACTGAGGCCCTCTAGAAAAGCAGCCAATTTTAAACTGTTGAGCCATTTCTCTTGGCCCAATATCTCCATTCTTGATTCCCATTTTTTTTCCTCCTCCTGGCACGCACATATGCAGGTTTCTTAACATACTCAATACTATCCTTTTGCTTCTATGACTCATAAAATATTCTTATTTTAAATACGCATTTTAAAATTTACATAAGTCAAATTGCAATTGATATTAAATGTAATTATACTTTTTTCTCTTCACAACATTGTATCAAATGCATCTGTTGTTGCCTTGCTTGCTTGTTTGTTTAGAACATAGAAATCTACCAATTATGCTCTGTGTATTTTTTAGAATATACAGAGACAAAATCAATCAGGATGGGAAGTGATATGTGTCAAGGTAGAATCACCTCAGGAAGTTCGGGTGCTGCCAAACTAACATCCAATTCAAAGAGGATGTCAGGAAATGAGAAATATCAGAACTGCGTCTCAGGCTGGAAAAAAAGGTATAGTCTGTACATCTCTGCTGAAATTTAAGAGCTTATGTCTTAGTTCCTACTGCTCTTATAAAATTTTCCAATCAATCAAAGCAACTTAAGGAAGAAAGGTTTATTCTATTTCAAAGTTTTTTGCAGCTACAGTCCATTATGGTGGGGGAAGGCACAGCAGTAAGAGCTTGACGCGGCTAAGCAGACTGCACCCACAGTAAGGAAGCAGAGAGCAATGTTTGGCTGTCCACCATAACTAGATGGGAAGACCCTATTGCTAAAGACACTACACACTTTGGTTGCAGGATGTAGATAGACAAATCAATCTAGAACTGACCAGGAAACCTCCATGATGGCTGGCTTTCACAGCACAGAAGGTGCTGTGTAGCCTGCTGGAGGCCACCTCTTGCTTCAGCTCCATAGCTGGTACCTGTCAAAAAAAAAAAGTGGCATGGAAGGGCCAAGATGCCCTTAATGTGTTCATCTCTGCCTACCAAAAGTGGACTTCCACCTAGTTTTACCCCACACATATGTATGTACACTGCGCACACACATACACACACATACACGGGGTGGGGAGGGGCAGTATATTACCACAGCATTCCAAAGAAAAGAGAACATTAGCCAGATCTGGGAATTTCCTATTAGTGTAAACGCGTTCCATTCAGAATGTCCAGTGACTTAAAGTAAGTTATTTGGTTAAGGAAAAAGATTCACTTGGAAAGCTAGCAAACCAAAGATGGAGTAGCTCCCCAGCAAAGACCAGCTTCCCTGGGGCTGCAGACACAACTGTTTATTTAGGGACTTGTGGGAGGGTATAAAGGAGGGGCACCCAGGTAGTTGCAAATCTTCAGTGGTCTGTTTTAACTGTGCACAAGCTGCAGCTACCTATTTGTATATTAATGGATGTTTGGTGTTCTGTAAGTCTATAGAGAAATGTAAACCAGAGGCAGGTGGATCTCTGTGAGTTTGAGGCCAGCCTGGTCTACAAAGTGAGTTCCAAGACATCTAAGGCTGTTACACAGAGAAACCCTGTCTCGAAAAACAAAAACAACAAAATGAACAAACAAACAAAATGTAACCCAACAGAAAATCTCAACGTGTGTCTTTTGAGTTCCTTTCCCCAGGAGTAGTTAATTCGAGCCTTAATTGTTAGGATATTAAAGTCCTCTGTTAGCCGGGCAGTGGTGGCGCGCGCCTTTAATCCCAGCACTTGGGAGGCAGAGGCAGGCGGATCTCTGTGAGTTCGAGACCAGCCTGGTCTACAAGAGCTAGTTCCAGGACAGGCTCCAAAACCACAGAGAAACCCTGTCTCGAAAAAAAATAAAAAATAAAGTCCTCTGTTCCCCAGAGAGCATGGAGGGTTGTAAACAGTACCTTACTTGAAGGGCAAGAGAGAAAAACTTTCTCCAAAAGATATAGGTGAGAAAGATTCTTAACACCCCCCCCCCCCCACACGCCACATACACTTAGATGGATTCACTAAGAGTTGTCTGCTACGGCAAAGCCAGTGGGAGACTAAATTATACACGGTCCAGCTGTGTGACTTCTAAAATTAGTGAGCTTTAAAAGCCAATTAAGAGGAAGGGAGGCTACAGGGGTTTGCGTTCCTCGATAACATTAGGAAATGTGGCTCAGGACAGCCACCAAAATGTAGCGTGTCTTTAACGTCCGTGAACGATAAGGTTCAGTTATAAAGATAACATTTTTTCAGCCCGTGTCAGGGATGAAGCCAGATACTGGATAAAATAGGTAAGGGCAGATAGCAGTCATACAGAGACAACAGAAAGCCTTGAAGTAAACTCAACTTCAATTTGCATAGAGGTGAGGACATTTCAGAGAGACGAAAGATCGTGGGGTTGGCCTGGGACTAAGCGACTAATAATTGCTGGGTTCTTTTTCAGGTTTAAAACAACAAAGCAAAGTTGACCCCAAGTTGGACGTTCTTTAAAGCGCCTGTACGTGACTCCAAAGGCGGGAACTACAACTCCCAGCGCACCGGCGAGAGCAAGAACGCACTTCCGGGGCGCCGGTCTCCTTTACCACCCTCCCCCGCCCCGCGCAAAGACAAGCAGTCCCTACAGGGGCCAGCTTCGCCTTGTTCAGACTGCATTGACCATTTGAGGCGGACTCCCGCCTCTGCGAGGAAGGACTCAAGACCCGGATGAGAGGAAGGCGGGGTTCCGGAGAGCGGGAGGCGGAGATTGCGGCTCAGGACGCGCGTGACGTCATGTCCGCTGGGCGGGGCCTCGCGATCCCGCGCAAATTGAAAGGCTCCGCGGCTGCTCTCCTGGCACCCGCGGCTGGCTAGTGTTCTGCACCCCGGTGAGTGATCCCTTAGGCGGGCGGCGGGCGGTCTCCTGTGTGGAGGAAAGTGAAGTCCCCGCAGCTCCGATCCGGGCGTCCTCTCCACGGCACGAGGTCGGGGTCTCCGGGCAGAGAAGGCGAGCGTGGAGCGTGCCGCGGGCGCTGGTAGGCGACCAACTTGACCGCCACGTCTCGGGTCTTACCGCACATGCAGGCTGACGGGTGACCTCACGTCCAGGAGTTTCCTTTCTGTATGTTTCATATGCAGGTTTGAGGAACCGCAGCGCCTGAAATGGGTTTGCGAGTCATGCCTGTTCATTCCTGGGAGACGGGACTTCGGTGAAGCCGCGGCTGCTGTCAGCTCGGGTGCCACGGGCGATCTCCTGGGGTTGGTGTGCCATATGGCGCTCCGTCGCTCCTGTCCTAACGAGGAAATATTTACTCGAGATTTACTTAGCCTAGAAGAAACCGAAGTTTCATGAAATGTAATTATGCCCTTTTTTTCCCTCAGCATGCACGAACACACATTTTAGAGACATTGTCTTTAAAGGTAGTGGACTCATTGTTTTACTCAAATCGTGGCTGCAGGTCCACCTGCGTCCAAATTGCCCGATGTTTAAAATTCAGAAGTCATGCCCCCTCTAGGAAATCATACTTGCTGGGCGTGGCTTTAAAGGTCTAAGAACCTCTGGATTCTAGACAAGAGCCTTGCTGTTTTCCTGTGGTGTCAACTGGCACCGCTGACTTCCTATCCTGTAGTAAGAATATGATCTTGGGCCTGGTGAGCCAGGTGCCTGATCCTGTCATCCAGTGCTGAGGGTGGGGAGGCTTACAAACGGAGAAACCCAGGAGTCCCAACGAGGCTGAATATGCATCTCGAACAACCAAAAGATTGCCTGAGACAAGGTGAACCGGGGCCCCTATGCTCCCACTGAAACTCCAACATGCATGCATGATACATGTAAGAAAAAAATTCTCAGAGTGGGTAAGAGCACTTTCTTTTGCAAACATGAGGGCCCGAGTTAGAGTCCCCAGAACCCCTATTAAAATCCCTAGGGGCTGTGAATGCCAGTAACCCCGGCATCGGGAGGCACAGATGATGGATCCCAAGAGCTCACTGGGACCTAGCTGGTTCAGTAACATGCCCTGCCTCAAAGTAATAGGTAAAGAGCAGTGGAGGAGGGTGCCCTATGCCTTGCTCTGGCCTCTGAGTGCTTGTACCCACACAGTCATTGCGCATGCGCACACACACACCCAACACAAATTAAAAACGTGGTCTTTGATAGAAATACTTGTACTGGGAAGTGCCGAGAAAGTGCTGGGATTGCAGAGGGGAGGATTAGTTGCAGCTCCAGGATTTCCATGTAAGGGGCTAGAAGGGAGTGGAAATTAAAAGTGTTTTTCTTGAAGCTGTTTTTGCGCAGCCAATATGTTTTCACGTTGCTTGAGTACAGCATTCAGTGAGTCTGATGAAATGGTCCCTAGACTCCACCAAGGCTTATTACTTTATTACTTAATCTTGTTTGGAGTAATGCATTCTGATGGTGTTGGATTGGTGTCATATAAAAGTACAGCTCTGTTTCCATAATTCTGATTACCTTTCACTTGAAATGTTTGTCTACCTCCTAACTTTTGAGTTTATACATGACAGATTTGGATGTGGCCCTTTAATGCCTTTTTGTAGTGCTGAATATAATACCATAGAGTGCACAGTTTTGTAGGCTTTCAACGCTATCTTTTTGAGAGAGACTTAAAGTTTTAATGACTTTTGCGTGCCCAGGACTGTGTTAAGAGATAAGAGCCCATGTTAGGATTCCAAGTATGAAAGTGTTTTGGAAAGACTAACCAAGAAACCACCCAGAGGTGTTCAAGTTAGTGTTGGTGATGAATGAAATTCTGAGCTACTGAAGTTGGCAGGGAGAAGGCTCTTAGTTTCTGTGCTAGGCTCCGGGCTGGGTTTGTTTTTCTAAGACTTGTTGGTAAATAGGTCTTGCTGTAATTTTGTTGTCTTCCCTTTTCCTTCGTCCCCATGTAGTTAACTTGACACCATGGGGATTCAGGGACTGCTTCAGTTCATCAAGGAAGCTTCGGAACCCATCAACGTGAAGAAATACAAAGGGCAGGCAGTAGCTGTGGATACCTACTGTTGGCTCCACAAAGGAGCTATTGCTTGTGCTGAAAAGCTAGCCAAAGGGGAACCTACAGATAGGTAAGTTTGGAGTGTGTATTAGTTTGTTTACAATGTAGGATGATTTGGTGCTTTTTGTTTTTGAGACAATTTTCAGGTATGTCAGACTGGCCTGGAACTTGCTATAGCCAAGGATGCTTCTCCTTCCTGGAGGAGGAATCCTACCATGTGCTGGGATTACAGGCTTCCACCACCAACGCCCAGTTTCATGTAATGCCAGGGACTGAGCCCGGGGCTTCATGCATGCTAAGCAAACACTCTATGAACTGTGCTATAGTTCCGGCTTCTGGTGCTTTTCATTTGTTTGCTTGTTTTTGTTTTTCTGGTCATTGTTTCAATAAATACTAGCATTTATTAAGGACGTGTGTTTAGAATATTGCCAGACTTCCTTCTGTGCTACAGACTTGACTTTTGTTCTTGATAAGAAGTCAGGGTAGCATGATATGGACAGGCAAAAATCAAAAGTTAACTCTTTTTTCTTTGCTTAAGAGAAGCCTTTGTTTTTCCCCCCACTGTAAACTTTTTAACAACATTTTCAGAATCCATGATGTTTTCCCATAACACACCGCTAATCTCCATTAGCAAAATGAAGGAAAGGGACAATATGTTCTGGCCAAAACTGGTGGGTCCTGTTGTCATCAGTCTGAACTCTGACCTCACTTAGGGCAGGTTCACATGTGTTCATATATAAAACTATGCTGTTTTTCACACACATCCTTTTTTGCATGTATGTGTGTATAATTGCTTTTTAATTTCTGAAAATAAAGCCGTACCATTTTAGCTTTTTAAAAAGAAAAGCCCACACTTTATTACTACTTTCCGTGTTTGATTTTTGTGGGTTTTTTGTTTGTTTTTATATTTTTTGAGGCAGGGTCTTAAGTATCCCAGGTGGGCCTTAACCTTACCTGATAGCCCAGGATGACCCTGAATTCCTTCACTCGCACTTCAGCTTCCCAAACTGGGTTTATGGCACTGCACCCCTACCCCTGGTGTCTCAGTTCCTTTTCTACCGTGACCAAGACAACTTACTTCAGAGGGTTAGAATCCTTCATGGCGAAGAGCACGGCCGTAGGCAGGCAGGGAGGGAGGCATGGTGCTGAGAGTAGCTGAGAGCTTAAATTTGAAACCACAAGCATGAGGCAGAGAGGGCTAACAGGATGGTGTGGTGTGGGCTGTTAAATCTTAAAGCCCACTCCCAATGACACACCTCTCCAGCAAGGCCTTATCTCCCAATCCTTCCCAAATATCCCAAATAGTTGTACAAACTGGGGAACCACATATTCAAATATATGAGCCACGGGGGTTATCCTTATTCAAACTACAACTGGCTTTCTTTGAATAGTTCATTACAAGAAAACTTAGTTTCTGGTTTTAGATACTTTTTTTTTTTAATGTGTATTGGTGTTTTATCTTCCTATATATTTGTGTACCACTTGTATGTTTGGTACCCGAGGAGACCAGAAGACAGCATTGGATCCCTTGAAGCTAGAGTTATAGGCAGTAGTGGATGCTGGGAATTGAACCCAGGTTCTGGAGGAGCAGTCAGTGGAAGAGCAGCCAGCATTTTTGATCATTTAGCCAACTCTCCAGCCTTTGATTTAAATTTTTGATTAATTGGAAGAAGTTTTAAAATACAGGCAGTATCCTTTATTATTAGAAAGAAGGGCTAGAGAGGTGGCTCAGTGGTTAAGAGCACTGGCAGCTCTTCCAGAGGTCCTGAGTTCAGTTCCCAGCACCCACATGATATGATTCACAGGCATCTATAATGAGATCTGGTGTTCTCTTCTGGCATGTAGGTATACATGCAGACAAATACTGTATACATAATAGGTAAATAAATCTTTGAAAAAATGAAAAGTGAGAGATGAAATCCACAGGGCCCACTCTATGATGGACACTCATTAAATATCGATAAAACTAAAATGCTTAATATCTGCTTTGAATTTAAAATTTCTCCTGACAACTTAGAAGTCATATGGTATACTTAATTGCCTTACTTTTTCTTCCTTCCTGGGATAGCAGTATTAGCCAGAAATGGTCACTACTTTGGAATTTGACGATAAGCTAATTATAAACACTTACGGTCATTGTAGAGATTGATGTCAGCATGTTGAAGTTAAAACACGTTCTAACTTGGAAGTGAGAAGAGTGATGCTACCTGGTGCTTTATGCTTTCTAGTCAGGAAGAGCTGAGAGTTCCCTTTAAAACATCACTATTCCTTGTTTGCTTCCATCTGCTCTTTGATGTTTAATAGAGCTGTCACCACTATTGTCCCCTGCGCAGTACCCTTGTCACTGTCCACAGCAAAGAATACAGCAAGTGGTCACAGAGGTGACTGCATTTGATTCGAAAGCTTAGCTTAAGTATCATTGGGTTTTGGATGTGGGGACAGTAATGACACTGTTTGCTGGGTCTTCCCTCAGCATCCTGGCTGCGAGTTGGCAGAGCTTATGTGTTGCTGTGGAGTGTGTGGAAATCAGACACCGTGGGCACCGTGTTGTCAGCGTTAACTAGGCTATCACCAGTCCTGAGACACATTATTGGCACTAGTGGATGAAATTTCATGTAGGGTGAATTGTAGATAATACTTTCTCTTGGGTATGATGGTATCAAGTATTATATTCTTAAAACTTTGCAATAGATTTGAGATGTTTCAAATCAATTTTTAATAGAAACATAAAAAAATATTTGGAATAACAGTAAAATATGAAAATTGGAAGATGTAGAGGCTTTTAATTTATAATTGAGAAAGTCCTAAAGCAGTCATTCTTAGCCTTCCTAATGCTGCACCCTTTTAATATGGTGACACCCAACCATAAAATTATTTTCATTGCTATTTCTTAACTGTAATTTTGCTGCTGTTATGAATCGTAAATATCTGTTATGTCTGATACTCTTAGGCAACTTCTTGAGAGGGTCATTCAAGCTGGGCAGTGGTGGTGCACGACTTTAATCCTAGCACTCAGGAGGCAGAGGCAAATGAATCTCTGTAAATTCGAGGCCAGCCTGGTCTACAGAGCTAGTTCCAGGACAGGCTCCAAAGCTTGAGAGAAATCCTGTCTCAAAAACTTTTTATTTTATTTTTTTTTTCTCAAAAACTTTTTAAAAATGGTCATTCAATCCCCCAATGGGGTCATGACTCATAGGTTGAGAACTGCTGACCTAGAGAGTCAAATAACTTGATAACCACCATGTGCCCTGTAAGTACTCACAGCAGGATTTGAACCATCTAACTCTGTTTCCTTTGGAAAGTTTAGTGTCAAATACCAAAATCCTGCCTCACAGTCCTTCCTGTCATCTGGTCTTAAATAAAGAAAAGAAAAATTAAGAGAGTCAAAGCATGTAAATGAATTTTCCATTTTCCTTTTCCATCCCATAGGTATGTAGGATTTTGTATGAAGTTTGTTAATATGCTGCTGTCCCATGGGGTCAAGCCCATTCTCGTTTTTGATGGATGTACCTTACCTTCTAAAAAGGAAGTGGAGAGATCTCGACGAGAGTAAGTTGACTCCACACTTAGCATCTGGCTTAGCTGTGCTAAGACTAGACACTTTGGGATGTATGATACTAAATTTCTAAAATCTTGATTTCTTGTACAGCGTAGTATGTGAGCACATTCCCTTAAATGATCTGTTTGTGTTAGATTGTTGTCACGTTTAAAAATAATTACCTTTTGACATGAAACATTGCTGTGGTAAAGTTGGCCGTCAGTCGGCTGCATACATTATCAGTCACGTGCTCAGCTGCAGAGATGATGCTGTCTGTAGTCCCAGCACATGGGAAGCAGAGGCAGTAGGGTCCAGGGTCCTGGGTCATCTTAGTGAGTGTGAGGCTAGCCTGAGCTGCCCAGGCTGATATGCCAGCAGATCTGTTGTGCCGTTTTAAATGAGTTCAGCTCTTTCATTCTAGAAAATCCCTGTAATTGCAGTTTTCCTATTGCTTCTTGGGTCTGCTTGTAAGTATTTATATTTCACCATGTGTTTCCCCTTCAGGAGACGACAAAGCAACCTTCTTAAGGGGAAGCAGCTCCTGCGAGAGGGCAAGGTGTCGGAAGCACGGGACTGCTTCACCCGCTCTGTCAACATCACACACGCCATGGCCCACAAAGTGATAAAAGTGAGTCAGTGAGAAGCAGCAAAGGCACCGAGCTCAAGCTCTGCCTGGGGTGCTGTGTGCAGAGATGCAAGGGGCGGATTCCCTGGGGCCTGTTTCTTACCCCACTGTGGTCGAATGTGCCTTTAACCATCAACTCACGTTCTTTTCTGAATGATGGCCAGAGAGGTGGCCCACTGACTCTGATTGAGGGGCTCTGCAGAACCCCAGAGTCTGCTCCTGCTGTGGAGCTCCTAAGCACCCCTCACCCAGATCTTAGTCTCAGCCCCCACTTTCCTTGTCCTAGGTTTGTGTTGAGATTGCTTCTTAAAGTTAGGATAAAGTCGTGGACAGCTGTGTGTACCCTGCTGTCCTGTCACCTGGTTCTGAGCTAAAATAGCGCCCTGGGGCTTATCCCATAGTTCCTTGTCGTGTAGACATTTCTTTTGATTGTTGGTCATGGCTTGATTCAGAAAGCAAGGGGATTATAGGCCAGAGTGAGCTACACAGAAACCATGTGCTCTCTGTTGCCCCTGAAGAGAGTTCCGTGTGCAGTAGAGGAGAAATCGCGATTGGACACAAGTGGTGGTGTCACGGGGGCACTTGGTAGGCAAGGGAGGAAGGAGAAAGGCAGAGGGATGTATTTCCCATGATGTAGCTGCAGCGATTAGGGTCTGGACAGGCCTTCTGCCTGACGAGGCAGCCTGCAGTCTTTAGAGGGAAAAGTGCTTGGACAGGTTCAAACAAGTATCCTGTTTACCTTCTGAGCATAACAATTCTTAAGGTAGAAACTTATATAATCACCACTACTACCAAATATATTGCAGAATTTCTTCAAATTCATAAATTGATTTTTTTTCAGGTGTGTGTGTGCTCAGGCATGCACACAGCACAGGTTGATTAGGGCGGTCAGGACAGCATTGACTGTACGTCCTCCCTTTCTAACCTCACTTGAGGCAGGGTCTCTGCTATTTATCAGTTCATGCCACCAGCCAGCTTCCAAGGATCCTTGTCTCGCCTTCTGTTCTGTAGTGGTGCTGGAGTCACATATAGACTGTGTAGGACTCGTCTCTTTATGGATCAGAACTAAGGTCTTCAGAATTATGTGGCCAGTGAGCTGTCAGCCAGGCCTATATAAATTCATTAAAACAAAGCAGTGTATAATGTATTCCAACTAAAAGGAGAACGATTCTGCTTCAAAGGACATGGGTTCTAGAAAGTATTATGGGCATGTGTGTGCGGCTGGTGACACCGTGCCGTTCTGATGCTGGGCTGCAAGCTCACTGTGGTCTCTCACAGGCTGCTCGGGCCCTGGGAGTGGACTGCCTGGTGGCTCCCTATGAAGCTGATGCTCAGTTAGCCTATCTTAACAAAACTGGAATTGTGCAAGCCGTCATCACAGAGGACTCGGACCTCCTCGCCTTTGGCTGTAAGAAGGTACTGGACTGCAGCTGCTGCTATGGGGCGGAGGGGGTTGTGTATGTTGGGGAGCCAAAGACCTCACCTGGAGTACTTGTTCATGGCACTTGGTATCACTGAATTGCTTTATCAATTGGGTTTGGTTTGCTTTTGTGGGTTCTGCTAATAATCCCAGGACTTTATGCATGCTAGACAAGTGTCTACCACTAAGCTACACCTCCACCTGTGAATGCTTTAGTGTTTAGCTTGTCTTTTAGTTGACTTTGTGTGTGTGGCTGAACCTCTGACTGCTAGACAAGCACTCTCTACCACTGGGCCACAGCCCTCGTCACTCCACTCTGACTGAATCTCCCTGAACTGCTCAGCCTGGGCTCGGACTCAACTTACTAGCCTGGGCAGGCCTGAACTCCGGGTTCTCCTTCCTCCCAACCTGTGTTACCAGGCCTGGCTAGTTTTACTTTTTAATATTAATAACTCACGTCTTACATTTTTTTTTATTAGGTTTTGTAAACGAACTTATCAGTGACAGGGATATTATTCTATTATTTAGAAATAATGTATTAACCAATTGAATGGTAAACTTTATAATGGTCTATTAAAGGAGGAGTTAAGATACAAAACCATAGGTGGTTCCCTTTTGATAACAGCTGTAATATGATTATGCTTCTTCATAAACTGCTAGGATGCTTGTCAGAATCTTAACTCTGGGTGATTCATAAACGGGGTGTGGACAACTTCGGGATTTTTAAATTTCCTGCAATAAGCACATATTGCCCCTATGACAGTAATAGAAGACTGGCCACTTTAGAATGTAAAAGAGGGTCAGAAGAAAAGCGTGTGTTCTGGAGCAAGAGCGATTCCTTAGCATTGGTGTGATCCAGATAACGGTAACGACGTGGCCTTCCCGGGTACTCACCGTTTCCCTCTGTGTGAAGGTGGTTTTGAAAATGGACCACTTTGGAAATGGACTGGAAGTGGACCAGGCCCGGCTGGGCATGTGCAAGCAGCTTGGGGACGTGTTCACGGAGGAGAAGTTTCGGTACATGTGTATCCTGTCAGGCTGCGACTACCTCTCCTCCCTGCGTGGGATCGGCTTAGCAAAGGCCTGCAAAGTGCTGAGACTGGCCAATAACCCAGATATCGTCAAGGTAGGAGGGACCCTCGCTCCACGAAGGAGCAGTCAGATGGCAGGGGGACTTCAAATTCAAAGTGGGTTCTGAATTTTAATCTATAGCCTGTGCGTGTTACCAAAGGGAAAAGGTGTCTAGACTTGAAAACTCTTGAATTCTGGATCCTAGTACCTGGGAGCGGTTCTCAAGCCTTCTGGTCTAAGGATCTTTATATTCTGAAAAGTTCTGTGTGGTAATAGCTTTTGATTATATGGGTTATAGCTCTCAATACACAGTTTTAGAAATCCAAACAAAATTCTAATATTCATTCACTTAATATTCTGTTAGCAAAAAGCTCTTTCTGTTAACAGAAATCACAAAGCAGAACTATTAGCCCCTCCTGCACCATCTCAATCCACCCCCATTCAAATATTTTTGAGACAAGTTTTTATGAATACCAGAGTGCCCTTGAACTTGCTGTGTAGCCCAGGATGGTCTTGAACTATTCAGTTCTCAGATTTATTGTTTGCTTTGTTTTTTGGATATAAACCAATCATGAATTTGTAAAGGTGTGAGAGGAATTGGAATAGCAACTCCTTGATTAGGAAAAATACAGCCTTACTGATAAGGACACCCCATAGTCTTGCTAATATGCTCCCAAATCCCACCCATGGTCTTACTAGGAGGAATGTCAGGAGGTGGTGACTCATAAGTTCACATAGGCATTACAAACGGTGAGCTGGTAGAACCCAGATGTCTCATTGTCCAGGTGTGCTAGGAGAATCAGCAGGCAGATATCGAGGCATAAGATGCGTGCATCCTGGAGGCACATTTCTTGTGTTGGTAGTAAAACACACAGGAGGTCTCTCGCTGTGTCCAAAAGAAACATTAGCACTAGTTTTATGCCGAATGTGAGAATGTCCTTTCTGCTCCCATCGGATTGGTAGTATTAGTAGTCACTGCTTTCATGTTACGGCATCCCGTGAAGTTACATGAACAGAATGGAGTGTGAAACATGTCCAACAGGGACCACCGTAGGGGAATGGTGAAGTACCTAAATATTTCTTGGGGCTTATTAATATCTAAAGCTTGTCTCAGAATATTCCAATAAGAAAAAGGTTCAGTTAACATTTTTTGTGGTCCCAAACTTGAATATCCTTTCCTACTCTATCCCAGATTTCTAAATTTAAAGTTCCCTGATCTGGGAACCAAGGACTGCATTGCTGTTACACATGGTAGGGAAACAATCAATTATGAAGTATTAACTTTAATTCCCCTTTTCTTTAAAGTATGCTGCATTATGTCTGTAGAGAGACATCTTTCTTCAGACTCATTATGGCCCATGACTTCTCAAAATTTTTCAATTCTTTCCCCCTCTCTCTTGCCTGGTCTCTTACCCAGTTAGCTCTTGAAACCTTTAGATGAAGTCCTGTTCTTACTGACAAAGGGGGCTTATCTCTGCAGGGTCCCTGTTCTCGGCATCAGTTGCCAAAAGGATAAAAACAGTATTTCTAGAAATGTATACTTGACATAAGCCAGATATTTTGCATTTTGGATGAAGAGTGCAAAAGTGGGCATGGAACCTGAGTTTTGGGTGATGTGGTATGGCCGTGTTCTTGGGTAAAATCACTTGATTTTTGCCTCACTCTCCAGTGTCAGGTGTGGGACCAACACACTTCTCCTCTTCAGCTTTTCATGAGATATTTTTACATCCATTATTAGGTTATCAAGAAAATTGGGCATTACCTGAAGATGAACATAACGGTGCCTGAGGATTACATCACAGGATTTATTCGAGCCAACAATACTTTCCTCTACCAGCTGGTGTTCGACCCCATCCAAAGGAAGCTGGTCCCTCTGAATGCTTACGGAGATGACGTTAACCCGGACACCCTGAGTTATGCTGGGCAGTATCCTTTCTGAGCCACGTGGTGCAGTTTCTCATTTACCCTGTTAGCGTTGTTGGTAATGGCACACTATTTCTAGTGAGACCTTAGTGGAAAAGAAAAACTCGAAGATCGGCCTTATATTTTATGGTGCCGATGGTCATATTCCACTCAACTTCAGAAAACCATGCTAGTGAAAAGTCAAGTTGTTGAATATGAACCCGAGGCTCGTCTGTGTAGCAAGTGAATTGACTGCACTGGCGCCAGGTCCCTTGCTCTTAGCAAACACATCAGAAGTGTCGCCCGAGACGGAGGCTAGCCTGGTTCCTCAGGAGTGTTTCTGGTCACCAGTACTCAGGCAGCTGCAGAATCACTTAGGGAGCAGCCAGGACTTTCCCCCACACATCTCTAGGAAGGGAGGAATTGACTCGGGCTTCTCTTCTAGAAGACGGGCAGCTCCTGCAGGGAAACAGGCCAGCAACCCTGCCTGTCCTTGGATGCTGATGTGAACAGTAGATGGGATCTCTGTACGTCATAAACCTTGAAGATTCTCTGTGGTAATAGACAGCATTTTTATTTCTTAGTGCCGTATGATTCGATTGCTTGTTAATAAGGACCTTCTCCTTAGCCTTAGCAACCAGGTATGTCGATGATTCTGTGGCTCTGCAAATAGCCCTTGGAAACAGAGATGTAAATACTTTGGAGCAGATTGACGACTACAGTCCCGACACTATGGTAACATTTTAAAAACTATAAAAGCACATTTTTGTTTTGTCTTAAGAACTTTGAGGCAGATCTTCCTTTGCCCAGCAGCTGTGAAGTATTTCTGTACTCAGTGCTATGCAGAGTGTCCTGAAACTTACTATGTCTACTAGGATGGCCTCAGACTCACAGACATCCACCTGCCCCTGCCTCCTGGCTGCTGGAGATTAATTTGCTAATTTAAATGTGTAAAGACAGCACAGCCAGCACATCCCAGACTGCCTTCTCAGTCATGATTCCCCAAACAATGAGATACACAGGTTCTGTGCACCAATGGCCTAACACTGTACAACATGCATGAATTCTCAAAGAACAAAAGAAGTCATAGTAACTAAAAGAACTTACGGAAGAAGTAAACATGCACAGAAGAGACAGTGCAGACTGCCAGGACACGGCATCGTAAAGAATACGTGTAAGGAAGGCAGCGGTGAAGAGGTCAAACACAAGGCAGGGTACTCATGAAATCTTGCTAGCTTATGAGTGAGCCTAAACAGCTTGTATTAATAGAAGAGACTTAAAAATTTACTAAAGCATAGACTTCCTCAGGACCCTTCCCTCCCTCGCTTCCTTTCTTCCTTCCCCTCCCTCCCGACTCCCTCTTGGCCTCACACTTGATAGACACTCCACCACTGAGCCCCTTTGAATTTGAAATTGCTCACTAAGTCCCGCAGACTGGGCCTGAACTTACTAGGTAGCCTGGTCCTCCCTCCTCAACCCCCTGGGTAGCTGGGATCACAGGCCTGCGCCATCAGACCGTGCTCTAAAGCTTTTCTTTTGAACAGTAACTGAACACTGCTATAACCTTCCTCCTTGTTCTTTTCTAGCCTGTCCACTCAAGAAGTTATAGCTGGAATGACAAAGTGTGTCAGAAGTCACCTAATAGCATATGGCACAGAAACTATTGTCCTAGACTTGAGGCGAATGGTGTTTCCCATGCTCCTCGGTTGATGGAAAATTCAAGCACTCTGGGCCTTAAACAAGTAATTACCACTAAAGGGTTAAATCTTCCCAGGAAGTCTTCCATGGTAAAGAGACCAAGAAATGGTATGTACTTCATTTTTTCCAAATGTGGTGATTGTTGGTTATGGGTCCTCTTCCTCGGTGATCATGGGGAAGAGGGAGCAGAAATGATGTGGAGCAGGGTGCAAATGGCTGTAAACCTGCGGCATCAGCTACGGCAAGACCGCTCGGCGTTAATCCAGAGGGAGACCGCAGCGGGGCATCGCTTAATACGTTTGCTTTAGTGCACTTAGCATGGTTCTGTCATACAGATGGGAGCTTAGCACTTAATTATGTGGGTGGCACGGGGAGAGCATTTGCAGGTCACACTTAAGAGAAGTCAGGCCAGCCTGGTCTACAGAGTAAGTTCCATGACAGCCAAAGGGGGGGGGGGGTGGCTTTGAGGATTTAAATCAATAATTTAGAGCAAGTGGTATCTTAAAAGTTACTATTTTTGAAGACTTCAGAGATCTTTTGTTCAGTGTACTGATGTTGAATCAGTTGTCAAATTCATCCTTATATTTTCAGGTTTTGATCCTTTTGAAGATGTTATTTCAGTTTCTAGTTCTCTGTACTTTGGGTATACCTGAGCTCCTTAGTCATGGCGAGACTGTGACTGACTGTGGTGGTCAGTGTGGTTGGCTATGCAGACAGCGGTCAAGTGTGCCCTGGTGGCACTCGAGCCCTTCTGCAAGGCGGCTTTTACTGATGGCTCCTGTTATGTCCTTGTCATTGTTTCTGTCACTGGCTGAGCCTAGGCCGAATTTCTCCAGTTGCTGTTAAAGCCAAACACAGTGACATTTTAAACTTCCACGTAGATTTTTGAAACTGTGACTCCTGTGTCTTGCATTTTAGGTTATATTGTATCTGTGTGTAAAATATTTGTATTCCACATTTGATCCAACAACTCTTGGCCTCGGGGCTTGGTAATGAAGAGCCAAGCTAGAATATTTACCTCAGCAACTGCCACGGAGGGTAAATAGTTGCTGGTTTTATTGGGATATTAAAAACTTTGAATCATTAATTATAGCTTTATATATAAGCTTCCCTCTAATTGTTTTCTACACTTAAGCTAAAAATAAAGTCAGTCATTCAGAAGCTGTTATGCTCTAAAATTTTGGTTAGAGTAATTTCATATAAAATCATACAGAAAATTGACGTTAAATGTTAACTAATTTGCAAAGTTGTATAACACGGTTAAGGTCATTGTTTTTCAGTCATTCTTAATATATCCTTTTACGAGGCATAGCTTTCAAAAAACAAAATAGGATGGGTATATGGCTGCTGCGAGCTCTTGCCCAGCATGTGTGGGACAAAAAGGAGGCTTTGCCTTTAGGACACCAGGGCTCAGGATGTAAAATCTGTGGCAAGTAGCCAGCAACAGAGGAAGCCCAGGTGTTTATGTATGGTTCTGTTTTTGTTTAGAGGCTCTGTCCGAAGATGACCTATTGGGTCAGTATTCGTCATTTACAAAGAAGACCAAGAAAAACAGCTGTGGAGATAGCGCATCTTCTAACTCTTCCGAAATATCTGTGCCCAACCTGGATAATGGGATGGTTCACGGGATAGATGCACACACTCCGTCTAGGATAAGGAATAAATTCGCAGTGTTTTTACAGAGGAAGAACGCGGACAGTGGTGCAGTTGTAGTTCCGGGCACCAGAAGCAGGTACCGGGTCTCCAGAGCGCCCTTTAAGCTGGATGTAGCATTCTCTGCGGGATCCTGCTGCATGCCTGTTTTCTTAGCTGCCTTAGGTCTCCGTTACATTACCGTTGTTGAGACAAAAGTGTCTGCTAGAAAAAAGTCACGTGATGAAGGAAAGGTTTGTTTTGGGTCACGTTCCAAGAGTGCAGTCCTTCACGTGTGTGAAAAGGTGTCAGGAGCAGGAGGCAGCTGGTCTGTCACTTTGCACCTCCAGTCAGGAAGAGGAAGATAGCGAGCCCCAGCTTGTTTGTCTTCAGTTCAGAGCTCTAGCCCAGGACTCTAGTGCGAGCCTTCATCTACGTCAGCCCAGTCAAAAGGGTTCTAACAGGCATGTCCGAGGCCACCTTTCCTGGGTGACCCTAGTTCAGACCGGGATGCATCGATTCCTTCCCACGCCATTGGTTCTGGGATCTGTCTTTACAGAATCCGAGTGAAAGAAGACTGGCGCCCCTGCAGGTCACTGTGGTCAGAGTGTCCTTTTAGGGTTCTCTTTCCATTTCCCATTGTTTCTTTTACAGTATTTTGAGAAGCTGTTTGATCTGTCTTATCTTAGTTATCTTTATTAATGACAACACCTTTCCTATAAATATTTCAGCTTATCTTTTTTTTTCTTTATATTTATTTATTTATTATATGTACAGTATTCTTGTCTGTGTGTATGTCTGCAGGCCAAAAGAGGGCACCAGACCTCATTACAGATGGTTGTGAGCCACCATGTGGTTGCTGGGAATTGAACTCAGGACCTTTGGAAGAGCAGGCAATGCTCTTAACCACTGAGCCATCTCTCCAGCCCCTCAGCTTATCTTTTAAGATCTAGAAATATACCAAATGACACAATAACTAATTGGGAATAGTCAGCTGTGACCTGCGACAGGATTTTGGTTTGTTTTCTGGTTGGCCTAGAACTATGTAGGCTGGGCTTGTCTTAAACTCACAGAGATCCCCCTGTCTCTGTTTCCCAAGTGCAGGGATTAAAAAATCCAAGATCCTGTCTTCTATCTAAAGGCTTACCATATAAATAACTTTCTAAAGATGTGTGTGTTATCATGATAAAAATTGCAACTCAGGCATGGTGGCGCAAGTCTTTAATCTTAGCATTGGGAGGTAGAAGCAAGTAGATCTCTATGTGTTTGAGGCCAACCTAGTCTATATAGTGAGCTCAAGGACAGACAGTACTATATAAAGAAACCCTGTGTCAAAAAGTAAAACAAAAAAAGGATTTAAACCTCAATTAAAATTCAAGATCTTTGTGGTCTTTATGTTAGAAAGTAGATATTTGAATCTTGATAGGTTTGTGAGTAGACCTGAAAATACTTAAGATAATCCATTCTTCCTATTTCTTGTTAGGTTTTTTTGCAGTTCTCCAGATTTTGACAACTTCGTACCTAAAAAAGCAAGCATTCAACCTCTGAATGAAACTGCTGTAACAGGCAAAGCCACTACCAGTCTCAGAGCACCAGACTGTCCAGATACTAAAGGCCTCGGAGCACCGGACTGTCCAAGCACCGAAAGCCTTGGAGCACCGGACTGTCCAGGCACAGAGGGTCTCAGAGCATCAGACAGTCCAGACACAGAGGGCCTCGGAGCACCGGACTGTCCAGGCACAGAGGGTCTCAGAGCATCAGACAGTCCAGACACAGAGGGCCTCGGAGCACCGGACTGTCCAGGCACAGAGGGTCTCAGAGCATCAGACAGTCCAGACACAGAGGGCCTCGGAGCACCGGACTGTCCAGGCACAGAGGGTCTCAGAGCATCAGACAGTCCAGACACAGAGGGCCTCGGAGCACCGGACTGTCCAGGCACAGAGGGCCTTGGAGCGTCAGACAGTCCAGACACAGAGGGCCAGAAGCTGGTTGCTGTAAATGGGACACAGGATCCAAGTGCTCAGATCCCAGGCAATGAGACTGTGTCTCCTGATGATGAGGCTCAGTCTGAGACCAGCAAATTTGTGGGGACTGTTTCCCCGCCCACTCTGGGGACACTAAGAAGTTGTTTCAGTTGGTCAGGAACTCTGAGAGATTTTTCAAGAACTCCCAGTCCCTCTCCAAGCACTGTGTTGCAGCAGTTCCGCAGAAGGAGCGAGTCCTCCACCTGGCTGCCCAAGACCTGTGCTGTGACTGACACCTGTCAGTCAAAGAATGAGATGTCAAGTACTAAGTCTCCGCCCTTGCATGAGGTGGGCCAGGCCTCCCGATCTCAGGAAAGCATAGACTCTCTGTACAGTTTAAATGCTTCGAGTCTTTCCCAGCCTTCCAGTAAGGATTCGGATTCAGAGGTGAGTCTGTGTCTGCTATCTTTGCTTTCAGACTCAACCGCAGGAAAAAAGTTGCGTGTTGATCAGACAGTTGAGAAAATTTTGCCAGCATTGTAGAAATGAACTGACTTTCTCAATTTTTATTCAAAATCCTCCTGTTTCCAGGACCGGAGAGATAGCTCAGTGGTTAAGAGCACTGACTGTTCTTCCAGAGAACCTGGATTCAATTCCCAGCACTCACAGGGCAGCTCACAACTGTCTGTAACTCCAGTTACATGTGCGTGGTGTTAGTTTGCACAGCTGTGTGGGTATGTGTGTATGGTGTTAGTTTGCACAGCTGTGTGGGTATGTGTGTATGGTGTTAGTTTGTACAGCTGTGTGGGTATGTGTGTATGGTGTTAGTTTGTACAGCTGTGTGGGTATGTGTGTATGGTGTTAGTTTGCACAGCTGTGTGGGTACGTGTGTGTGGTAGTCACACCATGTCCAGAGGACAGCATTTCACAGTACCTCTCCCCTCCTGCTCTTTCTGAGACGTCCCCTGACCTTTGGCAGGGCTGGGGGCTGAGAAAGGCATCCCACTTAGGGCTAAGCACCATCTGATCAGCACTTTGTGCGTCAGCATTTGACAGGCTCCTGAAGTGACTAGCTTCCCTAAAATCATAATTTTATACACACACACACACACACACACACACATACATATATATATATTCACACACACACACAAAATCATAAGTGTGTATTTAGTAGAATATTTCTTCAGCTAAAACGTTTTGGTGTTTTCTTGAGTGAAACTGACATATCTTTTTCATCTTAATTCATTGTTTCCCATGTTTAGTTCATTTTATTTCCTGTGTTTTTATGTCTTTGATGAAATTATGTTATTTATCCAAGTTTCTCGTTTCATACAATTGGTTAATTAAATATTGGTCAAGTTGTCATAAAAACTCAATCAAGTAAGCCAGGTATGGTGACGCACACCTTTAATCCCAGCACTTGGGAGGCAGAGGCAGGTGGCCCGCCTGGCCTACAAAGAGAGTTCCGGAACAGCTATAGCCCTTACACAGAGAAACCGTGTCTTGAAAAACAAACAAAGAAGAAAGCACTGAAGTAAATTTTTGTCTTCCATCTGGGGAATCTAGGAATCGGACTGTAACAATACGTCACTTGATAATCAAGGCAGTGAGAACTCCAAGCAACAGTCGCCTCCCTTTTCAAAGAAGGACACACTTGTAAGGAACAAGGTAAAACAGTTAGAATTATGTTTTTTTATTTTCAGAGGCAGTGTGTAATTATTGCCAGAAAATGAGAAATATACACACAAAACATTAAAAATTAAAATACCAGTATTCTGCTTTTTTAAAAAATGCTCTCTTTCAAACTTCTTTAGATACTATTTGTGCTCAGCTGTGGATGCTTAACATGTTAGTTGGAACCTCTTTTCTCTGTTTCTGAAAGATCTTTTTCCATGTACATAGTAATAAGTATTTCTACATATATTACATAACCCAGTTTATAATTGTTTACCCTAATTAATTTGTGAGAATGAAGTCCATGGTGATTGACTATTCCTAGTGTGAGAATGGTTTGCTGTGTATTGCCAAAATACCTGTTGGTCCCACCGGTTGAGAAGAAGACCACGTCCACAATTTCAGGCCAAACTTGAAGCAAACTTAAATTTAAATACTGGCTAAGCAGATGGGCTGTGGCCATGTCCATCTCTGGATCTCCAGAAGACGGTCCAGAATCAAATTTTGCAAGGCCTTAAAAGGGAAAACCCATAATTCATTTCCCATCAGAGAGTATGCATACCTGACGTCTTTCCTACCTACTACCTCCCTCCAAGCACGTCTGGTGCAGGCGGGTCAAACAAACTTGTCCAGGGAGTGAAAACAAACAGTCCCTTGTTATCTCCCTTAAACAGTGGCCTCCTGCATTGCAGGAACTGTCTGTCCTTGGCAGGGGCTTCCAGAGCAGAGGCATTTTTGGATCTCTTAGGCATATAATTAAAACTTGAAATGTATGTTTGGTTCTCACATACTAAACACTGTGGACCCAGGCAGAGCTCTGGGTTCTTTTGCTTAATTTTTTGACTTTTATGTACACTCTGCCAGATTAATCAGTTTTAAACATTTATTCACACACCTCCCTCTCTATCCTAGGAACCAGTTACTGTGCTCACAAAAAAAAAAAAAAAAAAAAAAAATCTGCCCTTAAAGGCTGGGTATGGTGGCGCAAGCATTTGGGAGGCAGAGGCAGGCAAGAGAAGCTCTGTGAATTCCAGGACAGCCAGGACTCTAGGGAGAGACCTTGTCTCAAACAAGAAAAAAAAAAAAAAAAAATCAGCTCTTGAGTAGAAACAAAATTATCAAGAGATTTAAGTTGGTTATGTATGCTGCCTTCACACAGTAGAGCATCATCAAAATACAATTCAGTTTCATGTTGGAATGCAGGAATCGCCAAGATTTATCATTACATGAACTCAAAGAAGACAAAATAAAACCTCACACTTTTCTGTGTGTGTAGCTCACTTAGTGGCTGCACTGAACCCAGCAAGCTCTTCTCAAATGAGGTGAAGAGGGAGGGAGTAAGACTTGCTTTTTAACTTAAGCTTTATGCCAGGCATGTGTTGCCTGTTGCATGACTATAGTAGACGTTCCTATAGTAGACGTCTTTAGAAATCTGTATTGCATGTGCAGTCTTTTCCCATTCTGGTATATAAAGAACACTTAGGGTCTTTTAGAACTGAAGGTTAAAACTGGCATTTGGGGAGACCCACTCTTAACTCTAACAAGCAAAATAACAACAATTCTAAATTCTAATTTCTCTCCAGGTTCCTGGGCTGTGTAGGGCTAGTTCTATGGACTGTCTTTCTACCACCAAGATCAAGCCCCTGGTGCCAGCCCGAGTCAGTGGCCTGAGCAAGAAGCCAGGAAGCATCCAGAAGAGAAAACACCGTGATGCGGAGAACAAGCCAGGGCTGCAGATAAAGATCAGCGAGCTCTGGAAAAACTTCGGGTTTAAAAAGTGAGTGAGCAGTGAGCGTCCTGGCTCCACCTCTGAAGCAGGACAGAGCGCTGTCTTCTGTAGCCCACACCCCAGCTCTTTGTGCTTTCGCGGGACTCAGTTTCTGTTGCTCACCTTCAGCTCTCAGTCCAGCTGGGGGCTGCTTTTCCAGACCGGAAGCTCCTTTGCTTCCCGTTGCTCAGGGCTGGCATGAGAATAGTGGCAGTGGGAGCTGTGTTGGTTGGCTCAGTGCTCACAGATGTAACCACACAGACCAGTGTTTGGGCACCAGTCCTGTTCTAGGGACGTGACTAGACGGCGTTGGGAACGCCAAGGAAGCTTCCTATGAGACTATGTCTCCACTCCTGCCAACTCTACCATAGGACGCTTGGTCCGTAGAGAAGTACAAGGAACTCAGCTGTGCACTGGTGCCTCTCTGGCTGACACTGACATCCAGCACAGGGAAGTGCTGTGGTTAAAGTGCCTAGAGAGGGGGTCTATGTGCTATAGACTGTGCCTGTTACATACTCTGCAGATCTGAAGAAGCCCTGGGGAGGGCTTCGTTTAGAGCACCTGCTGCAGAAACCTGGCACTAGAGAAACTCCCAGGAAGCCACAAGGATGACCCCAGCTAAGACCCTGAGCAATAGAGGAGAGGAGGCCCGAGCTGGCCTTGCCCTGTGGTCAGATTGATGAATATCTTAAAAGTCACCACAGAACCTTCACCCAGCAACTGATGGAAACAGAGGCAGAGACCCAGAGTGGAGCACTGGGCTGAGCTTCCAAAATCCAGTTGAAGAGTGGGAGAAGTGAGAATATGAACAAAGAGGTCAAGACCATGATGGGGACATTCACTGAAACAGCTTACTTGATCTAATGGGAGCTTACTAATTCCAGCTAGACAGGGAAGGAACCAGCATAGGACCAAACTAGGCCCTCTGAATGTGGGTGACAGTTGTATGGCTGGGGTAGACTGAGGGCCAGGATTTATCCCTACTGCTTGTACTGGCCTTTTGGGAACCCATTCTCTTTGCATGGATTCCTTGCTCAGCCTAGGTATAGTAGGGAAGGCCTTGGTCTTTCCTTAAAGCAATGTGTCTTACCCTCTCTGAGGAGTAGATGGGGCGTGGGATACAGGGAAAAGTAGATGGTATGGGAGGAGGGGAGAGAGTGGGAACTGGGATTGGCATGCAGATTTTTAGTTTTCATCAGGAACTCACAACTGCCTATAACTAACTTCAGCTTTGGGGCAGGAGAGTATATCCTTTCTAGCCTCTGTGGGCTGCTGCTCTCACGTGCATAGACACATACATATAATTAAAAACAAAATAAATCTTCAATGGAAACTTTCAACATTAAATAAACTTAAAAGAGCAGTTCAGGTAGCTCACCTCCAAGCCTGCAGATCTGAGTCGTGCCCCCCCCCCCCGCCCCCCAGGCCAGGGTACATATAGTGGAAAGAGAAAACCAACTCTGAGTTGTCCTCTGACCTCCACACGCACCCCATGGTGCAGACGTCATATGGATGTTAAGAGGGTGCCAGCGGCTTTAGATTTGTGGGAAGTTCGTCATTCTGGGGCTGTGGATCTATCTGGCTGAGTGGTTGAGAACACTTGTTCTGTGAGCATGGGGACCAAAGTCTGGATCCCCAGGATCCACCTAAAAATCCAGGCTTGTCTCCCTGACCTATAGCCCAGCCATTGGAGCTGGAGACAGGCAGATCCTGAGAGCCTAGCCTAAACACCTGAGCTTGGTTCAGCAAGACGCCAGGCTGTCCTCAAACTTAGAGAAGTCCACCTGCCTCTGCCTTCCAAATGCTGGGGTTAAAGGAGTGCACCACCATGCCCATCTTAACGAGCTTCCCATTCTTCTTTTTCTGGTTTGGATACTTCTTACTGCGTAGCTCTAGCTGCCCTGGAAGTCACTATGTAGACCAGGCTAGCCTCAGCTCACGGAGAACCTCCTGCCTCCACCACTCCCGGCCATCAGATGTATGCACTCTGGCTGTTTGCCTGTTTTCGCTACCCTTGGTGGAGGTGGCTGGAACAGAGGGTCGTGCTGGCTGCATGTGACCTGGTGTCTGCACCCACATTGACTTGCTGGCAGCTTGTACAGGATTTTGCTTTGACATTTATTGGTACAAATGTCAACACAGGGAGTCCAAATATTATGAAAATAGTCTGATCTTACAAAGCTGAGAGAAGCGTCTGTTATGGGAATTCTCCACCAACCCTCATCTCCAGGGCGCATGGGACTTTCAGAGCCTGTGTTAGAAGAAATCAAAGTTATAATACGTTTTTTTATGTTGTTGTTTTTGTTTGTTTGTTTTGGGTTTGGGTGTTCTTTTTTGAGACAGGATTTGGAGCCTGTCATGGAACTCACTCTGTAGACCAGGTTTGCCTGGAACTCTCTGCCTCCCAAGTGCTGGGATTAAAGGCGTGCACCACCAGCACGGTTTATGATAGTGTTCTTAAAGATCTATTGGGAAAAAAATAACATAGTGGTGTTTAATGTATTTAGGGGAGATAAAAATGTTCTGTGTTATATTCATAATTGGGTTTTTAATAGGTGTGGAGTATTAATCCAGCAGAAGGGAGTTTGGTTAAAAACACAAAGGTACAGTATTGTTAGTTGTGCTGTTTATGTTCATCCTTAGCTGAAGGCAATAAAGAGGCTACTAAAGTGCACACCTTTAATCCAGCAGAGATGGAAGCATCTCTGAGTTCAAGGCCCTTCTGGTCTACATAGCTAGTTCCAGGTCAGCCAGGACTACTTGCTAAGACCCTGTATTTAAAGAGAAAAAAAAAAATCTGTGTTGCATTCTTGATTCTGCTTCTATATTCTGTGTGTGTGTTACTGATAGATTAGCACCTACATTGGAAGGTGATTTTGAAAGCAAGAAGAGGCTCGAAGAAAACTTCAAAACATATTGGAAGTATGCAGAATAAAACCATATGAATTGCCCTAGATTTCACAGTAGGGTTTATGTGCCCCTAGCTTTTCCATTTAGGGTGTTGCTTCTCTAATAGTCGGTACCTGAAAATCAAGTTTGTTTTCTTATACTTTTGCAGAGATTCTGAAAAGATTTCTTCTTGTAAGAAGCCCCTGTCTCCAGTCAAGGATAACATCCAGCTCACTCCCGAGACAGAAGATGAAATCTTCAACAAACCTGAGTGTGCGCGTGCTCAGAGAGCGATATTCCACTAAGTGAGGGCCGCTGCCTTCAGGAAAACCTTTCCAATTCGAGAGATTTATTGCTGTCAATGCCATTTTTAAAATGGAATACATTTTGTATATTAACTTAGTGACTTTCTTTTGCTTAGCTTTTTATATTTTCATGGAAAGCTAAATAGAAGAATAAATCTGTCTTTGACATTTCTGGGACTTC
Organism: Microtus oregoni; assembly: GCF_018167655.1. NCBI lineage: Eukaryota > Metazoa > Chordata > Mammalia > Rodentia > Cricetidae > Microtus > Microtus oregoni. The sequence goes on from NW_024543221.1 coordinate 271,450, forward strand.
AGTGCTAATTTGGGCAAATCTGACACTGATAACAATCTAAAGGATTTTCTAACGTCAGTAGAGAATGGAAAATGGGAATAAATAAATGGAAAGCCACAGATCTGTAGTCACTCATACCCAAGAATGGATAGTTCACGGCTTTGATATTTTGCAGCTGTCTTCCCTGTCTGTCCTTGAAGGGCAAATTGAAAGTAATGTTGCTGATGTGGGAAGGGAAGGGCAGTAGGAGGACCTCTCTTTGGATTATCATCATTAATATGCTTAGGTCTCAAGGCTGCTGTTTATTCTCTCTTTCAAACATCCCTTAGCATTGACTTAACCCTGTGCAAGGTGCAAAAGCTGCAGGGCCTGTGATCAATATATTCTGCAAACCCTGTGCAAGGTGCAAAAGCTGCAGGGCCTGTGATCAATATATTCTGCAAAGATCGAAGCAGGTTTGGAAGAAACCAGCCACACCAAGGCACATCTTATACCACCAGAAGGAGAGGGATGGATGGTGAAGGCATTTGTGATACAGACAACAGAGGAGAGACCAAGACTTAAAATCCTCAAAAGGGGGTCTGGGGGAGGAGCAAACAAAATTGGATGTATTTGGGAAAGACCTAGTCCAAAGATCACATCTGAGTTCCTGTGAGCATCCCTGTCGCTGAACAAGTCAGCTCGGGCAGACACTGCAGGTACTTACCTCTCTTCAGTGTCAGAAAAGAACTAGATGTGCTATAAGTGCCCAGTTCACAGCATGGAAGAGGAGACATCAAGCAAGGATGAGGAGTGTTCTGTAAAGGGAGGGTGAGTTTTCTGTTGGCAGGAGCCAGGCAGGTAGTTGTAGAAGGACCCCGTCTGTCTCAGTGAAGACAGACAGAGCAGAGAAAACAGGCCCCTTTTGAAAACCTTTAAAAACGGAGAAGGTAATGGCAATGCTACTTTTACAGTCTCCAAATCACTACATAACACCAACCCCACTAACAGCTAATTTCCAAAGCAATCTTTATATTCCCCAAACTGGCAAGGATAGGTCACAGACAACCACAGGTCACAAGATGATGTCATCTGTGCAGGTGAAGGAAAAGAGCAGCCAAGACCTGAGAACTTCTGTGCCATTGACAGGCAGAAGGGCACTTTGCAATGGAAGGCCTGGCCTTCCATGCATGCCGTAGGCCGCCAGGATGGAGCCTGCCAGTCCCTTTGAATGTGACTTCTCACAGCTCATCCACAAGTTCCTGCTCACAACAGTAACTTGGGATTTGGGCCACACTGAGCAAGGGACACGAAGAGGTTGCTGGGAAAGGAAATAGCAAAGTTGTGTACCATATGCATGCATGCAGTGCCCATGAGCCAAAAGGGCTCATCAGATCCCCTGGACCCGGGAGTTACTGATGATTGTGAGCAGCCGCATGGGTGCTGGGAACTGAACCCTGGTTCTCTGGAAGAGCAGTCAGTGCTCTAAACTGTGGAGTCATCCCTCTAGCCCTGAAGACAGTTTTTAAATGATTGAAAAACATGAACAAAGAACTGGAAAAACTCAGGACACTCCAAATAAAAACGTCTCAGAAAGGAAAGCTCAATCAGAAGGCCGAAAATGGAGACCAACAAATGAGTTCGCAAGCTCGGGTAGAACACTCACCTAGCGTGTCCACACCCTGCTTTCAAAATCGTTAAGCAGAAAATGAAAAAAATTTCAAAGATAAAATTGGCTTTGTGCATATCTAGTTCATGTGTGCCTCTGCACCCATGTGTGCCTCTGCACCCAACACCCTGGCGACAATAAGGTTTGCTGCTCTAGTGTTCAATAATTTGTCCTTACTAACCTGTTATGGTTCAGGCCGGGCTCTAACTTAAAATTCTCCCTCCCTGACTTCAGCCCTGGATTTAAGGTTTGCTGTTCTGACTTGGGTTTCATGAAGCACAGTGCTCCCCATGCTTGCACCTCCTAGCAGGGCTTTTCTGATCACTGTCCTCCCCATCTTTCTAGTAGGCACCCCCTGCAAGTCTACAAGTAGACCAGGCTGCCCGGGTGGCACAGGGGTTCTGTGGGCTGTCACCTGTGCCTGGGTTTAAGGGACTTGTTTCAACTCGAATCCTTACTCTCCTGGGCATAGGCCCCACATGTCTGCTGTGTTCTAGCTCGGCCAGCGTCACAGCGCCCACTCTCCTCCATACCTCTGGTGCTTTCAAGTGCTTTGTTTTGTACGCAAGCCCTCTGATGGGAGACCAGAAAGTTCTGATTTTGTTCACTGTCCAGGTTTTCTATTTATTTATGCGCTTTTAATTTTATAAACTATTATTTAAAGAAGCTTTGTAAATAACTAAAAACACCAAAATTAACCAGACCTAAATCTATACAACTCAATAGAGTTAAAATCTGCATCATCTGTATAATATATACGTATATATTAATGTGTATATGCTTGTATGTTTGTGCATGTGAGAGAACAAAGCCCGTGGAGTCCAGAAGAGGGTACCAGATCCTCTATACTTGGTTACAGATGTTTGTAAGCCCCCAGTGTGGGTGTTGCGAATAAAATCTGGGTCCTCTGTAAGAGCAGCCTGTGCTCTTAGCCATAAGCCATCTCTCTACTCTCCCCTCCCTGTTGTCTTTTATGTGTTTGTTGTTTGTTTGTTTTGGTGTTTTTGAGACAGGGTCTCCCTTTGTGGCACTGGCTGTCCTAGAACTCACTACGTAGACCAGGCTGGTCTCAAACTCACAGAAATCTGCCTGTCTCTGCCTCCCGAGTGCTGGGATTAAAGATGTGAACCTCTAAATCTGGCCCCATTGTCCAATGTTGTTGTTAATGGAAGAATGAGTCACTTCAAGGCTTCCTTCATCCTAGGGAGGGGTGGAACCAGGCGTTTTGTTTTACGTTGGTTCCCGGTTTTTCGAGATAAGGTTTGTCTGTGTAGCCTTGGCCTTCCGGGAACCCACTCTTTAGAACAGGTTGACCTTGATTCACCTGCCTCTGCCTCCCCCAAAGTGACAGGATGAAAGGTGTGCACCACCACCACCCAGTAGAATTTTGTTTTTTTCAGTTAAAAACAAACAAACAAAACCTACCTAACTCCAATAATGACTATACTAAAATGCCCACAAGGGGGCAGCACCTTCATGCTGCTTGTGTCTAACGTCTGAATTTCTTGGAAAAGCAGCCCCTCCCTCCTTATAGATTTTCATAATCCTGTAACAAACATATCCTTGTTCATGAAATTAATGCCCCTAATCCTAATCCAGTTCTCTGTTAAAAGATTCTTTTTTTAAATGAAGATTTGTTTTCTGTAGTTTTGAAGATCTTTTAAAATTATCTGAATTTTTAAAACCCACGTGTGGTTTGAGCATCTTTTCCTATAGACGTACGCAGATCAACAAGCCACTGTCCTCACTTCAATGCACATGCCATACATGATTTGCCTAATTAAAAACATAACAATTTTTACTCGGTATTCAAATGGCTGATTATCTGTTAACTGCTTTTTGTTTTGTTTGTTTGTTTTTGTTTTTTGAGACAGAGTTTCTCTGTGTAACAACAGCCTTGGTTGTCCTGAAGTTCACTGTATAGACCAGGCTGCCTTCGAACTCAGAGATCCTCGTGCCTCTGCCTCCCGAGTGCTGGGATTAAAGTGATGCTCCACCGCCGCCTGCCATGACTGCTATTTTAAATTTGTTCCATTCCAAAGTAAGAGTGTTTTTAATAATTTTGCTAGCCGCAAAAATAGATAAAGTCAATTTATAAAGAAGAGATTACGAAAAGCTATGCTTGATGGCTGACTTACTCGTTTGGTGGCGTGGGCCATTCTGGGGTGCTGTTTCTTCTGTCGGGGCATTTTCCCAGCCAAGCTCAGGCCAGCTTAGACCTTAAGTCGCAAATGGTATACCATTAATGCTAAGAACAAGCAAGGAGAGGTATTCAAGCCGATCGTCCTATGAGGACAAGCTGCCTCCACTGTGCTGAAGAGAATTCCTGGCCATGGGCCAGGATCACTTGTATGTCCTGTATGTAAGAACATTAGTCTGAGGATCAGAGATAGCTCAGAGGTACAAACCTCTGTTGAGGCCCAACAACCTGATTTCCATTCTCGCCCAACACCCATGTTAAATGGGAGGGTGGAACTGAGTCCACAAATGCCACCGCATGCTCACACACACACACACACACACACACACACACACACACACACACACACCAGACATGCCTGGAGTACTATGGCAAATGTTTTTGAAGATCATTAGTACTTGGCACGTGCCTGGAGTTGAATAGGATGCATGCCTGGGACTCATGGAATCGATCTAAGGGATGGGAGAGGGAGGGACACCCTGTTCTAATGTAGGGCAGCTGTGCCATCATAGAACAGAGAAGGGTGGTTAGGAAGTGAGGAGACTGAGTCCCAAGAACTTGCCGAGGGTCAAGGAAAGGGCTGGGATTCAGTTAGGAGATGAGATATGGAAAGTTCTGATACAGTATAGACTAAAGATCAAGGTGTGAGAGGAAGGTGTGCCTGTCCAGTATCTGTTCCCTCTTCCATCCCCTCCTGGGGGCTGGGGATTCCAAGACAAAGTTCTCAGTAAATCCCTAGCTGTCCTGTTACTTGCTCTGTGGACAAACCTGGCCTTGAACTCAGGAATCTGCCTGCCTCTGCAGGGATTAAAGGTGCTGGAATTAAAGGTGTGTGCTACCAGCACCCAGTCTCCATTCTTAGTACTGAAGTTTCATTGAGCTGCTAGTATTTGTGAGTGGGCAGGAAAGGGTAAAAGTAGGTAAAGCCGGAAGTGCCTAGCTGGACTGTGTTCCACGAGAATACCCTCTGCCAGGCCTCATCCGGCTGTCTTCATCCCAGGTCACCTTGCTGCTTTACCTTGTGTTTTGCTTGTGTTCATTTTATTTCTCCCTGTCTCCCCAGTCAGCTACAAGTGAAAGGACCCTAGTGCACTTGAGTGTGTAGCTGTGGCAGACCTTGCTCCCCCCACCATTCCCTCTGCCTTGCTGAAAACCATTAGATTACATTCCTAAAGCTAGCCATCACAGTCTAGTCTATTATTTGCCCACTTTCTCCTCCTGAGACTGACTACCAAGGTCCAACTCTCAAAGTATTGAGGCCCAGCAATCCAAGGCCCCCTTGGGCTCACTTAATTAATGTGCCCAATTAAAATTAAAAGCCCAGGCGGTGGTGGCTCACGCCTTTAATCCCAGCACTCCTGAGGCAGAGGCAGGCGGATCTCTGTGAGTTCGAGGCCAGCCTGGTCTACAAGAGCTAGTTCCAGGACAGGAACCAAAAGCTACGGAGAAACCCTGTCTCGAAAAATTCCAAAAAAAAAAAAAAAAAAATCCCAAACAAATAAAATTAAAAACCTCAGCCTAACACAGGGTTTCCCCCTTTACCCTTATAAAGGCCATTTTCCTGTGGACTGCATCTGGCTTACTATCCAGAGACAGTCCTTTGTCCCCCCCTGGGACAAATACCCCTCTTACCCCTTTCTTACTCCCTTCCGGCCCCCTCCCTGGTTCCCTTCCCTTTCTCCCTCTTCCTCTATGTCCTGTCTTTGTCCGCCCTCTCTGCCTCTGGAGCAAATATTCTCCTTTGTGCTCCGTTGGTCTTGTGCTGCTGTTCTTTCAGTAAGTGCTTAATGGAGCTGGGAAGAGAGTAACTACAGCGAAATCCTAAGCACCTCTCTCGGCATTTGCAGTCATATGTGTAGCTCCCAAGGATCTCATGAATGACAGTATATTGTCATGATTTAAAATATTTAAAATAATTACCTCCATCTTGCACTACATAAGCCAAACATAGAGGTACAAACTTGTAATCCCCACCTGGAAATTGAGGCTGGTGTATAGAGAGTTCAAGTTCATGCATGGCTATGGTTGTAAATGCACACACCTTTAATCCCAGCACTGGGGAGGCAGAGGCACGCGGATCTCTGAGTTCAAGGCCAGCCTGGTCTACAAGAGCTAGTTTCAGGACAGGCTTCAAAGCTACAGAGAAACCCTGTCTCAAAAAAACAACAAAAAAAATTTTAAAAGTTGAGTTAAAAGATATGTATGAGATCCTTCATATATATCCTGCACACACACACACACACACACACACACACACACACACACAGAGCAAGACCAGAGAAGAGCGAGAAAACCTCAGGAAGTTGTCTTTCCTGGGGGTCATGTGAAATGAGGAGAGTATTGTTTGATATTGGCAAATAGGGATCCCAAGGATACCTGCGGCCCCTTCCAGTGAGAGACCCAGCTCTCAGGATGCATCCTCTTCCCAGAACAACACCCACCAAAATAAACACCCTAGGTGGCTGCACCTTCGTTCAAAGCCTTTATCTTGTCTTTAGGCATCTTCCATCTGTCTAGGTTCAGAGTTTTCCTTTGTTTTCCAAGGCTTGCCTGGTATCCGCCACACCCGTGTTCCTACCTCCTTCCCCACTGTCCAAGACCCTTGGTGGGGAGAGCAGGGGCTGGAGAGCATCGGTGAGCTTCAGGCCTCCAGCCTCCTCTCCAAGTCCTGGCGTGCACTAGAGTACGAGACTGCTGTGTGACGAAACTTTTCCTAGGGAGACAAGACACACATCTCCTTACCCCAGATAGGGACCCCACTGAAGTCCAACTTGGTGAACCAACGAGTTTTATTGGGGTTACTTACAGGAATATGAGTAAGGGGTTACCAAGGCACCCCAGCATGGGAGCCAGCTCACAAAAGTTGTGAACCTGGAGCGCACTGCACAGTCTGCAGATAGTTCAACAGATTTGCGAGCGTCCTTTCCAGGTACCTAGGTCGGTCCAAGCCAATGGTCCTCAACCTTCTTAATGTTGCCACCGTTCAATATAGTCAGTTCTTCATGTTGTGGTGACCACAAGCCACAAAATTATTTCTATTGCTACATCATAGCTGTAATTTTGTGACTGTTATGAACTGTAATGTAATATCTGTGTTTCCTCATGGCCTTAGGTGACCCCTGTGAACCCCCCCCCCCAGCAAGGGACGGTGACCCACAGATTGAGAACCACTGCTCTAACCCTCTCTCAGGCAACAACAGTTGGTGTCTATTTCTTCCAGGCAACTGGTCTGCTCTCAGAGTCTTTGCAGACACTCTCGTTTCAGGGTCTTCTTGGCAGTGCGGCTTGTCTGACAGTGTTCTTGTGGCTGGGATCGCCTGCCTCTGCCCAGATACGGACAGTCCTGCCGGTTCTTCACCTCCTCCTGGAGTTCCCCTGTAGGATGAAAGGTTTCAGTCTCCCAGGATACCATTAGCAAAGACACAGAAAAAGCCAGGTGTCACGGCTCACATCAGCGATTTCAACACTTGAGAGGCAGAGGGCAAGAGACTCACCATGCATTTAAGGCCAGTCTGGGCTACATAGTGCGTCCTTGCTCAGGAACAAGAAAGATAACCATCTTAACCAAAAAGAGAACTGAAAGTGGACATGAGGACAGGCCCAGCTGGGAACCTGCAGTCTCACTAATAGTTGCCCTCACTGGGCAGGGCAGTGAAGAGCCTGGAGAAGGTGGTCTTGTCTTGCACTGCAGTTCCAGTATTCCCCACTAGGTGGGGCTGCTCACACCTGGTCACACCACCACCTTCTGTGGGAAGCCATCTTCAGTCCACTCTTTATGGCTTACTCTCCCCAGAGGCTCTCCTTGCTGTCCAGCCTCAGGCCTCTAGAGCTATGGAGAGTCCATTTCTTGGCATATTCTATATTAGATTGGTGACGGGGCAACCTAGATTCCAACCGAAAGGGCTGAGATATTCGAGAAATTTCCAGTAGGTGAGGTGCATAGGTCAAGATGTCTTCCTCCTCACCCTTGGTAGGGACTGTCACCTGAATGGAGCATGGACATGTCAAGCAAGAAATTGTGTTCTACCAGGCGCTGGTAGTGCACACCTTTAACCTCAGCATGCGGGAGGCAGATGCAGGCAGATCTCTGTGAGTCTGAGTCTAGCCTGGTCTCAAGAGTAAGGTTCAGGACAGCCGAGGCTACAGAGAGAAACCCTGTCTCGGGGGTATAAAAAAGGAATTCATCTTCTTTATGGTCAGGGGAGATTTGGGGTCCTCCAAGGCCAAGGTAGTACCAAGCCCAAACCTTAGTGGAAACTTCATGGGGTTTGGCTCAAACCAGGAGATAGAGAAGAGAGTGATGAGCCTCCTTGCTGCCTCTGCTGTTACTGTCTCATAGCCAAGCCTTCAGAGCTCTCTAAGAGAGCCTCTGGAAGGTTCTGAGACTTCCTAAGAGGGCTGGAGTCCTGGAATCCAACTCAGAGATCAAACCATGGTTTGAAGTCCCAGCTGTTCTATGCCTTCCTATCTCAGGTGTCCCATTCATCTCCAACAGCCTGTCTTAAGCCGCAGCTGGAGTCTGTGCCCTCTGCTGCACTGTGGAAGGCCCTGGTTCCCCCCAACCCGCCCAGGGACCTGGGGTTGTCCTGAGGCTGCTGCACTCTTGGAGCCCCCGTTGTCTCTGAGACCAGTGACATCTCAAAGAAAGAGTGTTTCTCCAGTCCCAGCCTCTTGTTCAGGATCTTCTCACTTTATAAGACAGGGTTTTTCTGTGTAGCCCTAGCTGTCCTGTAGCTCACTTTGTAGACCAGGCTGGACTCAAACTAACTGAGGTTTAGCATCTCTTTTTTTTTTTTTTTTTTTTTTGTCAAGACAGGGTTTCTTTGTAGCTTTGTAGCCTGTCTTGGCATTAGCTCTTGTAGACCAGGCTGGCCTCAAATTCACAGAGATCTGCCTACCTCTGCCTCCCGAGTGCTGGGATTAAAGGCGTGTGCCACCACTGCCTGACAAGGTTCAACATCTTCTTCTTCTTCTTTTTTTTAGAGATAGGGTTTCTCTGTGGTTTTGGAACCTGTCCTGGAACTAGCTCTTGTAGACCAGGCTGGTCTCGAACTCACAGAGATCCGCCTGCCTCTGCCTCCCAAGTGCTGGGATTAAAGGCGTGCGCCACCACCGCCCGGCAGTTCAACATCTTCTATCCTTTTTTTAAAAATTTACTTTTATTTTACATGCATTGGAGTTTTGCTTGTATGTACGTCTTTATGATGGTGTCAGGTCCCCTAGAACTGAAGTTACAGACAGCTGTGAGCTGCCGTGTGGGTCCTGGGAATTGAACACAGGTCCTCTGGAAGGGTAGTCAGTGCTTTTAACCATTGAGCATCTCTCCAGTCCTCAGCATCTTCTCAGAGGCACTGTTTGCTGTCTTTTGGGGACACTTATCTTCTGACAGGCTAACACCATCTTGTTTGGTCTGGAACTGACTTCTCCAGATTGTGTCTCTCCTCTGAACCAGCCCCTTTCCTAAACGCAGGCTTTCTCTTGGGTCAGTTTTTTGTGTGCTGCAGTCTTTTGTTTTTTTTTTTAATTTTTTTTTTTAGATTTATTTATTTATTATGTATACAACATTCTGCCCGCACGCCAGAGGAGGGTGCCAGATCTCAGTACAGATGGTTGTGAGCCACCATGTGGTTGCTGGGAATTGAACTCAGGACCTCTGGAAGAGCAGCCAGTGCTCTTATCCTCTGAGCCATCTCTCCAGCCCTGCTGCAGTCTTTTGTAAAACAAGGAATTTCTCAGAGAGAGGGATCTTCTGGGAAAACATGGCCTTCTTGGGAGCCTCCTTTTCCCTTGGTTCCTGGCTCTCTGTCACTCTTCCTCCTGTACCCAGAGGTCACACTGATGCTGGCTCTTTGTCTGATGAGAACAGGGATGAGGGAGAGCATGAGTGTACCTGACACATTGGACATGTCACAAGGAGGGTGATGACAGTCCCACCCCAGCCTTCTTCCCTTATCACCACTATTTAAGGTTCACTCCACGCTACACATTAGATTTCCCAGGTGTCACTTCACAAATACCCTGGGTGTCCGCCGAGTTACAAAGCCCTATGAACTCCTTGGTTCCAGGCTCAGTTTCAATCAACAAAAGCTCATAGCTTATCGATAACAGGTTCTGTGCTGGACATGGAGGGGGATCAATGTTGTGGGGTGTTTAGCAGGGAAGACTACTTGGACATGGGTTTACTCAATAGAAAGTCTTTATTAGCCAACCGGCCACTACACTAGGACCTGAGGGAGCCCTGAGCCTTTCTCAGGGTGAGCTTTTAGTCACAGAACCCATATTCTGGGCTGACACACTTCAGTTAACAAGAACAGTTAGCCAGAAGTAGAGCTGCAGAAGCCAGAGCACGGTTAGTAAGTTTAGCGACTTGTCCAGAACTATGGACATTGATGTGTTAGGTCTTTGTTTTAATTTTGGCAAGTGGTACTGTCTACCTGCTTAGTTTCATAACTTGAATGATACTTCCATCATGGAGCCGGTTGTGTGGAGGTCACGGGGCCTGCTAAGTTTTGAGGCCCTGATACAATTAGAAAGAGCGAGTAGAGACAGCCTCTGAACACCCTTTCAGCCTGTCAGGTGTGTTTAACCTGTGACCCCTGCCCCCCAGCTTCCTGTGACAAAGGACAGCTATGAATGAAGCCCAACGCCAAAGCCCAAGCTTCCAACACCATAAGCTTTTCTTCGGGTTGCTTCTCTTGTAATTCTTTTGGGCAGTTGGTGGATAACAATGACCCGTGCCAGTACCAAAAGGTTGGCCACACCTGTGTGAGAGGTGGTCAAGCTTTGTCAAAGTTCATACAACTTGGCTTGTGAGATGGTTCTGCAGCTGAGGGCTCCTGCCACCAAGCCTGGGGGCCCTGAGTTCCATTCTGGAAACCCACAAGGTTTGGAAGGAGAGAAAGAACTCCAGCGAGCTGCCCTCTGACCGCCCCCATATATGCGTCAGAGCACACACGTGCTCGCGTGTCCCCACAGAATAACTGGGAGAAACAACTTTACACAGCTCAGTAGTAGGCGACTTCAAGGCTGAGCCACCATTCCTTCCATCCCCCTAACCAGCTGTGCGGATGTTGCTGGGACTAGCGAGGTTTGGGTCGGCGCTGGGGGTGTACACTGAACAAAACACAAACAAACAAATAAATAAAAACAAACAAAACTGTTCTAGGAATCACCTTTCAGTGTAAGGGGGTCTGGTCAGCTCCTCCCCAGCCTCTGGATCTGGGGAACAAGAAGGCTGGATGGGTGTGTAGTCCTCAACTGTGCTTCTCTTAGTTACAGATAGTGCAGTGGCAAGGTCATCCATCGTACAGGAAGGGACAAAATGATAGTAGACTCTGAATGCCTCACATCTAAAAAATTGTCCTTAAAACATGGGCCATGGCTGTGAGTGGGTGCAGGGATGTATGTGTGCGTTAGTACACATGTATATTTTCTTGAATTTTTGGAGCCTGCACCCTCCAAAACCTAACAGACACCTGTTTTCCCACTGCTGGCCCTAAGCTCTGTTGAATGGAGGAGAAACACGTGGTGGCACAGGTGCCTCGATGCCCATCTGTAGTTCAGCTCCCAGAGAAGAACCTACATTTCAAACAAACTCCTTTCCTAATTCATACACTGTTTTTCAGAAACTGGATCTGTATGTTTACATAGCCCTGGGGGAGCACTGAAGACTCAGAAATGACTGTGAGCCTGCAGTGGTGGTGCACGCCTTTAATCCTAGCACTCAGGAGGCAGAGGCAGGTGGATCTCTGTGAGTTTGAGGCCAACCCTGGTCTACAAGAGCTAGTTCCAGGACAGGCACCAAAGCTACGGAGAAACCCTGTCTCGAAAAACCAAAAAACAAACAAAAAGATATCCAGCTCTTGAGAGTTATCTTCTGACCTCATTGTGGTACGTGGACGCTATAATACACTTAAGAACTAAAATCAAGCCAAGCGGTGGTGGCGCACACCTTTAATCCCAGCACTCAGGAGGCAGAGGCAGGCAGATCTTAGTGAGTTCAAGGCCAGCCTGGTCTACAAGAGCTAGTTCTAGGACTGGCTCAAAGCAACACAGAGAAACTCTGTCTTAAAAAAACAAAAAAAAATCAAGTCATGATCAGAGACAGGAAGAGCAGAGCTCAAAAACTGTCTGGACTTGGAGTCAGACTGAGACAATCAGGCTTCTTGCTAAGTTTATATATACATATATAATAAATGCATGTTATATGTATTTGTTTTCTCAAGACAGGGTTTCCCTGTGTAGCCCTGGAAGACCTGAACTAGAGAACTCACAGAGATCCACCTGTCTCTACCTCCTGAGTGTTAGGAGCAAAGTAGTAAGCCACTGCCTCCTAACGGGGTTTACACCTTGAGACAGGGCCACTTAGAAGCCAGGGTAGTGTCAAAGTTACTGAGTAGTGGAGGCCGGTCTTGAACTCCTGATTCTTCTGCCTCTAAATTCCCAAGTGCTGAGATTACAACCATGTGTCCCTTTTTGTTTTTCATTTCTGTGACTGTCTTTTTTTTTTTTTTTGGTTTTTCGAGACAGGATTTCTCTGTAGCTTTGGTGCCTGTCCTGGAACTAGCTCTTGTAGACCAGGCTGGCCTGGAGCTCCCAGAGATCCGCCTGTCTCTGCCTCCCAAGTCCTGGGATTAAAGGCGTGCGCCACCATCGCCTGGCTTCTGTGACAGTCTTGCTGTGTGTCTGGGTGGCCTGGTACCAGGCTGACAACAATCCTAGGATCACAGGCATGTCACAGGCATGTGTTATTATATTTGAGCTCTCTTCTCCCCCCCCCCACACCTTTTTTTAAGACAAGCTCTCAGTATAGGCTCTAGGTTGTCCCGACACGGCAAGGTTTAGCCTGGTGACAAGCGCCACTTTTACTGGGTGTGGCAGTACACACCATTAATCCTATCACCTGGGAGCCAGAGGCAGGTGAAGATCAGCCTGGTCTGAAAGGTTCAAGGCTACACACAACAGTAAACTCTGCCTCAATAATAAGCCAACAAACAAACTCAAGATCCTCCTGCCTCCACCCTTGAATGCTAGAATTCCAGGCCCGTGCCACTAGACCACGGAGAATTTTTCTAAAAATGAGATAAAGAAATTAAGAATTTTTTTATTTGTTTTTTGAGATAGAGTTTCCCTGTAGCTTTGGAGCCGGTCCAGGCTGGCCTTGAACTCACAAAGATCCACCTGACTCTGCCTCCCTAGAACCGGGATTAAAGGCACGTGCTAACACAGCCCAGTGCCTTAAGCATTTTAAGGTGGGATAAAGTGTGGCCAGATTTGAAGGCCAGAAATTAGTTTTAAGGTGTGTCTTGAGAACTTTAAAAAGGGAAAAAGCAATAAAGTCAGCATCTCCTTTCCCAGAGAATCGCTGGCCTCTGGGAGCTGTAGGAGCTCTACAGGTAGCCCAGTAGGGAACTGTGATAAGGAAGTAGGAGAGAGAGGTCTCCAAAGACTCACTGGGCTGGAAAGACACCTAGACTCTGGTGGGAGTGCAGATCTGATCTCCAGGATGTCTTTCACCTGCTTCCTGTGCCACCGTTGCAACAAGCCCCTGAAAATCTCACCGGACCTCTCTGCAATACAGAAAAGGTCCTTGGAAGCCCAGCATCATGCCAGCCCCTCCGCAAAGATGCCAGTTTCTGGGAAACTAGAGGACAGGACCTCCAGAAGACACCATCCTGACCATGGCAGAACAGCCCAGGAAAGTGCCTGCTGCCCCTTCACTCTGCTTGGTGAGCCGAGCACCCAGAGAACTTTGGACAGTATCCAAAATACTATCTTAGAGACCTTCGAAATCGTCTCTGGCCAAAAGGATGTGGAGCACCCGCTCTGTGTGGACTGTATGGACGGCCTCTTGGAGGAGCTAGATGCCCAGCTCACTCTAGCTGAAGCTGACAATCAGAAGTACAAAAGTTTCATGGAGAGAGAGTCCCTGGTGAGTGAGGAGGAGCGGGAGGCCTTGAATGCAGAGCTTCTGGCTGAGCTGCAGAGTCTGGAGCAGGAAGAAGCAAGGCTGACTCAGGAGCTGCAGGACGTTGACCACCAGCATGCAAGAATAGAGGCCGAACTCAAAGCAGCCGAGGCAGAGAGCAGGGAGCTCGAACAACAGGAGGAACAGGATTTGAAGGACTACGCTACCTTGAAGATGGAAGAGCTGGAGCTGACGGACGAACTGAGCAGTATGGAGAATCAGTTGGCGTATGTCCAGAGGCAGCTGCAGAGCCTGAGCAAGACCGACATCTTAAACATCACGTTTACCATCTTGGATGAGGGTCCCTTGGGCATTATCAACAACTTCAGGTTGGGCCGCATCCCTGACATCCAGGTGGGATGGAATGAGATCAACGCCGCCTGGGGACAGACAGCCTTGCTGCTCTTCACCTTATCCAAGATAGCAGGACTACAATTCCAGAGGTACCAACTAGTTCCCTGCGGGGACCATTCCTACATCAAGTCCTTGGCTGGTGAGGAAATGCTGCTCTTGTTCTCAGATGGGAGCCACAACATCTTCTATGATAACAAGTATGACCGTGGGATGAAGGCCTTTTTGGACTGCCTTCAGCAGTTTGTGAAGATGCTAAAGAAGGAGGAAGGCCTCTTCCTGCCCTACAGGATCCACGTGAAGGGAGGTATGCTGGAGGATGCCAAGGGCAGTGGGAAATGCTACTCCATCAGGACCCACCTGAACACGGAGGACGAGTGGGCAAAGGCTCTTAAATTCATGCTTACCAACTTAAAATTGATTCTTGCTTGGGCTTCGTCAAAGTATTACAGTAAGAAGTAACCAACTGAAGGGGACATAGGATCACTCCTGCTTTAAAAATGACCGGTAAAGAGATGAGAGAATTGGCGGGAGATGAATGGAGTTGGGATAGTGGGGAGAAAAGCTCGTTTGAGCTTTTTAAGAAAAACTGGCTCTATTGTGGAGTGGACCTTGGGAGGGCGGCAGTCATGGGATCAGGCTTCGGGATTATGTTTTCTCTAAGACAATTTCAATAAATGTTTACATTTTCTTAAATGATTCAGAGTGTGTCATCTTTGAGGTTGGATTGCCTAAAGCTCACGGTGGCCTGGCATTTTATATTTCTGTACTTCAGCCTCTGCCATGCTGGAATTTATGTGCCATATGCCGCTGCAGCTGAGGGCTGTCTCTGGTTTTTCTTTTTCTTTTCTTTTCTTTTTTTTTTTTTTTGGTTTTTTCGAGACAGGGTTTCTCTGGTTTTGGAACCTGTCCTGGAACTAGCTCTTGTAGACCAGGCTGGTCTCGAACTCACAGAGATCCGCCTGCTTCTGCCTCCTGAGTGCTGGGATAAAAAGCGTGTGCCACCTTACCCAGGACATTTTGTTTGTTTGAAATTAGCTTTGAAGCCTGGGGATACAGTGGGATGTAGAAGTGAGAGGGTCCAGAGGAAGTTCCAGGATAGGTGGGAAAGGATTAATGAAGATGCCAGTTTCCAGGGAGACAATTCTGTCCCCTTCTGCTCATCTGTAAAGTGGGGGACGCATTCTTAGACATCGTTGAGGTGATTCCAGAACCAAACAAGCAGTAAAGTATTCCTATGCCTTCACTTTCCCCATGTTTTTATTTTTTTTGAGACAGGGTTTTGCTGTAGTTTTTTTTTTTTTTTTTTTTTGCCCATAACATAAGTAATTTATTGTATCTTCAGGACACATAGACTTCTCTCGCAGAGAAGGGTCTTTCGGGCAGGAAACTGTCATGTAGACGCGCGCTGCTCACTTGTCATTTTCGTACATGGCTGGGTTCTTCACCCTGGACCGCTCAAACTCCTGGTTCCCCCAGGCGTAGATCAGATAAAACACCACAAACGGCGGCGCCATGCGCAGGATGCACTCGCGAGTGCGGCACAGCACGTTGGGGATGCCTTTGCTGAAGTAGTTCGGGAAGGCGCGCTGCTCAAAGGGTGATAAACTGTAGGAGATTACGGGACGCGTTTGCATCAGATTCCCGAACTCGCGGCCCATGGTGGCAGCGGCCCTCCAGCACGCAGAGCCCGGCTTAACGTCACTTCCCTGGAACTAGCTCGTGTAGAGACCAGGCTGGCCTCAAACTCAGATCTCCTGCCTCTGCCTCCCGAGTGCTGGGATGCCACCACCGCCTGGCCCACTTTCCCCAATTTTAATGTTTATATCTCACACAATGCAATTAACTTGTCCAAGAACGCTGAAACAGAGAAATTGTTTTTAGACAGTCTAATCTGTCCTGGAATTCACTGCGTAGACCACGCTGGCCTTGAATTCTCAAAAGATTCGCCTGCCCCCGTCTCCTCAGTTCTGGGATTAAAGGCATGCGCCATCACCGCCCTTCTCATTCATAGACTCCTTTGGTCTTTCGAGTCAGGGCTTCTCTGTAGCTTTGGAGCCTGTTCTGGATCATAGACTCCAAAAATGTAATATGCAGCTGGACGGTGGTGGCACACGCCTTTAATCCCAGCACTCAGAAGGCAGAGGCAGGAGGATCTCTATGAGTTCGAGACCAGCCTGGTCTACAAACGACAGTTCCAAGATAGGCTCCAAAGCTACAGAGAAACCCTGTCCCACCACTTCCCCCCAAAAAGATGTAATAATGTCGTGGGGCAGTGATGGTGCACACCTTGAAGTTGCCCCAACTGGCCTGGAATTCACTGCAGCCCAGGTCTGGAAGTTCCTGATCCTCCTGCCACAGCATCTCCTGAAAGATTACGAGCAAGTGCCTGCTCCGGACTGAGACAAAATTCTAGCCGTCCCTCTAAGCACCTCATCAGCTGCCAGCAGCTGTGCATTCCCTGCTAGGTGCTCCGCATGAATTCATACTCATAACTAACTGCTTATCTTTAGACAAAGGCATCTTATAAACAGAAAATTGCCAGGCGGTGGTGGCACATGCCTTTAATCCCAGCACTCAGGAGGCAGAGGCAGGCAGATCTCCATGAGTTCGAGGCCAGCGTGGTCTACAAGAGCTAGTTCCAGGACAGGCTCCAAAGGTACAGAGAAACCCTGTCTCGAAAAAAATAAATAAAACCCAGAAAATCATGTCTGCATTCAGTAGCCAGAGATTCTCTGATTTCATTTATTTATTTATTTATTTATTTATTTATTTATTTATTTATTGAGACAGGTTTTCTCTGCACATAGCTTTGGAGCATCTCTCTGTAGACCTTACACCCTCCTTAGACCAGGCTGGCCTTGAACAGCACTTTGCCTCCCAAGTGCTGGGATTAAAGGCGTGCGCCACCACTGCTTGGCGACATTCTCCGCTTTTATCTTTGACTTTACTTCCCTTACTGTAGTCTTAGACTCTCATTCCCCAGCCTGTGCCCTTTAATTCACCAGCAAGCTCCCTTATCACAGCCAGCGTTGGTTGCCATAGCAGCACCAGGAGCTGGCATGAACTCCGGGTTCTTCAGTTCTTTTTCCAAGAACCCGCTAGAGTTCCTAAGGAGATGCATTTTTTTTTTGTTTTGTTTTGTTTTGTTTAGCCACTCTCTTAGGGTTACTGTTGTAGTGAAACACCATACGGTGACCTAAAAAAGCAAGTTGGGGAAGAAAGGGTTTGTTTGGCTTACACTTCCACATCAGCCTTCATCACTGAAGGATGACAGGCCAGGAACCTGGAGGCAGGAGCTGATGCAGAGGCCATGGAGGGTGCTGCTTGCCAGCTTGCTTCTCATGGCTTGCTCAGCCTGCTTTCTTACAGAACCCAGGACCAGCAGTCTAGGGGTGGCATCATCCATAGTGGGCTACCCCTTCCATCAGTCACTAAATAATAGAAAAATGCCCTACAGATTTGCCCACATTTTCTCAGTTAAGCCTCCTTATCTGATGATTCTAGCTTGTACCAAGTTTAACTACCAGCAACCTCCTCACACCAATATTTATATGTAATACTTCACTTGTCTAAAGATAATTTTTATGAGGTTTATATAAACACACCAAAGTTTTTAAAAACTGAGGGTTTAGTGATCACAATCCTGCTCTCCTAAACCTAAAAAAGGTTGCTCCCGCCCCCTAGTGGTAGTTGTCAGTTCTGACAGCCACCAGTGAAGACCTGTTGGGTTCTGAACTGACAGACAGAGGGAGCTACTTCTGTTTGATGCTATTATCTCTTGGGAAGAAAAGACAAGTGACGGGGTAAATTTGAATTGGAGGGTGTAAACCTCACATAGCCTGCTTAGAAGCCTAGTTAATTTTTTAAGATATGAACTAAACAGATTAAATAATCTATTAGACTTGCAGCACAGATCCTTCTTCTGAATCCAGGACCATCTGATGCCAAAACCCCTGCTCGTCCCAGGACAGCGTGCTGAAGATGTGTGCTCCATATGTTTACCTGAACTCAGGATGGGTCAGGATGGATAAGAACAAAACATCCTGGTAGTTCTTTCATAAAAGATCCCCGGGCTGCCAGCTCAAAAGGCTGTCTGAGCTATCTGAGAACCTTGAGAAGTTGAGAGTTTGGGAAACAGTTCTAAGGAAGAGTCTGGGGTGTACTCCATCCTGTCAAGCTCTAAGGTGATGCTGATGCTGGAGTCTTGAGCGGACTCTAGACCATTTTGTGATAGCAGGATCACAAGTAAGAATGCGTTCAGACTCAGGAGGAGGCTTTTCATATACGCTTCCGTTAAGCTCCAGGAAAAGCCTTGCATAACAAAGTCAATAAGTTCAGTGGACTTGACAAAGCTCTTGTCTCCCAAGAGTGGCTTTTTCCTAGGGTCCAGGGCAGTGAAACCTAGTATCTTACATGTGCTAGACAAGCATTCTACCACTGAGGTCTCAGAACATCCTTCCCCGGGATATCTTGATGCTAGAATTCTCACAGTAAATGCAGAGAAGGGGATCAACAAATGCTTTCTTTAAAGGGTCAACTAGGGTTTTAGGCTGTGCAAGTTTCGTGATCTCTGTTGCAGCTGCTACTCCACTCTGCTGTTGTCACACAGAAGCACCCAAGAGACAGAGATCAGCGGGCATGAGAACAATCCAACATCTCACATCCAGACAGGCCCAGATCAGATGGCCCAGTACCTGTGTGTACTCAGACTTCCTGGTGTCATATAAACTCCATAAACTAGTTCTGCTCCATGATTACAAAGGATTTTCATGTGTTTGTGTGGCGCTGACAGAGACTCTCAGTCTCAGCAAGTTCAGATGTCCGCGGAGAGATCAGTCAGTGAGCACACACTGACAATTGCTTGTGCGTTTGGGAAAAATGTCAGGACCTGGGCGCCCTCTTCTGCTAGCCCAATGCATCATGGTTACTCACAAAACTCATGTGTAAACATACTGTGAGAATACAGAAAGGGCAGCTATCATCTTACGATACCTGAGGTGGGAGAGTGCGCTTAGAAACACGAACCTCGGAAGCCACACACAAAAAAAGATATCATAAGAACCTAGATGAGATAATTGACTTAACGGTCAGAGGGAATGGTGGAATTAGCTTTAAAATGCATGACTTACAATGAGGAAATTACTCAGTTCAAAAAAAATTTAACAGAGAATCATAAACAACCTAGATGCAAAGAGATATGATCCTTAGCGTACAAATTGCCCACTAGTTCCAATTACGTGAGTGGGCGCTAAGAAAAGAAAGGCTATATCCAGACCAGAAATGGTCTGAATCTGTCTCCTATAGACAGGTCAGCTCCTGCCTGGCTTCTGGAATCACACATCCTCCTGCTTGAAAGGATGCTTCGACGTGGACTTCAGCCACCATGCTGAGAAGAGGCCTCCTGGAGTCAGTCCAGTCCTCAGTCCTCTGGGCCCAGGCATGCGTCTGAAATGGCCTCCAGATGGTTCCTGCTGTCAGTCCTCTGAGCCAGTAGTACCAAGTCTTTCGTGTCTTCAGGGCTGAGTCCCTAGACCAGGAGCAGAGTCAGCCGTCTGCAGATTCTGTAGCCCCCTCCCCCGCACTCAGAGCTGTATGCCATAGTGGCTACTTTTCACTTTATAGCTTGAGGTCCGCTTAGTCGTGAACAATGCCCACCCCGCCAGAGGGTCTCGAGCCATCCTCAACACATCCTACATCAGCCAAGAACATTAGGAAGTGAGAGGAAGTCACATCGGTGAGGTGAGACCGAACATGACACGAAAGGTTGCCCAGCGCAAACCCTTGTATTTGTAGTATGGTGGCAACTGTAGACACTGGGATCTCAGGCAAAACAGGGAAGCGGAGAAGGCTGGACAGGAGAGGATGAGGGGTGGCCATGGACAGTTAGGTGCATAAGGAGAATTTAAGACTGTCCATCAAGTTGGGCGGTGGTGGCACATGCCTTTAATCCCAGTACTTGGGAGGCAGAGGCAGGCGGATCTCTGTGAGTTTGAAACTAGCCTGGCCTACAAGAGCTAGTTGCAGGACAGGCTCCAAAGCTACAGAGAAACCCTGTCTCGAAAAACAAAAACAAAAACAAAAACAAAAACAAAAAAAAAAGACTGTTCATCAAGTTCAGAGTCAGCTGTAGGAGGCAGATTTTTTCCCTTCCTTTCCTCTTTCTTTCTCTTTCTTTCTTTCTTTCTTTCTTTCTTTCTTTCTTTCTTTCTTTCGGACCAGATGTACCCATCCCAGATGGCAGGTTCCAAAATGTTTCAGCCAGAGTACCCTGACCTTGGGATAGCAAGCACGCTTAGTCTGAGGGTTCAACCTTCATGAATGTTCTATTGCTCATACAGCTATGTTCTGGGCCTGGTCCTTACCTTAGTGTTTCCATAGTTACAGACCAAGAGTGTCTTCTTTGTCAGGGGCCTTCTGGGTTTCCTGCTTGGCCTTTAGCTGGAAGATTCATCACTTTCAGTGCTTTATTGACACTGATCTGGGAAACATGGATAACCCTCACTGGATGGGACACTCCATAGTCCATCTGATTATCTTTGAGCTTTAGTTCAAATGACCACAGTGCATTTTCTTCCACCCTTCGCCACCCAGTTCACTAGCATTCCCTTCAGGGCAGCAGCCTCCATCTCGGGTGTCACCACTGCCAATATTGTCGCTTACTATCTTAGCATTTGCAAGTCGTCAGGATGGGGACATTCAGGGAGCTTTAGCTTAGGCCCTGGGATGGCTGGTGGAGAAAAGGCACCCGCAGCTTAGGGAGTGAGTTGAAGTCGTTTGATCAGTGTCGTGTGGATGGTGATTTGAACCCGTGACCATATGGTACGAAGCCCTTTCATGAGACTTGCCTGGAGTGGCGCCATGGCTGTTATTGGTAAAACACTCACCACTGTTGCGTTCTTGTGTGCAGTGTTGGAATTGCGAGGACACACACACAAACCCTCTCCCTTCACTGACAAGGTCTCTGACTTTTGGTCCTAAAGGACTTTTGTCTGATAGCTCTCGGAGTGCTCACAGCCCAGGCCCAAGCCACTGTTCGCTCATTGTAGTCCTTGGGCTGGGTGGTGCAGATCTGGGCTGAGCAGCTCCACTCCAGAGCCTTCACCACCTGGGGACTGGAGCTGCGGACTGGTTCCCCAGACCCCACATCCACAGCTGGAAAGCTTGGCTCCTCTTTTCCCTGACTCAGCTGTGCAGCTGTTGGCTCTTCACTACCACTCTGGGTGAAAACTGATATAGACAACAGGAAGCAATCCATTGCTTACTAATCCTTCAGACACAGAGGCACAGAGGGAACTGAAAGAACTCTGATATGATGGGAAAGGGATAAAGGGATAAAGGGATTCTGGCCGTCGGGAAAAGCAGCCAGAAAAGGGAACTAAAGAGCCAGGGACGTTTTCTGTTATACCCAGGATCTACAAAGCACTCAAAGACACGGGGAAATTACGTTTTGTATGAAAGGAAAATCATTTTTAGCACCTGTAGGGTTGGGAGGAGTATCATCTTGCTTCCCACCTCACCTCCCCCCCCCCCCCCACCTCATCTCCTCCCACCAAGCGCTGGGAGTCACAGCCAACTTCTAAGCTTTTGGCTGTCTACTTGTGGTAGATGCCCTCAGAAATTCTGGGCAGACGAAAGAGAAGGAAAATTGAATGCAGTCTGAAACTTCCAGCAGAGAAGGTGGAGATGCCAAGAGGGCACACAGCTGTGCCGATCATGGGAGGAGAGGCTTAGGTGCTAGGGCAGGATTTGCTAGGAAGAAAGGTTCCCAAAAACACAAACAGAACAAGGCAATGATGGAGGTGGAAATAGGAGGGGGTAGGGCTGAGGGAGGGGGCGGAGCCTGTGAACAAAGAGGGACACTGTGTGCTGTGTGCCTAAGGGAGTGCTAACGGGCAGTGTGGTTAAGAGTTCCAAATGTGGGTTTGGAGAGATGGCTCAGCAGTTAAGAGCACTGGCTGCTCCTCCAGAGGTCCTGAGTTCAATACCCAGAAACCACATGGTGGCTCACAACCATTCATAACGAGATCTGATGCCCTCTTCTGGCATACAGGCAGAACACTGTACATATAATAAATATATGTATATATTTATTATATAAAGATATGATAAATACATCTTTAAAAGAGTTCCAAATGCAGGAAGAGAACCCCATGCAAAAGCAGCTGAAGAGTTATGGCGAATTCCACCAGCTGATCAACGGTGAGTCCATGGCAACCACTGGGAACCCCTAGTTGAAGTACAATGGGTTAAATTACTACCTTGAAGAAAGAATCTATCCATGTAGGAACGTGGAGCATAGACAGGAGGCAGAGCACTGAAGAGAATGAGGGAAGAAAAGATGGAAGCTTGGCTTAAGAAGGTTATGATTTGGATATTAGACACAGTTGGGAGCTATGAAGGAAACGAGGAAGCAGGGTAACCTCAGAAGCCTGGAGCAGATATAAAGCCACATGTTGGTAATTAGTGGGTTTATGGCTATGGCAAATGCATGCAATGCTCAGTTGTCCGGGAAACTGGGCTAGAGTAAAGCTGATGTGGAGTACCTATTGTGGGGAGATTGGGATGCCTTTGAGGCCTGTGACTGAAGCCAGTGAAGGGTCAGGCAGTGTCTGGGCTTGGGAGGATGTGAAGCTGAGGGTCTAGATTGAAGGGAGTTGTAGGCATTGAATTGTTTGATGGCTGCAGAGAAAAGACAGACTGAAAAGATCCCTGGGCTGACCTACTCCGTCATGTTGGCAGTGAAGACTGAGCATACCACATGAAGCATGGATTGACACGCACAGGTCTAAAGATCCACCGCAATTATGCATGGCTTCTTAATCTGTACCTTAACTCATGTATCACCTCGGCAATATCTGTAGTTTCACTACTGTATGTTGTTCACTTATAGTTTCTCTTTAAAAACAATTTGGGACACAGTCTCAAATAGCTCAGGCTGATCTCAAACCCTTTGTGCAGTCCAGGATGATCTTGAATGTCCATTTCTCCCCTCTACTCCTCTGGAGTGTTGGGATTACAGGTGTGTGCTACCATGCCAGGTTTATGTTACACTGGAGATAAAACCCAGGGATCCATGCATCCTGGGAAAGCACTCTAGTTTAGGTACAGAAGAATGCAGAGAATAAAAGAGAATTCAGGACTGAGGAGAAGAGGGAAGGCATGAGAGGTGGAAAAGCCCTTCTTCTCATTGCTGATCTTCTCCCATATTCCACTCATCTGTGTGTGGCTCATCAGGAGTCTCAAGCATCGGTGTCAAGGAGAGATGAAGTGCCAAAGGAAATGAGAAATTCGGAGATATTCTCCTCTTTGAGGCATATCCTGACTATTTAGTCTGGGTCAGGTGGGCATGCGCCTTCTGTCTGTTATTACATAGAGTTTCTCCTGGAGGACAGGCGAGATTGCGAGATTGCTTAGTGAATTAAGGCTCTTGTTCCTGAGCCCGATGACCAGAGTCCAATTCCCAGCGTCCACGAAGTGGAAGGAGAGAACCGACTCCTGCAAATTGTCTCCTGACTTCTAGTGGCACACCATGGCATGCCCCCAAGCCAAATAAATAAATGAACAAATAAACAAACCAACTAATGTAATAAGTTAAAAAAAAAAAAAAACCACCTTACCTGGAACAGTGAAATGAAGGATAGAGAAAGGAAGACAAATCTCATTTTTTTTTTAAACTTTACCTCTGATTCCTCATATACACAGTCATGTGCAGATCCTCATCAGGACCATTCATGGTTGAGTCTCAGCCCCCATAGTTCAACACTCTTAACAACCCCTCCAGCTCAGGCTTTTCCCACCCATCACAGCCATCCCTGTTTCCTTCTGCAGGCCTTGGGTTTAATTTCCACTCCCGGAATGTTCTTGCTGTATTTCCTTCCAGTCTTGCTCAACTATACTCCAGGGAAGGTCTCCTCTCTTCGCACACTTCCTGTAGTGACGGTGTTTCCAGGTGCACGTTCATATTTGACTCTGAGTGTGCACATGGGTTCAGCCAGTGAGATTGGATTTGGCTTTTTAATCCACCCTCAATTGGTGGGAATTGTGAAAGATAAATGCAGACACGCATACGACCTGCTGCCTTCCATCTTGGGGAGGTAGGAGGGAGCCGTTTCTTCTCTGTTTGTGCCATACTTGTGTGGCGGCTGGCCTGTTTGTTCACAAGCCTCAGAGGTGATGCTCACGCCAACAGCACAGCTGGGAGTGGTCCCAGGCAGGTGGAGAGCATCACAGGGTAACTGGCACCATAGAAGAGGGTGCACTTACAATCTCCCAAGGACTACCAGCTCACCATTAAATTTATCTTTTTAAAGTCTTAGTTTTGCCTTATCTATTTTTTTAAAAAAAATCTTTATTTAGGGCTGGAGAGATGGCTCAGTGGTTAAGAGCATTGCCTGCTCTTCCAAAGGTCCTGAGTTCAATTCCCAGCAACCACATGGTGGCTCACAACCATCTGTAATGAGGTCTGGTGCCCTCTTCTGGCCTGTAGTCATACACACAGACAGAATATTGTATACATAATAAATAAATATTTAAAAAAATCTTTAGTTTTATTTTATTTGTGGGATGGGAGAGTACTGTTTGCATGTATGGATGTGGACCACACCCATGCTTGAAGCCCAGGAGGTCAGAAGAGGGCATCAGTGACTCTGGAAATAGAGTTACAGACATTGCCTGCTGCCACATGGGTTCAGGGAAATGGAGCCTGGTCCTCTGCAAGAGCACAAGTGCTCTGACCTATTGAGCCATCTCTCCAGCCCTTGCTTTATCTTTTTGCAAACAATATTACCAGAATAATCTATTTGTAAGTAATAACTTAATTAGAAATTTGAATTACCTTGAAACTGAAAGCTATTTAGTAACAATAACAACACGGCGGTCCTCAGACCTGGGAATACTAAGTTCACTTCTTCACACGAACACAGAGAATACAGCTTTGCAATGGACATCAACCCTTTGTTGTTCTTCGCTGTCCTGTGTGTTGTACTTACTAATTTGAATCAGCTCATGAGAACATGTTAGGGTCTAACATGGAGGTACATGACTGCAATCATTATGAATTCAAGGTAATCCCTGGCTACGTCGTGAGTTCATGACCAGCCTGAGATACAAGACCCATTTCTGTCTTAAATTTTCTTTCTTTCTTTCTTTCTTTCTTTCTTTCTTTCTTTCTTTCTTTTTGACTTTTCAAGACAGGGTTTCTCTGTAGCTTTGGAGCCTGTCCTGGAACTAGCTCTTGTAGACCAGGCTGGCCTCGAACTCACAGAGATCCACCTGCCTCTTCCTCCCGAGTGCTGGGATTAAAGGCATGTGCCACCACTGCCTGGACCATGGCAACTCTTATAAAGGAAAACCATTTATTTGGGGGTTTACAGTTCAGAGGTATTGTCATGGTGGGACTTGGCAGCATACAGTCAGACATGGTGCTGGAGAAGGGGCGGAGAGTTCTACATCTTAATCCTCAAGTTCACAGGAAGTCAGCTGTGTGCCACCCTGGGCATAGTTTCAGCATAGGAGACCTCAAAGTTCACCTCCACAGTGACATACTTCCTCTAATAAGGCCACACCTACTCCCAAAAGGCCACACCTCCTAATAGTGCCATTCTCTATGAGCCTATGGGGACAATTTACATTCAAACCAATTACCATGCCATCTTAAATAATAGCAATAGCAGTAACATAAAACAAAACAATACCCCAAAACAACAAAGCAAAGTTCACCTGTATCATCAGGATGGGGAATGATGACTCAGCAGTAAGGTATGCGTGGCATAGCCATGAGCATCTGAATTTGGATCCGCAAACGGACCTCAAACCCTGGCATGGCAGTGTGCATCTATAACCTCTGCTCTGGGTGTGGGGTTAAGTGAGGTGAAACAGGACCTCAAACCCTGGCATGGCAGTGTGCATCTGTAACCTCTGCTCTGGATGTGGGGTTAGGTGAGGTGGAACAGAGACTGGTGGGGGGAAGGGGAAACTTCCTGGCCAAATGGTCTAGTAAGTAAAAAAGAAAGAAGAACGAGCTGCAGGTTCAGTGAGAGACTGTTTAAAAAATTGGAGCGAGGGGGTGGGGCAGTGGTGGTGCACGCTTTTAATCCTAGCACTCGAGAGGTAGAGGCAGGCAGGTCTCCATGAGTTTGAGGCCAGCGTGTTCTACAAAGTGAGTTCCAGGACAGCCAGGGCAACACAAAGAATCCCTATCTTTGTCTTAAACCCCCCCAAAAGAGGGGAGCAGGCATATGGACACACCTTCAGTCCCAGCACTCAGAAGGAAGAGGCAGGTGGATCTCTATGAATTCAATGCCAGCCTGGCCTACATAGTGACTTCCAGGCTAGCCAAGGCTTCACAGTGAGATATTTTCTAAAAAATCAATCAGACAATCAGTCAATCAATCAATAAGGTGCAGAAAAAAAGGAAATATCTCTGGTGTCTGTGCACATGCGCACACCCCCCCCCCCACATACCCACACACAAGGAATCTTTATTATTACTTAAAACCAAACTGACAAGGATTAAGCCAGCCTCTCTTCTTGTACGGCCTCTGTGCCTCTTCTCTAGGTTTGAGCTCAAGTATTTCAAGTTTTCCTCACGCACATGTCCTTTTCACATGTGATCTATCTCAGTCGATAGTTTCTGTCTGGTTCTGTTTCTAGTTTTTCTTAGTAAACATCTCCCAGAATATGAAACATTTTCCAGACAATTTACAGTCCTGACTTACTTTTCAGTCAAAATAAAGCACATATTTAAAAAATAGTTATTCTTACTGTGCACATGCATGATGTCAGAGTGTGGGTGAGCATGCCGCACCATGCGTGTGGAGGTCAGAGGACAACTTTGGGGAACGTTTCTCTCCCTCCACTTTTATGTTGGTTCATGAGATTGAACTCAGTTTGCCTGGCTTTCTTAACAAGCTCTGACCATCTTGCCAGCTCTGAAGTGTGTTAACCAGCTTAACAGGCATTTCCTTAAGGTAGACCGGGAACCTTTTGAAGGCCCTCCACTGCTATTCGGCTTGCTTTTCCTTCTTTGGAGACGAGGTCCCACTATGCAGCTAGCTCAGCCCAATCTCAAACTTGTTCTCCTGCCTCAACTTTCCAAGTGCTGTGATTACAGACATGTATCCATAAATACACACTGGGCTAACTTTGGCATTTTAATAATTCTTTTTGTTTGTTTATTTGTTTTGTTTTTGTTTTTTGAGACAGGGTTTCTATGTGTTTCTTTGGAGCCTGCCCTGGAACTCATTCTGTAGACCAGACTGGCCTCAAATTCACAGAGATCAGCCTGCCTCTGCCTTCTGAGTGCTGGGATTAAAGGTGTGTGCCACCACTGCCCAGTTTGAGTTGAACAATAGTGGAAAATATATACTGAACTATCCTGTACTCACTAAGTGTTCCTGTGTGTCACCCACAGTTAGGTCTCCACAGTGGCTTGCTGGCCGATGGATCCTGAATCTCTCCCTCCAGCCCAGGTCTCCATCATTTCTGTCAATTACTAGAAACCCACGAGGAGGTGGAGTTAACACACACTTCCATGTCTGGCCAGAGCTGAAAAGCGAAAGACTGACCTCTCTGCCTTCTGTCAGGTCTTGCGAGCACCAGAGGAAACACAGGCAGCACATTTTCACCCTCGAGCCCTTCCTCAGCCTTTAGCTAGGCAGTTCACATGCAGTAGTGGCCCATTGCGTTCTGGTATTGGGGTACAGATTCTACTTACGAATAAACTCAAGGGGGAAATGAAATTAGCGTCTCTCACCACTAGATGTCACACCACATTCGATTCAGGAACAGTAAGTTCCTGAGCTGTTGCTCCAGACTTCTCTGGGCTTGAGTTACTGTAGCCATAAGTAGATAAAGCTCTTTGGCCAGACTCCTCCCTCCTATTAAGGTTTACTTCTAATGACTCATTTGTAAAGGGAGAGGACGCACAGGCTCAAACCACTAGTAGTCGGTTTTGGAACTGATAATGTAATACTCACGTGAGATCTTCCCTACCTCTTGGTTTCAGCTCCTT
Source organism: Microtus oregoni (assembly GCF_018167655.1). NCBI lineage: Eukaryota > Metazoa > Chordata > Mammalia > Rodentia > Cricetidae > Microtus > Microtus oregoni. Next base: position 299,609 of record NW_024543221.1, read on the forward strand.
CTCTTGCCGTGTCAAAGTCCCCAACAAAAGCAACTTAAAGAAGGGAGGGTTTGTTTTGACTTACGATTCGAGGAGCAAACAGTGCATGGTGGTGGGGATATCACTGCAGTGGGAGCTGAAGGCGGCTGGTTATTGTATCCACAGTGAGTAAGCGAGATGCTGGTGGTCAACCTGCTTTCACTAGGAATGGCAGCTCGTGGAATGTGCCATGCCCCCTACAATGGGCCTTTCATGTCAGCTATACAGTCTACTAATTCCCTCACAGATACGTCACTTTGTTTCCTAGGCGACTCTAGATTCTGCCAAGTTAACAAATACGACTAATCGCCACCATGCTAGTAGTGAACCCTGGTCACCTAAAGGACAATCCAATCTCTCATTATTAATTATAGTGGCTGCCTGAGTTTGACCACATAATCACAACCTTCCACCTTTGTTGAGAATTTAACACACAAGCTGAAATTAGAACAGTACAATGGGTCTTTTCAAGTCAATAAAGAGGATTTTGTGATCTGTATACAAACATTCATCAACTATCTCTCTCCCACACAAATTCGTTTGTTTGCTTTTGTTTTTTTAAATATTTATTTATTTATTTTTTTAAAAATTTATTTATTTATTTATTATCTATACAATATTCTGTCTGTATGTCTGCAGGCCAGCAGAGGGCACCAGATCTCATTACAGATGGTTGTGAGCCACCATGTGGTTGCTAGGAATTGAACTCAGGACCTTTGGAAGATCTCTCCAGCCCCCTAAATATTTATTTATTATGTATACAATAGTCTGTCTGTATGCCTGAAGGCCAGAAGAGGGCGTCAGACCTCTTTACAGATGGTTGTGAGCCACCATGTGGTTGCTGGGAATTGAACTCAGGACCTTTGGAAGAGCAGGCAATGCTCTTAACCACTGAGCCATCTCTCCAGCTCCTGCTTTTGGTTTTTTGAGACAGGATTTCTCTGCGTAGCTGTGTAACTCTATTGGAATTTGCTCAGTAGGCCAGGCTGGTCTTGAACTCACAGAGATCAGTCTGCTACCTCTGGGATTCAAGGTGTGCACCACCACCACCCGGCTGATGTAAATTCTTTTTTTTCGTAAATTCTTTTATATATATTTTTTTACCCCTTTGTTTTTTGTTTGTTTGTTTTGATGTGTGTGTGTGTGTGTGTGTGTGTGTGTGTGTGTGTGTGTGTAAAACAACTCTGACGGTCTGGCACTAACTCGGTGGACCAGGCTGGGCTTGAACCATGCCATGCACCACCACCACCCAGCTCACAGACTCTTTTTTTTTAATTTTATTATTTATTATGTATACAATATTCTGTCTGTGTGTACATCTGCAGGCCAGAAGAGGGCACCAGATCTCATTACAGATGGTTGTGAGCCACCATGTGGTTGCTGGGAATTGAACTCAGGACTTTTGGAAGAGCAGGCAATGCTCTCAACCACTGAGCCATCTCTCCAGCCCCCTCACAGACTCTTTTTAAACAGTCCAATTTAACTTTGAAATCTTGCCTCCACTCCCACTTGGAATTCTGGGATGACAAGCAGGAGCTACTATGCCTAGCAAGGAAAAGTTGTCTTTTAAAATAAGTTGATGTGGGCCAGCCAGATATCACAGTGGGTAAAGACACTCGCCACCATATCTGATGATCTGAGTTTAATTTTTGGGAACCATGCGGTCTCTAAGAACAGAGATCAATTTCCAGGAGCAGTTGTTTTATATCCACAAATGCATGCCATGGGACACAGACTGCACATGCAGTTGTGCTTATGTATGCTTATACATGCACAGACACATACACACACACACACACACACACACACACACACACACACACACTAAATGTAATAAAATAGGAAGAGCTGTAAGATCGCCAGCAATTAACCTCTGAGCTCACTCTCTACTGTCTTCACAATGATCCTTCTATATTTTGTGGCACTGTGTCACGACTTTTAGAGTCTTAGTGATGTTCTTAGCCCTGTATTCTATATAGGACAGCATTGCTCTTAAGGACTTGGCTTATAAAATTTTGACTGCATATCAGAAATACCAATCTCAGAAGGAGCTATTGATAATCACACAGCACGGCAGTTGAAAATACCTGTTGAGTTGTTATTATTGTACACATGAGTTCTTAATATGGTTCTATGGTTTTTAATTAGAAGAAACCAAATAGAAAGGATAGACAAATCACAAACTGGATAAGTGATCACCACAAATGCCAATAACTTTAATATATAAAGAGCTTATGCATATTTATAAGATGTTAAGGCTCCATAAAAATGTTAAGCATATGGAAAGATTATTCATGGATGATGAAACAGAGCAGTTAATAGACAAGAAAATTCATGCAGATTCATTAATAGGAATATGAGCACAAAATTTAAAATTAAGAGTCAATTTCTAAGAAATTAGCAAAGATTTATAAGAATTTTTAAAATCAGGAAACAATGAGGGCAGTGATGGCTTTCTGTCACTGTGACAAAATTCACTGAGACAAATAAAGGATAAAAAGTCATTTTGTCTCAAGTTTCAGTCCACATTCACTTTGTTCTGTGCTTTTAGATCTGTGAGACAGCGACTCACGATAGACAGTATATGACCAATGAGGTGGCCTTATGCTGACCAAGAGGTGATAGATAGAGGTATAAATAGAGATAGATAGATAGATAGATAGATAGATAGATAGGTAGGTAGAGAGATGCTCTATGAGGAATTAATCTGTCTGCAAAGTGCAAGTGGGGACTAGAAAGAAGCAGTTGGGAGCCTGACTTGATGTACATGTCCATAAACCTAGCACTCAAGAGGCTGGAGCATGAGGACCATGAATCTGAAGCCAGACTGGACTACACAGTGAGACCCTCTGTAAAAACCTGGGGAGAAGTGGGAGGGAGTTGGGGATAAGGAACATGTTGGCAAAGGAGGGCAATTGGCTTTGGAAGATGGGGGTGAAGATGGGACATCCACGTGGAAATGTTCAAAGGAAGAAGATGGAGATCTGGAAGACTCTGAAGAGGAGAAAGCAAGGGAAGCACCTCGTTCTAACTTTGTTCTGTTCCTGTGACAAATACCATGACCATTAGTGACTTGAGGGAGGAAAAGGGTTGTTCAGCAGTCCATCATGGAAGGGAGCGAAGGAAGGAACTCAAGCAGGAAATCTATGCAGAGAACATGGGGGTAATGCTGCTTGTTGTCATCTCCATCCATGTTTAAACTAGCTTTCCTGTACGCACAGGACAACCTGCCTAGGGAGCAGTTCTGCCCACAGTGGCCTAGGTCTTGCCACATCAAGTAACAATCACAACAATTCCCATAGACATGACCATAGACTGACCAATCTGATCTGGGAAATCCCTTAACCACTAAGTTCCCTTATCAAACAACTCTAGTCTGTTAGCTGACTGCTAACTATGACTGACCTTGACAGGGTCTCCTTCTGTAGTCTAAACTTGTCTCAAACTCCTGGTCCTCCTATCAGTCTCTGAAGCTTTGGGATTACAGGTACACAACACCTTGCTTGGTTCAATGTCAACATCTTAATGAGAATAACAATTCCATCAGGAAAAGGGGTCCAAGATGAAGTTGTCAGGGTAACAAGAAGAAATTTGAGTGCGTCTAAGTATGGTGGAGACCAAGGGAGATAAAAAGCATAATATTTTATCTGAGTAGAAGAGAGGATAATGTTTGAAGCCATCAGTAACTTAAGGAAAATGAAATCTAGAAAAAGGATGCTTATTGACGCTGGTGCCTGAAGCTTCAGAGGTAATGGAGAACCACCACACTGTGGGTGAGAAGCTGGTGGAAGGTGAGGAAGTGTGTCTCTCTAAGAGGCTGGCTGGGGAATAAAGAGAAAAGCTGTAGCAGTGGATGCAGGAAGGTGAGGAAGTGTGTCTCTCTAAGAGGCTGGCTGGGGAATAAAGAGAAAAGCTATAGCAATGGATGCAGGGAAGATGGCATGGAAGAATCGGCTAAACCCTGAATGTTTTTTAAATTCCCAAAAAAAGAGTAGGTGGAGAGAAAGGGGTCAAAGATAGAGGAATAAAAAGGAAAATATTTAGGATACCTGAGGTGAGCAGAGACAGGAACACGGGCAGGGATCAGTTTTAGGCAGAATGATGTCAGGCTGTGGCTTGAGTGTTTTAGGGGAGACTGTTTGAAACGGTCGCTCTAAGGAACAAGAACAACCAAGGGCCAGTGTGGCTGTAGTACTGATTCTAATGTTGCATCAGGAAGGACATAGTTATTTTGTACTAAGCCTCATTTTGAAGTCACTTTTCCCTAGTGTATTAGTCAGGGTTCTCTAGCATCGCAGAACTTACAGAATGAATCTATCTGTCTGTCTGTCCTTCCATCTATCCATCCATCCATCCATCCATCCATCTATCAGCTATCTGTCTATCTGTCTATCTATCTATCTATCTATCTATCTATCTACCTACCATCTATCTATTTATCTAAAATTAATACATTTATGGGAATTTATTGAAACAACTTACAGGCTGCAGTCCAACAATGGCTAGCTATGAATGGAAAGTCCAAGATTCTAGTAGTTGCTCAGACCCAGGGGGCTGGGAGTCTTACCTGTTCTTTTCTGTGTTCTGGAATCTTGAAGAAGGAGGCTCCAATGCTAGTGAGGGAATGGATATGCTGACAAGGGGAGTGCAAGCAGGTGAAGAAGGAACCTTTCCTTCTTCCGTTGTCCTTATACAAGCTTCCAGCAGAAGGTGTGCCCCAGATTAAAGGTGTACCTTCCAGCCTCCAGGTCTAGATTAAAGGCACGTGTCTTCTAGAGTCAAGATTCAGATCAAAGGCATGCTGTTTTCTTGCCTCAAGATCCAGATCACAAGCCAGGCGGTGGTGGTGCAAGCCTTTAATCCCAGCACTCGGGAGGCAGAGGCAGGCGGATCTCTGTGAGTTCAAGACCAGCCTGGTCTACAAGAGCTAGTTCCAGGACCGGCTCCAAACCAAAGAGAAACCCTGTCTCGAAAAACCAAAAAAAAAAAAAAAAAAAAAAAAAAAAAAAAAAAAGATCCAGATCACAAGTATGCCCTCCATTTCTGGATTATTATTCCAGATACAGTCAAGTTGACAATCACGGATAGCCATCACACCTAGCTCTGTGTCACAGCCAGTGTGGGCTGTATGTTACTCCGATCTATGTTGTTTCGACAAAACACGTGATATAGTTTATAAAGAGGACAGGTTTGTTTTGGCTTACAGGTGTGGAGGTTTCAGTCCATGACTCATCTCTTTGGGTCTGTGGAGGGAGAGCATACCACCACAGAGAAGATGTGTTCTGCCACCTCTCAATAGTGCCAGGCTGGAGAAAAGGTCTTTGGCACTCAGGTCTTGTGGAAGTCTCAGACCCAGATAACAGGCTGGCTATGAGACAAGTCACAGACAGTAGGCAAACAGAAAGCACGTACTTCTCATAACTTGAGGGCTGGAAGTCCAAGATGAGGGTATGAGCCTGGCTGGATTCTCAGCAAAGATCTGCCACTTTATCCACTTTGACAATCATGGCACATGCACGCGCGCGCGCACACACACACACACACACACACACACACACACACACACACACAGTCTTTACCGTCTCCCTTGTTACAAAGGTGTCACTTCTACCATAACTGCATTACAGTGATGACCTCGTCTAAGACTGGCTGTCTCCTAGGATACAGCACTAAAGAGTGGGGTTTCTATGACTCTAGGAAAGATATGAACATGCAACTATGTTTTCCCCAATTTGTCTTGTGAATTTCCACATTTTCCCCGCAGAGCAGCTCTTGGTGAGAGCTGGCACAGGGAGCATGTCATAACTCAGGGGTCAGCAGAGGTGACCCAGATCTTACCCAGTTGATCAACCTCTTTCAGAGTGTCAAGCTTCCCACGGACTTCCAAGAGGCCACTATTCTCAGGGTCACCTCTGGCTTCCGGCTCCCACTTTCTTTTCTTTTCTTTTTTTAAATATGTATTTATTATGGATACAATATTCTGTTTACATATATGCCTGCAGGCCAGAAGAGGGCACCAGACCTCATTACAGATGGTGGTGAGCCACCATGTGGTTGCTGGGAATCGAACTTGGGTCCTTTAGAAGAGCACGCAGTGCTCTTAACCGCTGAGCCATCTCTCCAGCCCCCCCCCCCACCCGCTCCCACTTTCACTGAACAGCTAGGCCCTGGCACGTTATTCTGTACATGTGGATGACATGCTGAAAACCCGAGGCAGGGGAGAGCTTTAACCCACGAACATCTGAAAGCACCATTAGCCCTCTACAGAAATCCTTCAGTCATGCCTCAAATCACAGCTCTCGCCAATGTCTCTGTGGCTTCGTCCCTTTCTCTTAGGCTCTTCTCAGACTCTGCCTGCTGAGATTTAGTGTGGTGTTGACCGATGCCGCCCCATGTCACCAGCTTCATCTTCTAACCTCCATGTTGCTGACTCAGTTACGTCCTGAGACAAAAATGGTTCTCCTTCCCTCACGTAGAAATTCTAGTCCCAGCTTCTAATATAGTGCATGTTTTGGGGACCAGAGACATGGCTCAGTGGTTAAGAATCGCACACCTAAGTTCCAGTCCTTGTATGAATGTTGGGTGGGTCACAACTGCCTGTAACTTCAACTCCGGGGAATCCAACACCTTCTGATTTCTGTGAGAGCCTACACACACGTGCACCTCCCACCCAACACACATACAAATAACAAATACCTTAAGATTTAACAATTAAAATAGACTAATATACTCTTATGCCAATGCATAATTTTAAAAGAGACTAAATATCCTGGACTTTCTCCTATACCAGTGGTTCTCAGTCTCAGCCGAAATTCCTCTGGGGTTTGACTGTTAGCTGTCCTGCATATCAGATACTTACATGACGATTCCTAACAGTAGCAAAATTACAGTTGTAAAATAGCAACAAAATAATTTTATGGTTGGGGGTCACCACAACTTGAGGAACTGTATTAGGGTCACAGCATTGGGAAGGTTGAGAACCCACTGCCAGAAGAGGGTGTGTGGAATTGGAGACAAACAGTTGCAAATTAGCAGATAGGTGCTGGGAACCAAACCAGGATCCTCTGACAGAGCGGTCAGTGCCCTTAACCACTGAGCCATTTCTCCAGCCCCCCATCTAGTAATCTTCAAGTCTCCACTTTAAGGGGCAAGTAGGGTATGAAGAGAAGGGTGAAGAGAAAATTGTGAGCCCTCTCCTCAGTTCCCATTTCCTATGGGATTTTCAGAGGGACACCGAGGAGTCTGGCTCAGTCCAGGATCTGCATATCACCAAGCATGAGAGGTGTGTCACACAAACATTTTCTCATCATTCGTCGTCCACAGAGTGGAGAGTCAGAAGCCAAGTGCACCTGCACATTTGTCTGTCCTCCTGATGTATTGTCTTTTTTTTTTTATCTCATCCATCTTTGTTAGTGATTAGGTAAGACATCATAAGTTGTTTCTCCAAATAACATATCAAATATTGATACAGCCCAAAGTACAATGAGTAGGTGGGTTGGATGGTTATTAGATGAGAAAGAAATCAATGTAGTGTAACCTCAGGGCTCGATTTCAATCCTACTTTGGGAACCTGTTTTGTGGGTTAGATAGGAAGAAGCCAGTGCAGCAGGAGCTGCTGGAAACATGGCGAAGGAGAGAGCCCTGGCAGTCTTGTTCAAAGGATGGATCCTGAATACAGCAGGGTGTGGGAGAGAGGATTTCTACAGCAATGCTAGATCCCTGTCAGGATGAGAAACAAAGTATGGCAGCCTGGAAATTAAATTTCTATTGCCCTATGAAGATTCATTTGTCAAAGGCTTTGTCTCTAGTGTGGTGCTGTTGGGAGGAGGAAGCTTTAAGAGTTGTGGATTTAGGGCAGGTCTTTAAGTCCTCGGGAGTGTGCCACTGAAGGGACTGTGGAGCCTCAGCCCCTCTTTGCTCTCTGACTTGGAGTTCAAGAGTCTTTCTCCCCACCGTGTCATGCTGTCTTGTCATAGACTCAGGGCAATAAGGCCAATTATTTATGGATCAGAACATCTAAAACTGTGAGCCAAAACAAACCTTTCTCTTTTTCTTTTTTTCTTTCTTTTTTTTTTCTTTGATTTTTTTCGAGACAGGTTTCTCTGTAGCTTTGGAGCCTGTCCTGGAACTAGCTCTTGTAGACCAGGCTGGCCTCGAACTCACAAAGATTCGCCTGCCTCTGCCTCCCGAGTGTTGGGATTAAAGGCATGTGACATCGTTGCCCAGCTTAAACCTTTTTTCTTTATAACTTGATCATCTCAGGCACTTTGTTATAGTGGGAGAAAGCTGAGTAACACAGCAGCGTTAGAAAGTATTACATTGGGCAAAGGTAGAGAGCCATTTAGAACTTTGCTTTATCGTTTTCATTTGTGCAGTACACAACACCCATCTGTGCTCTATGTGCTAACATACAGTTCATGAGCTTCGGGCAAGGAGCTGGAGGTTGAGACACACAAACTCACAAACACACAGACAGACAGAGACAGGGACATGGACCTCTAGTCACTGGTAAGAAGCCCTTAATTCAATAGCACCAACACAGTCAGGTGGGCCAACAGGTGAAAACCTTATCCTCTGATCCTCAAGGCCAAGGCAACACGTGTTTGTGAAGCAGAGCTGGTAAACAACTTTGACACAGCTTTCAGTAACTCAAATCAGAAGGAAAGTAAAGATCTCTAGCAGGGAAGAGCAGCTGGAGGCCAGGACTCCAAATGGTCCAACAACATTTGTTTTTGTTTTTTTTTTCTTTTCCTTCTCCTTTCTTTTTTTCTTTTTTCTTTTTCTTTTTCTTTTTGGTTTTGGATTTTCTAGATAGGGTTTCTCTATGTAATAGTCCTGGCTGTCCTGGAACTCACTTTCTCACTTTGTATACCAGGCTGGCCTCAAACTCAGAAATCTGCCTCCTGAGTTCCCGAGTGCTGGGATTAAAGGCATGAGCCACCACTGCCTGGCTGTTTGTTTTATGAGACAGGGTCTCATTATATAGGCCTGGTTGTCCTGGATCTCACTTTGTAGACCTGGCTGGCTTTGAACTCACAGAGATCTGCCTGCCTCTGCCTCTGTAACGATGGGATGAAAGGTGTGTGCCACTATGCCCAGTTTCTCACTTTATCTTTTACCTGAAGGTGATAAAGTCTATTTTGCAGATGAAGATTAGCAACAGTACATGATATATAGCATGTGTTTAGTCATAGCAGCAACTATATTAAACATGAGGGGACGTTATATAGCAAAATAAATTAGTTTTGGTTTTGTACACAAACATTTTCAATATGATTTACTTGAGTAAAGTGCATAACAACAAAAAAGCACCTACATTCCCTCTCTTATTTAATTTCCCCACAATTCCTGATCTTTAAACAAAATTATTTTCTATTTTTTGTGTGTCTACATGTCTGTGTGTTTGGGTATATGCACATGGGTATATGCAGGTACTCACAGAGACCAGAGGCATCAGATTCCCTGGAGACAGAGTTACAGGCAGTTGTGAACTGCCCTATGTGGGTACTGGGAACTGAACTCTGGTCTTCTAAAAAAGCAGCAGGTACTCTTAACCACTTCAAGCCTTGATTCCTGGTCTTGATATACAAAACAGTAAGGTTAATGTTTAGCAGTAATGTCTGCCATTGAACGAATGCATGCTATGGATTGTCATGAGGGCCACTGAGATAATACTTTGGGAAGTTTTATCTTTGGGAAGTATTATCTCAGCATACATTAGGCAGCTCTAGGATGTGCTGCAGTAGTCCTTGTAGGTTCATTTTCTCAGCATTGAACGTCAGTACACATGTAAGACTCAGCTTCTTGGTGCACCCACAACGAAGGGAATGTGCCCTTTTGCACACATGTGTTGTGCAGCAAGCCTCAAGGCAGGCTAGGAGGTAGACAGGGAACGTTACTTCTTGCACAAATCTGTCATAGCCGACAACCAGGCTCTCTTCTCTCATCTGTCTTCCAGTCACTCTGAGTAAACAGTTGCTACACATCATTGAGCATCAGAGATAATAAATCTTCCAGGAGAGCAGCTAATAATAATTTGGGTTCTGGGCATTAGAGAATGTTAAGCTGAAAGTCACAGTTCATAGTGGGTGATTCTTTCTCTTCCATCAACCTCTTACAGCTCTGGGACTTTTGTTTTGAAATGATGTTGGGGAGGGATCTGTGCACACTTGTTATAATCAGCTAAATAATGCAAAGATGCATGAAAAAAAGTAAGTGTCCCCCTCTTCCTCCGTGTCTGCCATTCTCGGTTGCCAGAATCCCATGATGCTGATGGCTTGATGCAGGTTTTATTTTTTCCTTCCACAGGTGACGGAGTGTTTCAGCCATGACATCCATCCATTCAAACAGTCTCCTGCTCTTTCTCTTGACTCCGGAGGTCTCAGATTGTATCCTCTTTGGCCGATTTTAATTCCTGTCTTCCCCTGCAGCAATACCACAGATATAATATCCTTCACTGAATTCTATGAATTCTTCTAATGAATTACTGAGCTTGAGAGTGGTTTGGGAATCCCCTGAACTTGCAGTTGGTATTAGCAGCAAGGGTGGTTTTGTGTAAATTCTTCCCTCTGATGTTTTATTTGGACTGACATAAAACACCACGGACTAGATGGTTTAAGCAAAGTAAATGTCTTTTTCTCTCTGTTCTGGAGGTTGAGCACATGAGCTGAGGCTGCTGACGCGTTTGACCTTGGGTTGACACAGAAGCATCTCTCTGGCTTTCTGTGGTGGAGGGAGAGGTCCCTGGTGCCTCTTTCTGTGGCGGAGGCAGAGGTCCCTGGTGCCTCTTTCTGTGGCGGAGGCAGAGGTCCCTGGTGCCTCTTTCTGTGGCGGAGGCAGAGGTCCCTGGTGCCTCTTTCTGTGGCGGAGGCAGAGGTCCCTGGTGCCTCTTTCTGTGGCGGAGGGAGAGGTCCCTGGTGCCTCTTTCTGTGGTGGAGGGAGAGGTCCCTGGTGCCTCTTTCTGTGGCGGAGGGAGAGGTCCCTGGTACCTCTTTCTGTGGCGGAGGGAGAGGTCCCTGGTGCCTCTTTCTGTGGCGGAGGGAGAGGTCCCTGGTGCCTCTTTCTGTGGCGGAGGGAGAGGTCCCTGGTACCTCTTTCTGTGGCGGAGGGAGAGGTCCCTGGTGCCTCTTTCTGTGGCGGAGGGAGAGGTCCCTGGTGCCTCTTCTCTTTGTGGGACTATTTTGCTTTTGCTCTACTAGTATTCTCCCCTATGACTTCTTCCTTCTCCCCTCCTTCTTCCTCTTCTTTGCTATTGTCGTCTTCTCCTCCTTCTTCCTGCTCTTCTTCCTCTTCTTTTCTTTTCCTTCTCTTCTTCTTTTAGCTCTTATCACCTTCTTAGCTCCCCACATGCAGTTAAAAGCCTTTCCAAGGGAGACATAAACAACAGCTACCCCTCTCCTTAGAGTTCTGATGACAAACTAAGGTACAAGTCCATTAAAGTTCATTCTAGGGGAAATGAGTTTTTGGGATTTCTTACATGGCTTAGGTGAGGGGCTGTGGGAGGTTCTCACCCTTCCCAAAAAAAACACATCAAAAAGTTTTAACCCAGCAGACATGAGAGTGTTTTCAAAGCCATACGGATGGTGCCTCCCTCCCCAGTCTTTCCCTGTAGCACTCCTGAGACCACATGACTTAGGGCAGAATCACATACAATGTCTTCCTTACGACGAGACGAGAGAGTGATCTCAGCAGTCATTTACCACCCTCTGCTTCCTGAGTGTGGATGCAGTGTGACCAGATGCTTCCTGAGTGTGGATACACCGTGACCAGTGGCTTCCTCAGTGTGGATCTAGTGTGACCAGTGGCTTCCTGAGTGTGGATACAGTGTGACCAGTGGCTTCCTGAGTGTGGATACACCGTGACCAGTGGCTTCCTGAGTGTGGATACACCGTGACCAGTGGCTTCCTGAGTGTGGATACAGTGTGACCAGTGGCTTCCTGATGTGAATACAATGTGACAAATCTGGTCCTGATGTGGATACAGTGTGACCAGCCATGTCCTGATGTGAATACAATGTGACTAGCCGCATCCTGATGTTGGTGCACTGTGAGCTGCTTTGAGCTCCCGCACCATGATTTTTCTGCGATAAGGGGCTGCACCCTGAACTGTGAACCAAAAGAAGTTCTTAAGTTGCATCTGTCGGATATTTTATACAAGACAAGTAACTAGCACATACGGGATGAGTGTTCTTAGGAAACAGGCTGCAGCTGCAGAGGCACCCTTGCTCCTTTTAGCATGTAAGAACAATATGAGAAAGCAAGCCCTCACCAGACACCAAATCTGCCAGGACTTTGAGCAGGACCAGAACTATGAGGAAAAAATTTCAGTGCCCTTTTCGTTATCCATTTGCTGTAGTGTCCCGGGTGGGAAGTATAACTTCCTAATCCAGGTTAGGCTTCCTGATATACATATTTATTTTTTTAAGGTTTATTTATTATATATACAGTGTTTTGCCTGCATGGTCACCTTCACACCAGATGAGAGCGCCAGATCTCATTACAGGTGGTTGTGAGCCACCATGTGGTGGCTGGGAATTGAACTCAGAACCTCTAGAAGAGCAGCCAGTGCTCTTAATCACTGAGCCATCTCTCCAGCCGCCTGATATACATATTTATGTATACATAGTTATGTCTCTCACTCATTCAAGCAGAGGTCCAGTGTCCACCAAACACATCTCTCCTCCTCACAGATATGTGCTGAGATTCGACTTCTGGGTTAAGAGAGATTGAGGGTCATGTTGGATTTCATCACATCTGTAAGTGAGGCTCCTTTTCTCTGTCTATTGTAAGAATGGCAGGATTATAGGGACTTGGGGGGAGCTAAAGGACCCAACAAAAATACTTGTGTTGGGTTCTTATTGGTCAGGAAGAGACTTGCACAGTGATAAAGCTATGATGTACATTCACCGGTGTTCCTACTATGGAACCTGAGGCTGTTTTTACCCTGTGTGTACATCCTTTGAGAAGTTGTGTTCCATAGTCCTTGTCACTGGGAGGCGCTTGAGACCCAACTATTTTTATTATAGAGGCATGACTTGGATGAGAAAGTCTGCAGCTCCTTCTCCAAGGAGAAAATAGAAATGCTTTTCTTGCAACACATTCCAAAAACTTTTCCATCAGAACAATCCAGTAATAGATTTTAACAACTATTATATAGTAGGTTATTAAAATAAAGTGTGGGATACTGGCCCAGTTCCTGCATGGACACAAAAATAGTGTTATGGTCTGTCATACTGTAAAAATATGGCATTTTGAGAAAACCAGAGCTAACAAAAAGTACAGCATCTCAAAGTCATACTAAATCTTGCATACACTTCAATGTTTAAATAAGGCTTAGTCCATAGGAATGCTTCATGTGTACAAAGTCATCAAGAAAAATTCTCCTGTGATATATTGTATTTTAGTGTGGGAAATTCAAATAATAAATTAGGAAATAACATATTTAAAAATATATTCTTGCTTCTCTTATCCATGTTTTGAACCCATTTGCATCCTTAAAGTATCTCTCATATATGCACATATGGTATTTTTATTAAAAAGACTCTTTTTAAAAATTTTTTTATTTACCTGAGTGTTTTTCTTGAATATATGTATATACATCATGTGCACCTCCGGTGTTTGGAGAGGGCAGAGGAGGGCATGAGCTCCCCTGGCATGGGAGTTATGGATGGTTGTGAGCCACCACATGGGTGCTGGGAACTGTCCTCTGTGAGAGTGGCTGGTTCCCTTAACCACAAAGCCATCTCTCTAGCCCGGAACATACAGTGTTTGTCTTTGTGAATCTAGCTTATTTTGCTTGATGCAAGGCTTTCCGGTCACATCCATTTTCCTGAAAATGTTGCATGGGCCCTGTTTCTGAGTATTTTGCATTTCTGAGCATGCTCTATCTTCATTTCCAGCCTTCCTACTCCTTGCATGTTTGCACTGGGTATATGGGTCCGGGTTCACAGAGGATAGTCTGGAGCAGAGGCAGTGTATTTTCTTTCACTTCTTTCCAGAGGAGACAACGATGCTTCTCAGCACTCTGGAGAAGTGTCTAAGTGGGGTCACTTGCGGATATGTGAAAGGGATTCTGACAGGCTGGGCCCAATTTAAGTGTTCCAGGAAGCTTAGAATTCTTTGGTTTGCCTGAATTGTACTAGAGTCAGACAACACTGGGAGGGAATAGGGCCACAGAGAGCAAAGGTGGCAAAGGTTAAAATAGTGTCCTCTTCTCTCTTGTTTTCTGTTCCCCATTCCATCCACTCCATTCCTCAGGAACAGAAGGGCAAAGGAGAACACAGAAAGAAGTGAAGAAGCAGAATAGAATTCTTCTGCTAGGCCACAATCCAGAAGGACTCAACCTCGAAAGGGGGACAGGAGCTTCATTACACTCCCCCATTTCCAACACTTGGCCTAGCGGCTGAGGTGACAAATGGCACCAGGGACTCAGCATGTGCCAATTTACTGCAGCATACAAGGAGACTTGCCACAGCATTGGCTACAGAAGCGAGGGCCAATATCGGGCCTTCACATGTGTGAAAATGACATTCGAATTGATCCTGAGGTGAAGGACAAACATTTAATCTATTACTTGGCACTAAGAACAGCTACTGAAAAAGAAACCTGTAAAGCTGACCATGGATGTGTGACTCTCCAGCCACAGAATCAGGATTTGTTGGCGAATGACAACGGAAGAGACTTGAGGGAAACCACTGAGTCAGGAGGACTCAGGAAAGCTGCGGGCTGTTACCTCATCACTGAGCCATGTGGTGCTACAAGATCCCTCGGTACACAGACTGAAGCCAGACCATAACTAAGCCTGAAGAGGATCCCTCAGGATGCCTTCCTCAGGTGAGGAAGAAGAGGCACTAGTTGATGTGCCAAGCCCCACACAGCCTGAGTAGCAGAACCCGTCTGGTCTCCCGATATTTTCTAACACAGCAAATCTAGAGTCGTTGTCACTCTTAGGACCAGATTTGGCTATTAGCTCCACAAATGAGTCGTGTGCCCTAGGTAATCAGAGACACACAGTTCTGCTTTCCCCCATGACTGTTGTCTTGAGGGCAGCTGTCTCGGGAAGGTTGTGTTTGAGCACCGGAAGAGCCTGGTGGGACGGGGGTCAAACACTGAAGGAATGCTGAAGAAAGGCAGGAAGATGAGAGGGTGTTTGGAAACCAAGGTAAACAGGTGTCAGGGGACATGGGAGCAGGGAAAAGATGGCATGGGAATGTAAGAAAGCAGATAATCCAGGGCTGCTTATGGGAGTGAGCACGCAGAAGGTCAGCAGGAAGGAGTGGGGATGAGGGGAGGGGCCACATCTGCTGTCACCCACTGCGCTGTTCTGGTTGCTGACATCTGGGCAGAGCCTTGTCATGTTAAGCCAGAGTTCTACTACTAAGACACACCCCAACTCTCTCTGTAGATCTACCCTGAAGTTCTCATTTATTGAGAATTGAGGAACCGAACACTGATGTTCAAGGTTTACCTGGTAGAACTCTGAAGTTCTCTCTTCCTTCCTCTCCCTCTCCTCATCCCCTTGTGTGCAGGTCAGAGAATAACTCTCATGTGCCAGTTCTTTCCTTTGGCCATGTGGGGTCCAGGCACTGGAATCAGGTTGTCAATTTGCCAACAAGTGTCTTTACCTGCTGAGGCGTCTGTCTCACTGGACCATAGTAAGTATTTTTGTTTAAAGTCAGGTATGGCCAGAATGAAAACTGAAAACTCATAACTAGACCAGGAAGCGGGACCTGAGATTCGGCTGAGTCACCCCATATCCCTTTGTTCCACGCCCACTTCTGCTGAGTGGGTATCCTCAGCCATTTTCCTTTCCTAACGCTTACATTTTTATTTCTTGCATCTGGTTACCCACACGCCTTGCACAATTTTGAGGTGTTACATTTTCCAGACTGAGTCCTTCTCTTAGGCTAATGGTCAGCCCTGGCATATTCAAGACTTTGTTCTCTGGAGTCCTAGGATCGGGCAGTATTTCAACATGTCTTGCAAATGCTTTAAAACAAATAAACAAACAAACAAACAAACAAAACAAAACAAACAAAAAAAACAAAGGAAAAGATGCGCTTGTGTTTATTTCCAACTTCTCTGAGTCCTTATATTATAGGAAATCTTTAAGTTGCAGGGTTAGGCATTATGTATAGTCTAGTTACAAGGACTGGGGATAAGCATAGAACCACAGTGTTTACTAGAATTTCCAAGGACCCAAGATTTATCCCTTCAGGGAATGGATTCAGGTTGTCAAGCCTGGCAGGCAGCTTTTATTGACTGAGCCACCTTTCCAACCTGAGGGAAGAGAATTATTAAAATCTTAAAATCTAAGCTAAATCAATACCTTCATCCTGCACCAATGCACTTGATGACATGACTTCAAATTTTCTCTTTTTACATCTCTCTCTATATATAACACATAATAAATCACTATTTATATTGTCCAGTTGTTTTTTTTTTTGGGGGGGGGTGGACCCATATATCAAGCCTTTCCATTAGATTTCACTGTATTTTGAATCTCGGGGCTTCCATTTGGTTGGTGTACTTTTGTGTATTTGGAGACAGGCGCTTTCTGTATTGTCCAGACTGACATCAGCCTCTTGAGCAAGTACTGCTGCTTGTGGAGAAGAAGCTACATTTTTGAATCCATAGGCAACAGGAAGTGGTCTGTGACACTGGGTATAGCTTGAGCATATATGAAGTCTTAAAACCCACCACCACAGTGACACACTTCCTCCAACAAGACCATACCTACTCCAACAAAGCCACACCTCCTGATAGTGACACCCTCTGTAAGCTTGTGGTGGTCAATTATTTTCAAAGCACCACAAAGTATGTGCCAGATTCCTTAGCCTTACACATGAAAACCCTTGAGATAGGGTTTCTTTGTGCAGCTCTGGCTGTCCTAGAACTCTATGTGGACCAGCAGGGAACAGTGGCTGACAGTCACATGATGGTTGATCAGGAATCAGGGAGCTGGGTAGAAAGGACGGCACATTAGAACTTTCCAGAGTCTACGTCTGTGACTTATTTCATCCAGTCCCCTTCCTAAAGGTTGCAGTCTGTCAAAATAGCATCACTCGGGAGATAAGCCCCTGAGATGTGAGCCCAGTAGGGAACATTCAAGATTCAAATCATAGCATAAATTGGGTCACCCACCCTCCATCCCTCTCTCCCTTCCTTTCTTTCTTTCCCTCCCTCCCCTCACATTCTATGAAAATTCTGTTGTTCTTTACTTCCTCCAACACTAAACAGAATCATTCTGAAGCTTGTGTGTAGGCTTTTGTCTAGAATACTGACGACTTCTTTCTGTTTACCATTTTTCTTATATTTTTGGCACATGGTTTTACTCCCTTTGAATGTTTAGTAACTTTTCATTGAGTATCAAACACTGTATACTAAAAACAAAACAACAACAAAACAAGAGAAAGAAAAAATAGTTTTGACTTTAAATATCTTCAGAGAGAATATTTGTTTGCTGCCGACACATGACTGAGCAGCCACAGACATGCAAAGAGTCATCTTAACTCAGCCAGAGCAGAGCACTAGGAACTCTCTCTAGGGCTTGACTGTTTCAGCTCTTCCTACTCCTGTGCTCTTTCCCAAAGGCTAGGGGCTCGACAGGACCTGTCCTCAGCAGCCATTTCTAAAATCACAATTTCACCATGAGTGTGTGGGAAGCTCTGCTCAGCATCTCCAGGAAGGGAGACATTGAGGTTTTTGTCTTCCTTCCTTCCTTCCTTCCTTCCTTCCTTCCTTCCTTCCTTCCTTCCTTTCTTAAGACAAGATTTCTCTATGTGATAGCCCTGACTGTCCTGAAACGCCCTCTATAGACCAGGCTGGTCTCGAACTCATAGAGATTCTCCTGCCTCTGCTTCCCAAGTGCTGGGATTAAAGGCCAGCATTACCCCCACCTGGCAAGGTATTAAGTGTTTTTAACTCATTTCACTTTTTTTCTCCCTAAGAGCTCAGGTCTCTAAAAGGAGAGACTTTTGCTTTTCATATGCGCTCATCTCAGAACACGGTATGATGCAAGCAAGTGAATATTTGCTGAGTTAACCAGTAGGTGCTCCTTCCACATGGGGTTGGATAGAATGAATATCATGGTTTTTTTTTTTTTAAACCAGAAGCTGACAATAGTGCCACTTATGAATACTGTTACACCAAGCAGGGCGAGAAAATTTGTTCACCCTAGGAATTTGTTCATAGTTGGCCAGAATTTAGATCAAGAAACATTTTTATCACCAAGGAAGAGTATTATATCACAGAAATTACTGGTGCAAGCTATAAGTGAAAAGTAGGTAACTTTTAGTCATTTTCTTGCTTACAAGCTTCTCAGTATAGGACTGGGGACATAGCACAGTTGGAAGACTGCCTGTACAAGACTGAGGCCCTGGTCTTGATCCATAGCACCAAATGCTGGGTCTTAGGAGGTAGAGGCAAGAAGATCAAAAAGTTCAAGGTTATCCTTGGCTTCACAGCAATTGCAAGGCCAGCCTGGGCTATATGAAACCATCTTAAACTGGAAACATTCTCTATATTAAAGTATACGCGCTTGCCTGAATTCTAGAGTGGGCTCTAACCAGTACCTAGCCTGGACCCTTCAAATGACAGTACTCAGCAAGTGGAGGAGGTTGTGGGGTTGATGGTTGGTGTCTTAGTTATGGTTTTTATTGCTGCAACAAAACACCATGACCAGAAATCGCGTTGGGGAGGGAAGGGTTTATTTGGCTTATACTTCACCATTGCTGTTCACCACTGAAGGAAGTCAGGATAGGAACTCCAACAGGGCAGGACACAGGAGGCAGGTGCTGATGCAGAGGCCATGGAGAGCTGTTCTTACTGGCTTGCTTCCCCTGGTTTGCTCAGTCGAATTTCTTATAGAACCCAGGATCTCCAGTTCAAGAATGGTGCCACCCACCATGGGCTGGGCCTCCCCCATTGATCACTCATTGAGAAAATGCCTTACAGCTGGGTCTCATGGAGGCATTTCCTCAACTGAGGCTCCTTCCTCTGATGACTCTAGCTTGGGTCAAGCTGACATTCAAAACCAGCAAGTACAGTCGGGAACAGAACAGTTTATGGAAGGGTCTGTTCCTAAATATTTCATTTTCCTTGACTTACATGAAAACCCTGGGTGCGTCAGTTACTTTTCTGTTTCTGTGATAAAACACCATGGCCAAGGCAACGTATAAAAGAGTATAGTTGTACACACAGTTTTCGAGAGAGTGCATGGTGGCGTAGCAAAGGCATGGTGGCAGGCAGAGCTGAGAGCTCATATTTCAAAGCTGCAAGTGGGAGGCAGAGAGCACACTGGGGATGGTGGTAGGTGTGTGAAACCTCCAGACTGGCCTCAATGACACCCCACCTCCAACGGGGCCACACCTTCTCATCCTTCCCAAACAGCCACCAACTAGGGACTGGGATTCAAATATATGAATCTATGAGGGGGGCTGCGTTCTCATTCAAACCATCACACTGGGACAACATTTGTTTGCCCTGCATGGTTTTGTATTGCGCTCTGATGAAACTGCTCAGGAAACTGTGATAGAAAAATATTCAAAATTTATTTCCTCAAAATAGACTATGCTTAATTTGACTTCTATACTTGGTCATAAATTCTGTTGAAGACAGACAGAATCTCATAATTGCTGTCTCTTCCACATCAACAGCTTTAATATTGTTGAGAATCTATGTTTAATAAATGTTAGTTCCGTCTCATGGTTCTCCCCTGTATGTTAGTTCACACTTAAGACATACCACTAATTGTTTCATATTTATCCCCAAAAGCTAGCCCAGCATAAATAAAAGGGTAAAATAATTTTTTAGACAATAGACGTATTGTGAAAAGATTTCTCATACTCCAGGGACAGTTTTAAGATGAATTTGCAACTTAAACTAATGGAATGCTTTTTGTTTTAAAAAGGGGTGGGGAAGAAAACCCAAGCTAAAGATGTAGAGGCTTTAGTTTGTGAAGACCTTGAGAGCAGATCACTCTCAGTGCGCACAAAGGAACACAAAACTGAAGTAAATGTAGTTCAACAAGGCAATTTCTTTTCCCAAGAAGATTGCACCACAACCCAAAGCAGACTAACAAACACACTTGTCAAAATGGCCTCTTTTATCCCTGATATAGGTGGTGACTCATTTCATCATACTGGTAAGTCTGAGTTCACAATCTGATGTGATCGGCCAATCAACTCAAAGGGGAAGGATCAGGAAAGATGGGTTCTTGCTGGGCTTATTGCCCTCGGAAGGACAAACGCTCTTTCTTACAAAGGAAATAAGATGAGATTAGTGATCAGTCAATGTAGGTGATAAAGGAAATAGCACACATCGAGAGGTGACTTCATGAGAGACAAAGACAAACCGAGGCTCCTTATGAGGCAGGACTTTCAGTACATTCCCAAAGTTTAGTGAGGAGCACTCCCCTTGACTCAGTTCAGTTTATTCCCAAAGCTCAGTGAGGAGCACTCCCCTTGACTCAGATTCCTATCTCAAGACAGGGTTGCTCTATGTAATAGCCTTGGCTGTCCTGGAATTCACTCTGCAGACCAGGCTGGCCTCAAACTCACAGAGATCCGCCTGCCTCTGCCTCCTGAGTGCTGGGATTAAAGGCATGCGCCACCACCGCCCGGCTCTTATTTGCATTCTTATTTGCCTGTTATTTTAGACATCAGTGGACTCCAAGGTCTGCTTAAATGAATATATCTGAAACTCAGGACACAATGAAGAAAGTTTTTTTTTTTTTACATTCATGATTATTTTTGCTCTTTCTTAATTATTGAGTGGGTTGAGCCCCAGGGAGATAGTTTAGTGATTATCGGTGCCATTCCTGATAATCTGAGTTCAATCCCCTGGACCGTATTGTGGAAAGAGGGAATAGACTTCCAGAAATTGTCCTCTGATCTTCTGATATGCATATTAAACATAATAATAATAACAACAAAAATAAGTTAAGTAATCTGGATGGCATCTCTTAGAAAATTGTAGAAAGTATGGCATTTCTTTTTAAAAAATTATATATATTTTGTTTTTTTGAGACAGGCTTTCTTTGTAGCTTTGGAGCCTGTCTTGGAACTCACTCTGTAGACCAGGCTGGCCTCAAACTCACAGAAATTCACCTGTCTCAGCCTCCTGAGTGGTGGGATTAAAAGCATGCACCACCATCATCTAGCTAAAATATTTATTTATTATTATTTTGAAATTATGTGTATAGTATGTCACAAAATCTGGAGTTGCAAGTATTTATAAGACTGTAGATGTTGTTACTGTAAATTAAATGTGGGTCCTCTGGAAGAGTCACACCTGCTTATAACCACTGAGCCATCTCTCTCCAGGCCAGTCATCTCTCTTCTTACTGTACTGACATTGAAGTTTATGGTGACCTGTTCTCTTTTCCACATTGCAGGATTATATTCTTAATCATTTTTAGGAAAACACATATCTATGATTGCTGTCTCTACCCTGTGACACCTATGCTGTCTTGGAACTCTGCCAGCAAGAAGGTCATCACTGCCGCAAACCCTCAGTCTTGGGTTCCTGGAATCGCGAGACTAAATAAACCTATCTTTCTTACAGAAACGGCAAACAGTTGTTCCTGTCTGTCCCCATGACTTTGCCCTGAAGGACTGAAGTCTCTATTTTGTAACTAATCATGTGAGTCAGTCAGAGCATTCACCGACTGCCACAGATTCGCCACTGTTTTAGAAGTGTTTGTAGGATGCTATTTCTTGCTACCAGTCCGGGTGAGATCCTTGTCTTTTCAGCAGATGTGACTCATGTTACTTCCTGGTTAGAGTATTCGTTTGCATATAGAAGCCTCTCTAGCAAGCTTCTTCCTGGGGAATTTGCTCTCTTTTGACCCCGATGAGCAGAGAACTCTGCTGAATCACAGTGAATATTCACTATGAGTGAAAAATATCTTTTATGGTTTCAGGTAATTAAGATTTTGAGATTGCTTACAACCATCTGTTTCAGTGTTCTACCATAGGAATGGAATGCACACACTAGACACACACACATAACACACACACATACTTCACACATATACCAAATAAACACATATGCTACAAACATACAAGCTACACATTACACATACAGACACTTCATATATATCACACGTACATAAACTACACATAGTACACACATACAATATACACACACTATAGTATAGACATTACACACATAAATTACACACTTATACACTACATACATACACTATATACACATGCTATACACACATAAACTATATATACACATATACTACATGCTACTCATGAACTACATACATATCTATACTGGCTAATTTTGAGTGTCAACTTGACACAAACTACAATCATCAGAGAGGAAGGAGCCTCTGTTGAGAAAATGCTTCCATGGGATCCAGCTGTAAGGCATTTTTTTTCAATTAGTGATCGATGGGAGAGGACCCAGCCCATGGTGGGTAGTAGCATCCCTGGGCTGTTGGTCCTGGATTCTGTAAGAAACCAGGTTGAGCAAGCCAGGGGAAGCAAGCCAATAAGTAGCACTCCTCCATGGTCTCTGCATCAGTTCCTGCCTCCAGGATCCTGGCCTTTTTGAGTTCCTGTATTGACTTCCTTCAGTGAGGAACAGCAATGTGGAAGTGTAAGCCAAATAAACCTTTTCTTCCCCAGCTTGCTTTTTGGTTAAGGTGTTTTGTTGCAGCAATAGAAACCCTAACTAAGACAACACCATACACACCATATACACACAACACATATACACCATGCACACACACATATACACCACACACACACAGACACACACACTGATTTATAGATATGTACCGACTTACGAGATTGTGTAGGATGCAAGGCAGAGCAAAGGCCAGAGGGCACCCTGTCTTACAGGCAGACTGGACCTCGGATAGGGATGAATGCCGATCAAAAGTGGGATTTCTTCTTGAGGAAGCTATAATTCTGTCTTTGTGCCTTTTCATTGACTGGCCCTGTCTCACACTGGTCATTGAGGATACATGGTAACTGTGGAGGTTTGAGTGAGAATGGTTTCCATAGGCTCATGTGTTTTAATGCTTAATCCCCAATTGTCAAAACTGTTTGGGAAGGATTAGGAGGTGTGGTTTTGTTGGATAAGGTGTGTGTTAATCCTGAGATTCAAGAAAAAGTCCTGTAATTTTGAGCCAAATTTGAAGCAACCCTTAGGGTAAATACCAGCTGAAAAGAAGGGTTCTGGCCAGGTCCACCCCTGGATTCCCAGGGAATGGCCACGAGTAACATTTCAGAGACTTAAAAAGGCGAAACTCATAATTCACTGCATTTCCCATCAGGTCCAATGGGGCAAGCACACATCCAGATGTATTTCCTGTCTATGAACCTCCCACCCACATGTGACCAGGCACATCTGGTGCAGAAGGGTCGAACAAACTTATTTAGGGCAGTGAAAACGCGTGGCTTGTTATCTCCCAAGAACAACAGCTCCTAGCATTCCCGGGCGTTATCTTGTCTTTGGGCAAGTGGGGTTTACAGGTTCACTTTGCCTCTTGCAGGTGTCAATGGGGGCAGGCTTTGAGGTTCCAAAAGCCCATGCCACACTCAGTTAGCGCTCCTTCTCTCTCTTTCTCTCTCTCTCTCCTGTGCTTGTGGATCAGATGTGAGCTCTTAGCTACTGCCCCAACACCATGGCTGCCTGCCTACTGCCTGCTGCCTGCCTGCTATCTGCCTTTTGCCTGACATGCTGACTACCACGATGGTCATAGACTCTATCCCTTTGGAGGCACGATGACCCCCAAATGAAATATTTTTCTTTTGTAAGTTTCTTTGGCCATTGTATTTTGCCCCAGAAAGGGAAGAATAACTAAGATAGTAGCTTGCGGTCTTCTTTCACTTTTAATGTGTGTTCACACACGAGCGAGACAAAACCTGGCTGTAGGACTTCTGACCTTACCAACCTCTAGCTGAGCTGAGCTGGAACAAAGCCAGGCTCCATGTGTCATGATCTCACCAAGACTTCCTCCAGCCCTTCCAAATCAGCTCCAAACTCGCCTTCCTTTGTCAGCTTCTGCGTACTGCTTCCGCTTCTGTCTCCTACAAAGTCCTGTAAGCTCCTTACTTTTATCAGATACTCAGCATATTATTAACACCCTCTGTATTTACTAAGTTCGTCATTAGAATTTATACTTCAAAACATCATCTAAATTTGCCACACACCTGCCTCTACTTAACTCCATGAACTCAGTGTGCGCTCTATCCTCATTTACCTCATATAAAAAAAGTATTGGCTGACAGCTTCAAGACTTCCATTTATTTCTCCCACCTCAACCATTTCTTTTTTTTATTTTTTTCTTTTGTTTTGTGATAGCATCTCACTTTGTAGCTCTGGCTAGCCTAGAACTCACTATGTAGACCAGGTTGGCCTCAAACTCACACATATCCACTCGCTTCTGTGTCCCAAGTGCCAGCCCAACAACTTCTGTCATGTAGTTATTGTCTGTGTGTGTGATTTCTGTGCTCTCTGCTTCTAATTCATCTTTATGAGTCCAGGATCCTTTGGTACTATTGATTTGGTATTTAATACTTAGGGAGTAGATCAGGGCGGTTCACCACAAAGACAATTAGACATGAACACACAACCAACAGGTCATTAACATTAACTTCAATGTTAATTCTTTTTTTTTAAAAGAGTAATTTTATTTTATGCGCAGTGTGTGAGGGTATCAGATGCTCTCGAACTGGAGCTACAGACAGTTGTGAACTGCCATGTGGGTACTGGGAACTGAACCCAGGTCCTCCAAAAGAGCAGCCAGTGCTCTTAAACTCTGAGCCATCCTCTCCAGCCCCAGTGTCAATTCTTTTACCTTCTCTACTTTCAGGCTATTATTTAGGAGGAGGACAAGCCTGGCGAAGTGGCACATGACTCTAATCTCCACACTTAGGAGGCTGAGGCCGTGCCCTGTGTTTGAGATCAGCCTATGCTTTACAATAAGCACCAGGCTAGCCCATCCTATTTCAACCAATCACCCCCTCCTACACACACACACACACACACACACACACACACACACACACACACACGAAAAGTAACAAAGGGAAAAAACCAGAAAGGACAGCTTTCACTTCATTCTGTTGTTAGTCGGGAGCCTCTGGACCATGAAGAATAGCATGTAGTCACATCATTTAGGTTAATAGAAGTTTATTTATGCCAATACATAAGAAAGTAAGGAAGATAGGGAAATTACCAGGGCCTACAGAGTTCAGAGTCACTGTTGAGACCCAGTCATTTCCTCTGTAACAAAGAACAAGTTGGTGTCTCAGCAAAAACTCTGCGGGTCTCTGTGGATGCAGCCGTCCTTCCTGATTGAAGATGGCACCGCAGACAGGCGAGGTGCCGGTCTCTGTGGATGCAGCCGTCCTTCCTGATTGAAGATGGCACCGCAGACAGGCGAGGTGCCGGTCTCTGTGGATGCAGCCGTCCTTCCTGATTGAAGATGGCACCGCAGACAGGCGAGGTGCCGGTCTCTGTGGATGCAGCCGTCCTTCCTGATTGAAGACGGCACCGCAGACAGGCGAGGCCTGCCCCGGCTGTATCTTACTACACCTTGCTTAATTCCTGCCTTTCACACCAGGTCTCTGATGGTTAGATCAGGCATTTCTGGGTGTGTCATTTTTTTTTCTGGCTTCCCCGTGGCCTGTCTATCTACCAGTCATTGAAAATACAGCCAGCCACCGTGGTCGGTGTGTGGCGCTCACACGGCGCAGAACATGATGCGCTGCTCGGAGGCCTGCCTGATCTCTCAAGAACACTTAAAGCCCATCTCAGAGTGCAGGTAATAGCAGACAGCTTTATTGCTGGAGACAAAATGCCTTTGTTTCCCAGTGACACAAAGTGCCATTTCACTGCTACAACTATTCTGAAGATTTGGTGTCACCATTTTGTGTGATATGTGTCTTAGATGCTGCCTGTCGTACACGCACTGGATGAAGATGCATCCCTGCGTTTAGTGAAAGGTGGTAGAATTGTAGATGAAGCCATTATTAACATGGCTGTCACCTAATTGGACATTCCGCGTTGTCCTTTAAAGTGTCCATCTTTGTTTAAGTTGGAACGTCGGAAACAATTGCAGTATTTTTCATCCTGAAAATTGAGGTCATTCTTCTCCAGATGGGTTGTGAACCCACACAAGAAGATTCTAAACTAAAAAGCAAGTCTGTCTGCTCAGTGTTTCTGCTGTTCCTAAGGAATTTCTGCTCATGGGAAGGGGTAGAGTTGATAGTTGAAGTTTTCAAGAGGCCTGAGGCCCAGAGGACTATTAGTGGGAACGAGTAACTCCTTTTACAAAACATTTACTAACATTCCTATCAAAGGACATAAAAATAAATGATAAGTAACCTTTATCTTGCTGTGATTTAGTTGGGCCCCTTGCATATGATTCCTATAAAACTACATTATCTCAATTTTTACCAAAACCATGACTCTATAGGATGTAGACACTGCTGATCAAAGAAAATTACTGAGTTGAAGATTCAGGAATCCACTTCACTAAGTCTCTGCTGGAAACTCAAGCAGCAGCTTTGAAGACAGTGTGCCTCAGACTTCTCCTTGTGCATGTGTGTGCGCTCCCTTAGAAAGACGTCCTGCCACAAGTCCAAATCGCTGTAGTAAATCAACCACTGTTCCATGTGTGTCCCCTAGCAAGGCTCTGTGCTCAGTGCTTCAGGCTGCTTAAATGGAACAGCTTCCTCAGCTTCCCTGCACGGCAAATTGGGAAGGGGGTTTATGCATCAGTAGGCGTCTTTCAAAGTGAGCTCTAAACTTCAGACTCCAAATGGGGTTCTGTGGGACTGGGTATAGCTCAGTGGCAGAGCACTCATTTAACGTCCTCGAGGCCTTGGGTTTGATCCTCAGCATTGTAAACAGAACCCCAAACCAAAGGGAATTTGCAGAGAAGACACAGGTGTATTTATTACAGGTTTTTGGCAGAGATCTGAGAGGGGGTGATGGGTGGATACTCTAGGCAGCTGGACCAGATGTAGCCCAGGACATGGCCTCTACAGATATTTCTTCACTAATCAGTGGGACAAACTTTTTTTTTTTAATTGCCAGATAGGAATAGTATTATAAAGATGCCTGTTGGGTGAAAAGCTCCACAGTGGTCCAGAGTCCACAGGACCAACTAGAGCTCCCTTAATCCTGGCTTACCGCAGTACCTGGTAGCCCTTACTCCCGGTTTACAGCAGTACCTGGTAGCCCTTACTCATGGCTTACAGCAGTACCTGGTTTCTGAGATCGAGCTGAGCAAAAACGAAACGGCTAGCTTCACAATATGGCAGGGTTTTACAACACTTAGGCTTGAAAAAGAAAACCTCAGCATTTGGTTACATGAAAGACTCGCTCCCTATAAAGCCCCTCCCCATTCAGCCTTTTATTAACCAATTCTCTTAGTTATCTGAAGGTTGATATGCCCAGATATAAGCTTATCCTGTTTACATAAGGGTATATTAAAAATGGAAATACCCTTTGTACTGGAGTTAAGTCAGCTGTTGCACATAACAAAAGAAAATGCATGATAACTTGTTACATCTTACATTTCTTGCCTTTTGTGTTCTATTTTAAAGGTTTATTATTTATTCATTTAGCATACACACGTGTATGTATATATGTATGTATGTATGTATATATGAATACCCACATACAAGCATGTGTGCCAGGGTATGTTTGTGGAGGTCGGAGTACAGCTTGCTGAGTCCGTTTTTCTCCTTCTGCCCCTCTGGGTTGACTCAGGCTGTCAGGTTTGGTGGCATGAGCCTTTACCCATGGTCATTTTGGCAGACAGCGTCTCATGTAGCCCAGGCTGGTCTTGAAGCTGCTAAGTGGATAAAGCTGACGTAGAATTCCTGACCCTCCTGCTTCTGCCCCCTAAGTGCTGGGATCGCAGGTATGCACCTACTCACACAGCTTAATATCACGTTTCCCTGTGTCAGATTTCCAAGAGAAGCCCCAGTGGCCCGTGGACTTTCACTCCTGGGGGAGTACAAGACTGTTGGTAGGTCACACGTAGGAAGACGAAACTTTAACAGCTTCAGGAAAGTTCTTTAGAATACCCGTACAGTTACCATAAAAAGCAGTGTATTTTAGTTGATTTAAAGATGTAAATTCTCTCAAATGGAAAATGTAGGCTAAGGGTTGAAGGTGGCCTTAAAGGAGAAGAGGATAGGCGACCTTTGGTTAACAAGATAAAAGGGAACAAAGGAAGATATGAATTCTTAGCAAGTTGGAAAGCATGGATATGGAGTAATTTATCTAGTCTATAATCTCAATCAAAATGCTTATATTAGAATGCTCCAGTTCACTAGGAATAAGCAAAGGTGAAGGGGAGAATCCACCCACAAACCACGAGGCTGTTGATAAGGATAAAATTTGAATAATAACAACAAAGTGTCTTTCCTTCCAGGAGCTGACTGCTCTGTGCAAGAAGGCAGATTTGCACATTAAATTCTAAAAATAATGAAACAGAACTTGGACAGAGAAACCCTTACAAAGGGCATGTGTTGGGGTCAGGGGATGCAGATTTA
Organism: Microtus oregoni; assembly: GCF_018167655.1. Lineage (NCBI taxonomy): Eukaryota > Metazoa > Chordata > Mammalia > Rodentia > Cricetidae > Microtus > Microtus oregoni. The sequence continues at coordinate 328,161 of NW_024543221.1, forward strand.
AAAAGGATAGAATTCCTGAGACAAGGAGTCATGGATTGAATCCTACCATGGCCTTCTCACAGTCTGCCCCCTCTCCCCAGAACTTAGTTCCATAAAAGTTCCTGTAGGCAAATGAAAACCTCCTAATGAATAAATCTAAGGCACTCGAGAAGAGGTACAGACCGGTGGGAAATGAGTTTCTGTTATCTCAGGTTCAGTGAGGTACTTCTCTGACAAGCTGGTAACCGCACATTAATAAAACGCCTATTTCAAAGGGTAAGCTCAATCAGCAGAATGTGATCCAACACATCTGAGTAAGAGTGGTGTCAGACGCTGAGATAAAGTAGAGCAGATTCTGGGGACATAGAGCCTGGAGCAACACAAAAGCAGAAGCATCCACACATCTTTCCTTACTCTCGCTGAGCCTGCGAAACTCAGACATTCATTTCTCACGTTGTGTTCTGAAGGACCTTGGCAGCGTCTCTTGCTCCTTAATGGCAGGGCAGGGGAAGGGTGGAAGGGGGCCGTATACAATGTGTCTCAGTTCTGCCATTTCCAGGCTCATCAGGCGTGATTCTGCAGAGTGTAGCTACAACCTCCACATCCCACTTTCTTTCCTGTAGCCTGCTCGTTTTGTGATTTAATAGGGAATGGCCAGTGAGGATGCAGCGGAAGCCAACAGGACACAGAGGAGAATGTGTGACAGTGACTGACGGGAGGGTCCTATGTTTAATGTGTCATGGGATAAAAGTATGATGCACAGAAACCGTGGGTCCCATATGCCTGTTTTCAACCAGTTGGTCTTTCTGAGGCAGTACTTGACTCCGCAATGAGTAGATAGAGCCTGAATAGTGGGCCGCTGCTGAATTTTGAAAACCAGTATTTGAGAACAAATAAGGCACTAAGTTAGTGTTAGCAATGGGGAAATGCAAAATGTGTCTCAAATTGTGTTTGGTCTCCATTCAACTGGAGAACAGCTCCCAGAATATTCCGGCGAAGACGGTAGGATAGCAGTCCCCTTCTTCATATTTTCCAGCAGGGCGTACCTCCAAATTAGAAGTAGCCTTGGAGTGCTTTTGTTTTATGTTCTTTCCCTCTTGAGAAATACATCCTAAGCTATGGAACGGGAAGAATGGGAGTTAGTTACCTATCCAGCAGAGACTCAATGTCTAAAAGAAAAAGGTCCCCTGTATAGGAGAGCATCCTGTTGGAATAGAACAGTCTCCTGAATTAAATGTTCTCCCAGAAGACAGAGACAACACAGGACTCATTCTCCTGTGTGCTGCAGAAGGACAGGGTTGCATGGTCGGGTGAGGTGCTACGCTGTGGTGGCACAGAGGTATGGGTTACTGGCAGGACTCTACTGATGCTGGTGTGTACCGTGCCCCTGGATGCCATCCTGATTGATGGGTTTGTGAGTGAGTGACAGTGATGGCCATTTCATCAATGATAATGTTCTCTTTTCCCACTGTGTAATATCAAAGGCAGCAACTGGGAAAGGGCCCACATCACCAAGCCTACATTTGTCTCATGACTGTTGACAAGCAATGTGGGAGACAACGTAGCCAAGAGGGAGGTGACCTTTTACGCTTCCCGTGTATTCAGAATCGTTGGATCAACCCAGGATCCCTTTGTCTGCTAAAGAGTGACAAGCCTTCCTTGTCTCATTGCTTCTACTCATTGCCTTCCTTCCTTTGAAAGCCACCCCCAAAGCTGCTTTTACTTGCACACTTGCCAGGGTGACACCCAATTCAAGGATGGAGTGTTTGGTAAATACTTAGAGTCTTATGGCTGGAAAAGCATCTTTGAGAGTCTTCAAATCAGTCCGTAAAAACCTGATTTCCTTAAAGCGCAGCTCTCTTGGCATGCTCTATCTCTCTGTCTCTGTGTGTCTCTGTGTCTCTTTGTGAGTATTTTTCACTGTTTTTGTTGTTGTTTTGTTTTGTTTTTGAGACAAGGTCTTTCTCTATAACCCTACCTGCCCTGGAACTCTCTATGTGGCCTCCAAAGATCTTCCTGCCTCTACCTTCTGAGTTCTGGTATTAAAGGCATGCACTGCCACACCTGCATGCTCTTTAGATCTCTTGACCGGATTAAATACCCAGTGAGGCAAGAGACAGAAATAGCAGGAAAGGAATTGGGGTGGTCAGTAGGACTGTGAACCATTCTGCATTCAGTGAACCTGAGTAAGGAATTCTTTTTGTCATAATTAAACCAAATCTCTGGAGATGAAAGTAAACAAACGAGATTGTTTATCCTTGTTCTAAAGACACATGTACACTCTGGTCCTAAAGGTTCATTTGCAGCACAGCGTCTTTGTGCGTTATTATTTATGTCAGGGTGACCGGGCTTCATATTCCACGCAAATATCCACAATCCAGATTGTCACCAGGACCAACCTTCCCCACCTACATACCTATTCTGTGTTTGCAAAGAGAAATTTTCCCCTCTGGATTCTTGGGAAGTACCTGGTATGACTTCTATCAGGATACGGCGGAGATTATTTCAAGAAAAAGATTATGCAGTGTAATGCTTAGCATTTATATAGGTTCTTTTGATTTCAAAAAAACAACTTAGAAATATCGCCTACCATGACAGCATCCTTGCGAGGTAGGTGAGTATTATTGTCTCTACACTGACTATAGAAACCCGAGGCCGAAGAGCGAAGGACTCTATTCTGAGCTTGGTGGCAGGAGCCATACTGGGGATGGGCATCTTGGCCACTTGCTCTGGGCTCTGAAGAGGTCACACCTCTCTCATGTAGCAACAGTCTCCATTAATACAGGATTATATATTGTAGAGATATAAAACAACAACACACAATGACATTATAGAACAATAATCCAATATTTCTGTTTCTTAGTAAAATATGTTAAGCACAGTATTTAAATTGCATTTGTCTGAAAAGCATTTGGTATATTAAATAGCAGAAGGTATATTAAATAGCTCTATAAACATTTGCTGGCATACTCTTAACAGCATAATAATTCTAAATAAATTAAAATCCACCGACGCATAGAGACCTTTCCTTTATAATACTGTTAACCAAACACAAATGTGAAATAGCTTTGTTCTCAAAATACAGACTTAATGGCTTGCTGAATATTAGCAGGGGCACTTCATCTTTCTGAGCTTGAGGAAAGTATATATATATATATACACACACATATATGTATATATATATATATATATATATATATATATATGAATATATATGAAAGAGAGTGAGAGAGAGAGAGCTGACTTTGGTTGTTAAAATAAAATAATAACTTAGGAAGGGGAAAAAGTATAGTTGAAGATTGGGTAGTGGTGGCACACACCTTTAATCCCAGCACTTGGGAGGCAGAGGCAGGGAAATCTCAGTGAGTTCGAGGCCAGCCTGGTCTACAGAGTGAGTTCCAGAATAGCCAGAGCTACACAGAGAAAGCATGTCTCAAAAAACCAAAAGAAAAAAAAAAGAATGTAGTTGAAAGGTGAAAATGAAAGACTGATATTTCTATATTGTATACATTTTGGGGAATTCACACCTTTCCCAAAGATATTCTGACACTTTGAACTAGTGCCGAGGTGAACACAGAGATGCTGTAGAAAAAGGACATTTAGGGAGAAGACAGACAGATACCAATGAAAACCTGTGGGTTCAGAACACAAGGGGACAAAAGACTGGGTATTTTTTCAGGAGTCTTGAAGGCTGGCATGAGATGGGGGTGTTTGTGCTCAGCTGCCTCAATAGGTCTTGAAGATGGATTGTTAGGGAAGAAACTTGGGGCTGTGTCTTCTCCCCCATTCCTCAACTCCAGAATTCAGCAATGTTAAAGGAGAGGGCTCACCTCACGCTAAAACCTGTGCAGCTGGGCCAGCAGAAAAGGTCCTAAAACCAGTAAGAAACAGAAGACAAGAACTGAGTCTTAAAATCTGTATGCAGATGTTAAAAACTAACTCCTACGCCAGAATGACATTCTCCGTTAGAGCTCATAGATAGAAAAGTCTTAAATTTAATATACGGTGCTAAGATGTTGTTAGCTAGATATTACATGTCATTCAGAGAACAGTTTTAATAAGTGTGCTTTTTTTTATTTCTCCTTAAAAAAAAAAAAGATGTCGTAAACCGTGGTCTTTGCTCTAGTCCTTCCTGCACTGGGTCTGAAGCCTCGCTTGTCTGTCAGTGAGCTATGCACTCAGGGGCTCCCTCCCGGTGGCATTGTCATTGGCAGCTTGGCTGGAGGGAGACTTGCGTTTGGACAGGTTTGAACAGTTCGGCTGTTTGGTGGGCTGTAAGGATTTGGCATAAGGCGAATACCAGTCTCTTTCAAACACGTCTTTGAGTTGTTTAATGATGCTCCTGTTGTCTCTCGCCTCTGCCTGGTTGATGACGAGGCCCGTACCCGCATTCAGGGTGAAGTCGTTCCCTACCCAATCAAAATTTCCTGCAAACAAAGAAATCATGGTGAGGAGGTGTGATCAACTGGGAAAATCCCCAATATATGAAATGTAGAACAGATTCAAATAAAAAAAAAACATAAAATAAACACCCAGGAATAACGAGAGAGGCAGAATCATGATGACAGCTCCAGAGGAAAAAACTTGCAAGAAGCCCTACATATGGCGGATTAATATTTGCATATTATTTTGGCATTTTCTTCAGCTTCGCTCAAGTTGAAACTCAGAACAAGGAATCTGCTGTTCTTTTTCTGTAAATGTTATTTCTTATTGACGTTCACAAGACACACTAAATACAGCAACATTTAAAATATATAGGAATACACTTTAAAATCCCGTGAACAATTACACCTTCTCAAAGAGACAACATCGAATCCATGTGTGTAAACATTATTATGCAGAGACACTTTACAGTGGAGGCAAAGCTGAAGTCAGGGAAGCTGCTCCTGCACTCCCTAAGGAGAATGGAAGGCATCCCCAGGGCAGGGGGACTGGTTGCTTGGCCAGGTGTTTCAGGACAGTTTTCAGAACATGCCAGAAACCAGTTGGTTTAAATAGTAGAAATGTATTCTCATGACTTTGGAGACAAAAATTAAGGTTGGTTCTTTCTGAGCGCTAAGGGAAGAGTGATGGCTAATTTTTGTTGCTGACTTGACACATCTAGGAAGAATTGCCACCATCAGACTGGCCTCTGGCCACGTCTATGGGGCATTTGCTCGATGGCTAGTTATATAGGAGGGTTCTGTCCACTGTGGGCATTGCCCTTTGGGAAAGTGAGCCTGGGCTGGATAAGAAAGGTATCTGGCCATGAACCTGGGATCAAGACAGTAAGCAGTATTGCCCTCTGGTTACTGGTTTAAGTACCTGTCTTTAGTTCCGGCCTTGCCTTCTCTTGATGATGAACCTTAATCTGCAAGCTGAAACAAACCCTCTCCTCCCCAAATTGCTTTTGGTTAATGGTGTCCATCACAGGGATAGAGAAACTACTAGGGTGGAAGGGATGAGTTCCAACCTCATCTCCTGGGTGGCCCCTTCTCCCTGTCTCCCCACACCGCCTTTCCTGAACGCATGCCCTTATCTTGCCCTCTTTCTGATTTTGCATTTGAAACAGGATGTTATTATATAGCTCAGGCTGGCCTCAAACTCACAGCAGTCCTTCCCCTTCAGCCTTTGGAGATGGGATCACAGGCACAAGATACCATACATCGTTCCTCTGTGGTTTGTTTTTGTTTTAAACGACATAGAGCACATTAGATTAATGTCTATAATGATCCTGCTTGGGAGTGATTTTCCTTTCACACATTCTTTCATACAGGGAACTGGGACTTCAGCATATGAATTGGGAGGCTGAGATTGTTTCAGAAGAGGTTGATAATTGCTATGCCATTAATGCTTAATCCATCTTCAAGACTACATTGGTTTGAATGGGAATGACCCCCATAGACTCACATATTTGCTTGCTTAGTCCTCAGCTGATGAGCTTTCAGGGAAGGGTTAGGGGGCGTGGTCTTGCTGGAAGAGGTGTGTCACCAGGGGTGGGCTATGAGGTTTTAAAAGCCCACACTTGGCCCACTGTCTTTCTCTCTGTGTCTGCTGCCTGAGGAGCATGTTGTGAAGCCCTCAGCTACTTCTCCTGCACCATACCCACCTGCATGCCACTATACGCTTCAACGTGATGATAACAGACTAAGTCTGTGGAATTGTAAGCCAGCCCCCAATTTCAATGTTTTCTTTTATAAGATTTGCTTGGGCCATGGTGTCTCTTCATAGCCATAGAACATGAAAACAAAGGCACAGAGCTGAGCAACCCTAACCTCCCATATATGTTTCTTTGGGATTGAATGGGCAAAACCAAGCTTTGTCCTTAGAAGGGGACAGTGCTGTTTATTTCTCTGATCTTCTGTGTCCTGTCTTGGTCACTGAGTACCTAATGTTTACTAGGTCTGATGTGAAGAATGTGGATAGAAATCTGAATATGACAGTTTCTGCCTTCAAAGAGTCAATGAAGGAAACAGTCATCAGAACACAGAAGGCAGGAGAGGGTACACCTTTCACATCCAGAGCCACGCTCGCTGGGGAGAAGACTTTCTATCCTTCACTAAACATGCCAAGAAGAAGCTGTGTATTGAGTGATGAGAAACACACTGAAGGTTAACTGGGACAAGAGATAACCAAACTTCCAAAGGAGGGTGGTATCTTTTGGGCAGAGAAAAGGTCAGGAATTTGGAATATTAGGGGCTGTGGTCAAGCTGCAAGGGAGTCTGAGAGGAAAGAAACTATAATTTATTGTCTACTTTGGGCGAAGCACAGTGCTTGTGGTTACAAACACTATTTTACATGATGGGGGGAGAATTTTCCATGAGGAAGGAGATGTTCACAGAGGTTCCTACACTCGTCCCAATTTTCATGGTTAACCAATGGTGCCTCAGGGAAAACCGCTGGAGCTGGGGTTCGGAGTCAAATTGAACTCCAGAGCCAGCACTTCACTTCTGTGTCATATGGCCTCTGACCCTAAAGGCATCCACTGACTGCTTCACCCTGGACAATGACCTCAGCTCAGGCTCTGGGGCATAGCAGCCACACTGGGATTTCTGCTACGTGCATTGGCAGATCAAATTTTCTGGAGGAAACAGACACAGACAAATGTGTTGGGGGAAGCCCCGGGAGGAGAAAAGAGGATGGAGAGAGGTGAGGACTTTGGAACCGTTATCCTGTAAACCGAGCTTTTTCCTGCTATCAGTGAACAAGCCAAAATCACAATGTTTGTGGATTTCAAATGCTTTAGTTGGCTTCTTTCCGAGATAGCTCTGGGACATTTCTTGCTGACACAGGGATTTTGCCTGACCTTCAAGGTGTATTTTTTTTCTTAAAGTTGGGCTACAATTTCACCCATTATCTTTTTAGACTATTTCACCCCCCCTCAACAAATGCATGCTAAGGCTGCAATATCCAGATGTAGTGTGTCCTGTGTGTATACGTGATGTCAAGGGTGCCAACGAGCTCATTTTGTTAGTAGGCAGCCTTGGGCATCTTGCCAGCACCTTCCATTAACCTCCTGCAACCTCCTTAGCTGTCTCGTAACTCAGACACTTTCCTGAAAATTTTGCAGAGCTTAATTCAGACACATTCTGGAGAATTTAAAATGAAGGAGAGAGGACACTGCCTGAAGATTCTTCTGCAAGTCTCATATTAACCTAATGGAGCTGTAACCTCATACCCTGGGAATTTTCTTAGTTCCACATTATCAATGAGCATCGAAGGAATGATTCAGGAGATTGCCCAGTGTGCTGAGGATTATTTAAGATACCAGTTATTTCCCCATTTTGTTCTTTGAGTGTTTTTCTGTTAGAGCTCTGCTTCTCTCTGGGGAATCAGTGTTTTGTTAGAACTGTTGTCTATAAAACGAACTCACCAAATAACATCTTAGCCCAGGATGAGGAAGAGAGCAAGAATCCAATCTTTACTAAGACCCCGGACCCACCAGAGAGAGCGTGTGGGGCCATTCATATATCACCTCACTTAACCATCACGTCACCGTCAAAGGGTGGGTGCTAGTGCCCCCCTTTCTCAGACAGGAAACTGAGACCTAAAAGAGATTACACAACTTGCTACCATCTTCCAGCTTGTGCCAGCGCTGTAATTAAAAAACACAGATTTTTCTGATTCCAAAACACTGCTTTAATTTGTCCAAGAAATGTTTGCACATCAGGTGAGCCATTTGAAGACCAATAAACATTAGTTGATAAGCTACCATGTCTGGTCTTGGATTGAGTTTTGTCTTCCTCTTCGGTTAAGGTATCACTGAATGAGCCTATGGCATATTACTTTAAATAAAAGCTACAATAAAATATCTTGATTTCGGGTCTTAAGCCACTGTGTGCATGTCTTGATTCATCCATAAGTTTTAGATAATTTAGACAGAAGTTCCCATTTTTTAGTTTAACAATTCTGAGGTATTTTTTTGTCACTTGTCTTTAAAGTTTTTATAATTATTTGTTTATTTAATATTTATGAGTGTTTCGCCTGCATGTAGCTCTAATTTTAAGAAGGCAATGCTGTAATTAGAAAAAATAGAGACTGATATTCTCAGACTGGGATTGCAATGACCCCGTATTCTGGACAGAACACAGAGCTCCTCTCTGGACACCCGCATGGCCGAGTTACATCCCTATGCAGACCCCATGTCCTCATTTCTAAACTTGGATTACGCTCTCCTCTCTGTTGGTAGTGATGCTAACAGGACTAAATAAGGTAAAAGTGCTTCAGGAAGTAGAAATAACCGATAGGAGTTCTGTATTCATTCTGCACCCCACAAACATGTTTTTCTTCTCTGCCGAGGCTGCCACTTCACCTGTGTGATGTAATAATCACCCCCATTCCCTAGGATTTGAGCGTCTCCTTTTTATAGACAATGTCAGCCCTATCTGGGATGATTCCAGTGCAGGAATTACCCTGGCCTCCCACACACTGTGACAAGTTAGAATAATCCCACCAACATAATAGTGATTTATGCACCTGGAACTTTATTGCCTTAAGAATGACAGCTAACATTAATTGGGCATCATCCGTGTGCCAGGTGATTTGTGTGTACTGTCTCTCACTTAAACATTACTCTGTGAAGTTAAAGACTGACACCAGCCTCATCTACAAATCAGCAAACTGAAATTTAGGGAGGTCCTGGGAACTGCTCCGCGTTAGATATTTAGAAAATAGCAGAGATACCGCGAGAAGATGGCGTGGATGTCTTTGTTTCCCAGACACTATAGCGACTCCTCACAGCCCCAAGATGGGATGTCTCATGATCTTGTAGACAGAGAATAAGCATTTTGGGTCCATGTATCTGTTCCATGACGGAGGAAGTTCATTGGTTAATTAAATAAAGAAACTGCTTGACCTGATAGGTTAGAACATAGGTGGGTAGAGTAAACAGAACAGAATGCTGGGAGGAAGAGGAAGTGAGCTCAGAGAAGCCATGCTCCCCTCTCCCGGGCACACGCGATGAAGCTCCGACCCAGGATGGACATAGGCTAGAATCTTCCCGGTAATCCCACCTTGGGGTGCTACACACATTATTAAAAATGGGCTAGTCCAGGTGCGAGAGTTAGCTGAGAAGAGGCTAGATATAATGGGCCAAGCAGTGTTTACAAGAATACAGTGTCTGTGTAACTATTTTGGGGCATAAACTAGCAGGCGGCCGGGGTGCTGGGGATGCAGCCCCACAGCTCATATTACTACAGTTCCATGCCAGAACTCACCTTTCATAAGTCCTTCATCTCCTTGCTTATAAAATGAGCCGAATGGACCAGAGAATGTGTGCAGAATGCAGACAGTAAATTGTCTTCCATGGTTGGCAGCCATGGAGTAGAGAGAAGGTCTACTTAATTGAAGAGCTCTTGGCCTTCATCCTCCCACCTTCTAGTTGGACAACCTCTTTAACAACTACAGCAGACCCCTACTGTCTGGATGATGCCCAAGGAGGAGCTTTTCAGCTCCCATACCCACCAATGTAAGCTGCTCCGTCTGTTACCATGTACTTGTTGCGGTTTAATTTTGGAAAGGTCTGGTTCTTTTGTTCTTTTGTTGCACAAGCATTCTCTCTTTCCAGATCAAAAAATTTCTGTAAGACAAAAAAACAAGAAAAAAATGGTAAGAAAGCAAAGCAGGTCAATTGAGAATGTTTTGGGTCTTGTTCACAAGCACAAAGGAGCCTATTATACAAATATCAGCAATAGACCTCACATTGGGTTATTAAAATGACGCTCTTGTTACTTTGTATAGATGAAGCTATTTTTACTCTCCATCCATATAGGCAACAACAAAGAGAATTAGCATGTTCAACTAGCTCTGTGATTAACTCTACAAAGCGAACAAATGAACACAAAATTCCTTCTCTGAACAGGGCGAGAACAAGGAGGTTGGTTGTTTAATCTCACTGTCTTACTGAGCAGGGCACACTGGCCCTGCAAGCAGTTTCTAGGCGCTCTGTGTCTTGCATGCCAACAAACTGAATGACTGTTCTTACCTGGTGCTTATATTATGTCAATGACTAACTGATTCATCTGAGAATCTGCAATGGTCAAAAGAGATTTTGCCACAGAACAAATAGTTTTCATTGGAACACCTAAGTTCATGGGCTTTTTGAATGGGCAACTAAAAAAAAAAAAAAAAAAAAAAAAACAAATCACAAAATTCAAACTATAGAACTCTTGTGTCAGTGTGACTTTAAAGAAATGATGATAACTATAATATTAATAGCATTCTATTTCACCCAAGGCCCAGAATAGAGATGCTTGGGAAGTGAGGCCTGGCAGCAGGGAAGGCAGGCCTTTGAAATTTGGCCAGGGTTGGATGGATTATCCATCGGGAATGAGCCCCTAGGACACTGAAGGCTTAGGTCAAGGGTCTCAGTTCTCCACTGCAGTGGAGGACATGGATCCTAGAAGGTCTTTCAGCTCTGGCCTCTGTGAGCTGGAAGGGAAGAGAGGCAGAGGCCAGATGTGGAAGGTGACTTCATGTATAAGGTTCTGCTAGTTCTAATTTGGGTTGGGGAAATGGTTAGAGTTGGTCTAGCCTTATACTTCACGCTGGGGGAAGGGTAACCTGATGATCACTAAGGGCTCATGTATTCTGAGCCTCATCGGGGAGACTTCTGAGACAGCAGAAACCAGATCAGTGTCTTTGACATCATTAGAGGTCTTACTGTGCTGGGAGAGAAGCAAGGAGACCAAAGAGAATCACTTCATTAAATAAAGTAATTCAAGAGAGCTGTGAAAATATTTTTTAGATTAAAATTAAAAAATTATGTGTATCTATTTATGTGTGTTGAAGTGTGGGTTTGTGCATGTGAGTGCAGGTGTCCACAGAGGCCAAAGATGTCTGATTCCTGGAACTGGAAGTATAGATAGTTGTAGGCCACCTGCATCACCTGATGTGGATGCCGGGAACTGAGCTCTGGTCCTTTGCAGGAGCAGTGCATGCTTTTATTTGCTGAGCCATCTCTGCAGCCCTGAGCTGTGACAATCTTGCAAGCAGCAGTCTCTCCCCGATGTCCTCAATGATACCAAGCCACATCTGGGCAGGTGATGAGAGTATCTACTTAGAGACAGAGCACCATGCCTGGTCCCAAACTATCTATCTGCCTTGTCAGGGCTCTGTGCTTCCTGCAGACATACTGTATCCAAAGTTTTATACCCTACTTTTCTTGTAAAATCTCCCTGACCATCTGTGTCCTAGATGATGGGGCCATGTTTCCTTCCCACCCATGCCTGTCTTGACATTTAAAAATACATGGCCTCTGTTTTATAAAATGGCCAACAGTGAGCTATTAATGTATGGCTTATTCAAGATTCATGACCATCTGTGTCCAAAATAGTGAAACTGAAGGGGTTCTGCAGAGGCTACTGTGGCAGATTCCTCTTTTCTTGTAGGATTTCGAGTGCAAGCGCCTTAGAGGCAAGCACGCTGTGGGGGCCGGAAGCAGCATGGCGGGAAGACCCCTGGCTTTGGGTGAAGGGAGACCAAGAGTGATTGTGGGAGTGGATGTACCATGCTGTGGGCCCAAGCTCCTGCAAACCTCATGTACTCGACAGAAGATTCTGTAATGTCACTCACTGACCTCCAGGGTGCATGATACTCACAGCGAATACCAGATCATAAACGACAATAAGAAAAGTCTGGGCAATGCTTGGTCCACAGAACAGTCCATGTCTGGTACTGGAAACCTAGGCAAATGCCCACGTCTTGGGAGGGCATATGCCCTGTTGGGAAAGCTACTGCCTTTATTTTGCTTAATGGGCATGCGGCTCCTGTCAAATTGCCTTCTAAATAACTATGTTTATGCACAAGGATTAGCGTTGCTATCAGCTTTGGTCTACAAAGCATCTTTCTGTAGGGGTCAGAAGTTACTAGAGAGACTCATAATTAGTCAAAGTATTGAGGAGAAATGACTCCTAAATGCCCAGCCATAGATGGAACTTCTATCCTTCAAAGGCACACAGAACATCAGAACGGGGGAAGGAGCAGGGAGAGGCAGAAAACCCTAACTTTTTGACATGACATAGCTGTTGTTGCACCTTTGGATTTAAAATAAGCTGTGATAAGCTGCACACGTAAGACTGGGCCCATCAACACGCTGTCATGGGAGCAGGGGTGGGGGTCATGTGGTTCCATCCTTCCCTGGTGATTTACTATCAACAGTCTGTGGTTGATGGGGACGGGAGAGGCATTTCCTTCAGGAGTGTAGCTCCTCAGATGGGCCCCACGCTCCTATAAACAATGCTTTTGTAAATAGTCATAAGGAAACTCACTGGGGTGAGAAACGACTTGGGCATTGCTCTGGGTGCTCTGCTCTCCTCACTGGTGACAGAGCCTATCTTACCACTGCCTTTCCCAGATCACCCCCCACCCCGTGCACCTTTTACTGCCTTCATTTGTGCATAACAGTTTAACACATATTTTGAACACTATTGGCTTTATGCCAGCCATTAGGGACAGACAGCGACTAGACATCTGGTTTCTGCATCATCTGACTTCCCTGGAGTCTCAAGTGCCACTTCAGTACTCTGGATGATGCTGTCCCGGAGCTGAAGCAACCCCAGCATTCTCTTCTCTATGAAGAGGCATAATGGACATGTGGATGGGCCTCTCAGGTCTTACCTGGCTCCCTTGTATCAACCTCTGCTTTCAGTCCTAGTATTTGATTTCAAATCTCAGTTAGCACTCTTACCCTGTCTTGGATATTTCAAACACTTTCAAATCTTGCCTGCCAGACAGATGACTGGTAATAACCACAAACCTGTTTTCATATTTCCAATACTTACAATGATTTGTGAACTCATAGACAACAGGGTGTCTGCTTCAGTTTTAAAAATTAAGATTAAGTACAGAGTTGTACAGAGAAAGGGATGGAAATTCTAGGGTTCCCTATAAGTGAAGGAGGGAAAACAGATAATGGGTGCTGAGACTATCAGAGCAGGATATTCTGTAAGTCTTTTTCTTTGTCCCAGTGAGACACGGCTGCCCTGCTGGACACACAAGCCTCCCTTGCCTTGTGGTGTCACCCTGTGAATGACGTCTGTGATGGAACAGAAGCTGAAAGGATGCTTACCCCCATAGGCCTAACCATCAAGTCTCTCACTCCTCCCTCTGTCTGTCTCTAGGATATCAAGGGTCAGGAATAAGCTGGAAGCTATGATTCAAGATGGATGCTTCAGAGACTCTGTCATCCCATGCTGACAGATGCCTCAGGAAGCACAGGGCCTATCACAGAGTGGGGTCTCGGCACACAGTCACTGAATGCACAGGGGCTTGGTTTGAAAACTGAGGCCAAAAGGCTAAAAGGATTAACAGTCATCAGTCAGCTGGAGGTGGGGAAGACGGATGCATGATGGAGGAAGGTCATTGGTTAATTAAATAAACTGCTTACCCTGATAGGTTAGAACATAGGTGGGTGGAGTAAACAGAACAGAATGCTGGGAGGAAGAGGAAGTGAGCTCAGAGATGCCATGCTCCCCTCTCCCAGGCAGACTAGATAGCTCTGCTCTTTGAGGCACTTGCGATGAAGCTCCAACCCAGGATGGACATAGGCTAGAATCTTCCCGGTAAGCGCACCTTGGGGTGCTACACACCTTATTAGAAATGGGCTAGTCCAGGTGCGAGAGTTAGCTGAGAAGAGGCTAGATATAATGGGCCAAGCAGTGTTTAAAAGAATACAGTGTCTGTGTAATTATTTTGGGGCATAAGCTAGCAGGTGGCCGGGATGCTGGGGACACAGCCCTGCCACTCCCATTACTACAGATGCAGGCAGAGCGGCCGGGATGCTGGGGACGCAGCCCTGCTGCTCCTATTACTACAGATGCAGGCAGAGGAAACAGCACTCACAAAGGCCCGGAGGGGAGGAGGCAAGAATTAGAATTAGGTGATGTGGGATTCTCCTTAGTATGGTTAATAAAGCAGCTACTCTGGGTCTATTGCAGCACAGAATAGGGAAAGGCAGGAATTCCAGGCAGATAGAGGAGGAGAGAGTAGGTGGAGTCAAAGAGACATAGCTGCTGGAGAAAAAAGATGCCTGCATGCTGGTACTGGTAAGCCACGAGCCTCATGGTAAAATATAAAATAATGGAAATGGGTTAATTTAAGACATAAGAGCTAGCTAGCAATATGCTTAAGCTATTGGCCAAACAGTATTGCAATTAATATAGTTTCTGTGCCATTATTTTGGATCTGGACAGCTAGAATGAACACGCGGTCTCTGACAACACATGGGTACTAGGGTTTGAGTGTGAAATGCCTCACATAGGCTCATGTGTTTGAACACTTAGTCTAGTGGGGGGTGATATTTTGGGAGGAGGCAGGACCTACCTGAAGAAGTAGGTCTATGGGCAAAGGTGGGACTTACAGGTTAGATACTGTTCCTAATAACAGCCCAAAGTCTGTCCTTCCTGACTGGCCAAGATGTAACAGGTCGAACTGTCAACTCATGCCAGCAAGGCACAAGTCCTGGCCACCATGGAACTGTGGACTCAGATAAATCCTGCCTCCCTTCAGTTGCTTCTGGTCTACATTCTGTCATGGTAATGAGAAAAGTAGTAGAAATGGGTGACTAGCAGCTCCCTAGCTTGCCTTTCTCTGGGCATCCAGAGATGGATTAGCACATGCCCAAGAGACAGGAGCAAGCCCAGGAGTCTGGGCTAGTGGATGGTGGGCAGGGTTAGTGTGTGTGGGTGGAGGTTTCGACTGTCAAGGTTACAAATAAGATTAGCAGGTGAATGAAGCAGTTAAAACGTGTACTTGAAGGGGCTGAGGAGATGGCTCGGAGGGTAAACTGCTTGCTCTCTGTGCGTAAGTGAGAGCCAGAGTTTGGATTCCTAACGTCCACATAAACTTTGGCAGGAAGCTGTCTGCAACATTGGTGTTGGGGGTAGATGGAGACAAGTAGCTTGGAGGCAAGCTAGGCTAGCTAGTTCATCTAAATCAGTGAGCTTCAGGTTCGTGAGAAATCCTGTCTCAAAAAATTTTAAAAAGGTAGATAGGAGGACATATAATGTTGACCTCTGGCCTCTACATGACTCCTCCCCACCCCTGGGTGTGCCCTGTGCCAACATCATTCATAGACATGCAAAGGGAATAAGCCCTTTTTATTGAATAATCCAGGTGATAAAATACTTACAACTTTCAAGCTGCAGTTGGCTATTTCAGTGCAAATAGCTTTAAGAGACGAAATGAAGTTAAAGGTGAGGGGGTCAGTCTCCTTCCAGAAGCTAATGAGGAGCCGGACTTTAACGCTTCGCAAAACTAATGCTTCCCTTATTTTCCCATCCAAATCTGGCCAGTATGTTCTGCAGAAGGAAAAAAGGAAACCCACCTGAAAAAGAATTTTACTAGACAACAGAATGCTTCGCTGTTCCTCTGCGCATTGCTTTAATCTGTAACATGTCAACCAACATGTAGGATAGATTGATAACATGGGTCTTTGGAGTTTGGTACCAAAGGTGATGTTTTTCTAGGACTTCCTTATAGCAGGTCTTATACAAGGCCTATCTATAGACTTTACAGAAGGCCTCAGGTTCACAGGGCGAAGCTATGTGGAACTAGTGTTCAGATGAACCAACCCCCTTGGGTTGTCTTCAGCAGACCTCCGAAGCTTTCCAGGCCTCGTGTGGTGGAAGCGTCTACTTTTGGGCAGAATTATCTACGTGTCTTGCATGCCTCTTCCCAGATGCCATGGCAGCCTCTATTCTTTGACAATATCCCTCACTCTCTAAAGAACATCTGCTCTAGTCGTCTGAGCTGTCCAATGCTCTTCTTTCCGTATTATCTTTAACACCATTTCTATAGACCCAGCATCCCCCAGCTCCTTTCCCTCCTACCTCTGGGATGGACACTGGGAACCCTCCATCAGGCCAGTAGTTTCCTGTCACCTAAGCCTCTTCCCACAGTAATTCTCCCAGACGGCTTCTCAGCCCTTGCCATGTGTTTCTATGACCAGTTGGTCTCTTGGCTTAAGGTGTGCATGTGGCCATCGGCTCTACCCATTCCCCATCATGTCATTTCAGAAGTATCACTTATTCCTTATGTTAGGACAAATCAGTTACTTGTCTTGTCTTAACTAAGTCTCAAACCATGCCTTCTCTCATTTCTTTGTAGGGATTCTGCTGAGATTCCAGGCTCAGTCACTGTTTGGACAGTTACTGTGAACTACAGCCTGTCAGTGCTATGACCACAGCATCTCCAGGGTCTGCTCTCTGACCCTCTCACCCTCTATGACCCTCCTTCCCTCAAAACTCCCATTCTTAACCACATGAAGCCTGTGCTTTAGTCCTGATGGGCTACAGATCTATGATGCCCCGAAGTCCCTGTTCCTTCAGCCTCTCCTTGTCTCTTTTACCTGGTCAATCCAATTCCAGTTAAGATCACCTGCAGGCCACTTGTCCCTCCACCTTCCTCTTGATCTTCAAAGGACCAAAACCCTGGGTGACATTAGAATTCTCTCTGTCATTTTCTAGGGACTACCAGGAACACTCACCCAGCCTTCTACTGTAAATTGGTCCCTTGCCTCAACTATTTTTCTTGGTCAACCTCACCTATATAATCACAAACATGGCTGCTTAACAGCAGGTGTGATCCTGCTACTCCTTTCATTAAGACACCAGTGCCTTCCCCAAATCATGATACTCTCTTTGAGAAGCCTCCCTACCCCCTTGCTCCTCATCCCTGCTTCCTCTCCAGAATGGTTTCTTGCTGCCATATCTTGGGCTCTGCGATCCAGCATTGAACCTGGCAGGCGTTTTGCATCACCACTGCATGCTCTGCTAGCTGGAAAGGCAGGAATCCCAACACTGTCTCTAACGGATGGTGTGTGTTTAGATCATCTCTGTCTTGTGAGTTCTCAGGTCTCCTTTCATTTAGGTATTTGACAACGAGGACACTACATTTTAAGTCTAAGATATTAATTAATTCCACAAACACACAGAATTTACTTCTGAACCTCCCTGTTTTTTAGGATCAGTTTGACATCTAAATAATAAAACTCATTTATATGACTGAGAAGAATGTAATTATAGTCTGAATATTTGAGCTACATATTTCTCTTCTGTGCCCTTTTGTTTAGAGAGGTGAAGGTAGGGGCTGGAGAGATGGCTTGGAGTTTAAGAGCACTGGCTGTTCCTCCAGAGGTCTTTTTTACATTTTTATTTTTCCATTCAAAAATTTACACTTCCTCCCCTCCCGCCTCCCCACTCACCCTCCTCCCTCCCCGTCCCTCCTAAGAGAGGGCAGGGAACCCTGCCCTGTGGGAAGTGCAAGGTCCTCCCCGCTACATCCAGGCCTAGGAAGTTTTGCATCCAAATAGACTAGGGTCCCAAAAAGCCAGTATATGCGGCAGCAGAGTAGAGGATGCCTGAACTGGCCTTGCCCCACTATCACACTGATGATTATCTCCAATATCACCATAGAATCTTCGTCTGGCAACGGATGGAGATAGAGACAGAGACCCTCATCAGAGCAATGGACTGAGCCCCCAAGGTCCAGTTGAAGAGCAGAAGGAGGGAGAAGATGAGCAAGGAAGTCTGGACTGCGAGGGGTTGGTCCATCCACTGAGACAGTGTGCCTGTTCTAATGAGAGAGCTCACCAAATCCAGCTGGACCGGGACTGAATGAGCATGCGATCAAACCAGCCTCTCGGAATGTGGCTGAAAATGGGGGCTGACTGAGAAGCCATTGATAAAGGCACTGGGACTTGTTTCTTTTCCAGAGGTCTTAAGTTCAATTCCCAGCTCCCTCAGGGTAGTTCACTACCATCTATAATGAGATCTTGTGCCCTCTTCTGGCAGGCAGGTAGAACACTGTATACATAATAAAAACAGTCTTAAAAATAAAGAAAGCTGAAATTATAGGCTTAAAATTTTATTTTGTTTCTGTCCATGTCCCTGTAGGCAGCCCCAGAAATCTTATTTATTTGCTGAGCTGAGCTTGGTGGAAACTTTCTTTGGTCTGTTGACTCCCTCTATATTTGAGGTGAACAAATGTTTCCTTTTTTTTTTTAATGATTTTTTTAAAGGTTAGCACACGAAGCAATGTGTTTCATCATGGCATCTTTGCTCACAATACAAGAAGTATTTGAACAACAGCCAGAATAACTAAGATTTGAGCCTTCAGGTTGGTCTCTAGCTCTTTAAGCATCTTTACATTTTCCCCTACTTGTAAGATTTTTGTTTCTTTGAGACAAAGTTTCACCTTGTAGCCTAGATTGGATTTAAAAGATGTAACCTTGGATGATATTGAACTTGTGACCCTCCTGTCTCAGCCTCCCAAAATCTGGGAATACAGGTATGCACCACGACATACCACAGACCCCCACCCTGACAATGAAAGACTTGAGTTTTGCTTATCGAAAGCCATGAAACAAAGTTTTGGTAGTCTTGAGCCATCATCCTAGAATCCTGTGAACTTAGTCCTCTATTCTCCTTGGTAACAGACAACCAGGCACAATGTGTTATGTTTCCAGAGAAAAGCTGACATCTAAAATTTACTCTAAAGTCAGATAAACAAGAAATGAGAAGAGCATAAAGAGGAGGCATAGGAACGGTGGGAAAGTGAGAGGGAAAATCCATGAACATTCAAAAGATGCATGATGTCTTAAAGTAGCTCTGTTTTAATAGCATGACTCTTATAGCTCAAAACGCTTTCCCACGGTCATGAAGCGACCCATTTCTGGCAGGCTTTTTGCAGTCTTACAGACATTTGCATAAAGATGCTACATATTATGCATATGTGGGATCAGCAAGACGAAAAATATTCAAGTAATATATGGCACGCTTAATCATTTAAGCTCACTAAATGGCTATTTTGAAATTACAGTTTTCTGAATGATGGAGGACCTCATCCACAGTCAGAAATGCGCATTTTAGAAAGTGTTTCCTGCTCAAGCTAATTCTGAAAACGCCGACAGCACCCAAAGTCGTGCCTTTGTTGCAAGCAAGCAAAAGAGAGAACGCTTGGGTGTGGTTCCACATTATGTGTGATTATTCTCCCGAAAGCTTTATCATATATTCTGCCCCTGAACCATTTCCAAGTTACTATGTCACCAAACCGTGAGGAATTGAGAAGTTAACCACTGTAAAAGCAGTCTTCTTCTCTTATGGAAGGGTACACTGTCTGAGAGCATGCATTTTAGATTCCTTTCCCTCCTCATCTTGAGGACACAGAGAGATATGCTTTTTCTAGTTAGGTGATTTTCCTTTTTTTTTTTTTTTTGACTCTTTTAAAAAATATTTATTGAGCTCTACATTTTTCTCTGCTCCCCTCCCTGTCTCTTCCCTCCCCACTTCAACCCTCCCCCAAGGTCCCCATGCTCCCAATTTACTCAGGAGATCTTGTCTTTTTCTACTTTCTACTTCCCATGTAGATTAGATCTATGTATGTCTCTCTTAGTATCTGCATTGTTGTCTAAATTCTCTGGGATTGTGGTTTGTAGGCTGGCTTTCTTTGCTTTATGTTTAAAAACTACCTATGAGTGAGTACATGTGATAACTGTCTCTCTGTGTTTGGGTTACCTCACTCAAAATAACATTTTCTAGCTCCATCCATTAGGTAATTTTCAGAGTGAAGTTTATCCAGCCTTCTTTCTGAAATTGCTCTCATGCCTGTAGGATAAGCTAGGTACTCCTGCAGAGTGAGCTCCCTCTCCCAAGCCTTTAAATTGGACCCACTTGGGGAAGCAATGCACGAGGGATCTTTTGCAGATGTCCACTACGGCAGCACAGCCTCTCAGAGCCCAGAGGCCTGAGTACCCCACAGTACAGGTGGCCAAGTCCCTGACCTTTTGGTGCTCGTGCTGGAGATAGGCAGGTAGTCTGTGACAGCGATGTACACGTACTGCTTGGCGTCGTCTATCACGCTGTAGATGGCATCGATGTCAAAGCTTCTGTTTTTAGGACAAAAGAGTTTGGGAGAATTCTGTGAAGATAGAAAACCCGATATGTTAGGGTTGAATTGTAGGCATCTGTGGATTTAAAATGTTTTTTATTTGTGTTGGTAGGTCTTGGTTTATGGTTAGTCACACGGTTTGTAAACCTCTTGTCTGCTTTTCCTTGTTGTTGTTTTTATTTCTTGTTTGCTTTTTGAGACAAAGTTTCTCTGTGTAGCTTTGGCTGTCCTGGAACTCACTCTGTAGACCAGGCTGGTCTTGAACTCAAAGAGATCCACCTGCCTCTGCCTCACAAGTTCTGGAATTAAAGGCGTGCACCACCACTGCCAGGTTTCCTTTCTGCTTCTTGGTCAGTTTACAACAAGCTAGTTTGTGTTTTGTCAAAGTTGAGGCAGGGCATGTATCAAGTCCTTGAAGTCTGTCTTAGGAGGGAATTTTTGCTTTCTGTACACATCTTGCTATTGTGAGAGCAAGCTGCCTCAGGTTTATGTGATTCTAGGATCCCTCCTGTTTGTGACTGAGGATATTCTAAAGTATGATTTACAGACTTATATACACATAGAGGAAGCAATTTATTCTTGAAGTCATTTCATTTGAGAAGTGATGTTGGCCATAAAACTATCCAAGACACAAATCTAAAAACTCTCATTTTTCTGTATCTTTCATAGAGTCAGGAAGAGGATTGCTGATGGTGGAGAAGGGGCATCTATAACCTGCCAAGGAAAACCCAAGTTACCATGATGCCCACATCCATCAAAAGGGTCAGAGAAGAAAGCTATCCTGCCAGACATCAGTCAAAAGAGCTAAGAGGCAAACTGTGCTGAAGGTAATTTTCTCATGTCTGAACTTTCTCTGTTTTTACATGTAGTTGGTATGGCAAGGGGAAGACGAATTTCAGAGTCTTAGTGTTTTTCCAGCGAGGAGGATTGAACACGAGTGTCTCCTGTATGCCCTGCCTTTCCCCTGACATCAGTCCCTGTGGGAAGCATGGGTGCACAAAAGAGAGAATGAACATTTCTGGACCTGCCTGGAATAAAGAGCAGCATGGGACAATAAGAGTTCCCAAGTCATTTGTCCCCAGTGCCTTATCCTGAATCAGTGGGGATCCTGTCTTACTACATGACTCACGGAATGAAGGTACTGGGGTGAATACCCCCTCTATGAACAGTAGGGACAAAGTGGCTAACAGGGGCATATTAAGGGTAAACCCTTTCTAGGCATCCTTGTCTGGAGAGTCCTTGTGATGACCATCAGTGATTATTAACTGCCTAATAGTGCCTAATAGTCAACTCAACAGGCTTCACAATCATTGAAGAGATGAACCCGGAATGGGGAGGTGACTTTGGGAGAATTTTGAGTAAGGTAAACTGAGGTGGAAAGAGCCACCTTTACTGTGGGTGGCAGTGTTCTATGTGCTGGAGTCCTGATGGAAAGGCAGGCTGATCACCAGCATTCAGCTTCTGCTGTTTCCCAGCTGCAGATGTGATGAGCAGCTGCCCCATGCTCCCATGCCTGTGCTTTCACCATCATGATGAGCTCCCCTTGGGTGGTAAGCCAGAATCCACCCTTTCTCCATCAGGTTGCTTTTGTGAGATATTTGGATGTAGCAGTGGGAAAGGTAAACAATCAAGTCCTCTTGGCCAGCGACAGGCAGCATGTACTTTGGATTAATTATTTTGCTTTTCGAAGGAAGATAAACTTCCATTCTTTAGTGGGAGGAAATGCATTGTCTCCACGACATTTAGCAAATGGGTACAGGTGGCTTTCAGGATGAACTCCTGTCTTGGGATGAGTACCCCTGAGTGTTATTCTGTCCCCCCACCCCCATATCCCCAGCTCATGGCAGTGTCCTCGTCACCTCTGCTTGCTGACATTTGCTCAGCTGGACCCTCTGGGTGACATGCTTCCCTGTTTGTCATACTGGATTGCTCCCTAAATTCCAGTTCAAATACATGTCTTCCACAAAACTCTTTCTTTCTTAGATCTTCAGACAGAGGCCACTGCTGATCTCCTAGGCTGTATGCTTCTTTTTCCTTCTTATCAACTTCTGTCCCCTCTTCCTCCTTCCTTTATTTCCTCCTTCTCCCCATCCACAGGCTGGTGGGCCCTGGGGCTTTCCTTACGCTAGCCAAGTGCTTTACTGCTGAGCTACATCCCAGCTCCGGCTTCACCCTTTCAAATCTATTGTCCCAGGGCATGGAGTGACTCCATACTGATGCACAACCCTTCCCACAATCCACCTCTGAGTTCACGTCTGTATTTAAGTTTAGTGAGTTAGGAATGATCAAAACTCTGTATCATAACTGGAAATTTATATTTAACTGCACTGAGTTAGGAATTATTAAAAAGTATAATTTTAGGACAGGTGATTCTTCAAGTCCTTAGATATTCTTTCTGTGTATTCAATTTAGTTTTGGGACTGTCAACTTCCAAAAATATGATGTACTATTTTAAGATTTTTTTTTTTTACAACAAATATATTGAACTTAAATTAGTTTGCCTTGGCATTTGCTTGGCATCTATTACTAAAGAAGCTATAGACATTCTGGAACTTTCCATCAATATCTCTACCAATAAATCCAGTCCAACATTTATTTATTTACTGCTGCTTTCAAAGCATTGAGTGAGGTCCTGGGAATATCACTTATGCAGAGAGTATAAAATCTTTAGAGCCTTATAAAATTATGGGGGAATCGTCATAAACAAATAATTGCAAAGCTCTGATAAATAGTAGAGTGAGAGCGAGAAGCTAGTTCTGAAGGCGGGGCTTCTTTGAAGGTTAAAAAAATGTAGGTAAGACTCTATATCTCCTCAAAATCAGGTGTGTGTGTGTGCAGTGTGTGCATGTGTGCATGAATATATACATGAACACACATATATAAAATTAAACTGCATGAGTATGCTGGTTGATTTCTGTCAACTTGAAGAAATTGACAGAAATAGCTGGAAAGAGGAAATCTTAATTGAAAAAATCTCTTCATGAGATTGGCCTGTAGGCAACTCTATGAAGAATTGTCTTGATCAATGATTGATGTGGGAGAGCCCAGATCATTGTAGATGCTGCTGTTTCTGGGCTGGTGGTCACAGAATAGTACAAGAAAGCAGGCTGAGCCAGCCATAAAGAGCAGGCCAGTGAGCAGCACTCCTCCAAGGCCTCTGCATCAGTTCCTGCCTCCAGGACCCCGCCTTGAGCTCCTGCACTGTCTTCCCTGGATGACAGTCTACAAGCTGATTTTGGTTATGGTGTTTTATCACAGCAATAAGAAGCTAAGATGATAAGAGAAAACATGAAATTTGTTTTTCTGAATCTTGCTAATTTCATTAAACAGTATCTCCAACTTCACCCATTTTCCTTAGAATGACATTAATTCCATTTTTCTTTATGGCTGAATAAAATTCACGTGTGTGTGTGTGTGTGTGTGTGTGTGTGCACTCTGTTTTTTAAAAATCTTTTCATCTGCTGAAGGCATCATGACTGCTTCTACATCTTACGTTCTGTGACTAGCATAGTAATAAACTAGAATCTGCATGTGTCTTTGAGGTGTGTTGACCCAAATTCCTTCCAGTAGATGCTTAGGAGTGGTGTAGCTAGATCACATGGTAACTTTCCTCTCAGGTTTTTGAGGAACCTCCATATTGATTTTCACAGTGGCTACACTGGTTTACATCATCAGGAACAATACACACACACACACACACACACACACACACACACACACACACACGTCTCCCTTCCCCTACATCCTCACTAGCATTTTCTGCCATTTGTTTTCTTGGTGATAGCCATTCTAACTTGGGTGAGATAAATCCTAATGTAGTTTTAATTTGCATTTCCCTGATAACTAAAGATGATGACTTTTTTCATACTTTTACTGTCATTTGTTTTTCTTCCTCTGAGAACGGTCTGACTCATCTGTTCATTTGTTGATTGGATGACAGTTTGGGGGTGCTTAATTGTTGATGTATTTAAAGATTATAGGTATTAATTTTCTGTCAGAGAGTCAAAACTGGTTTTTATTTGGTATCTGTTGGACGTAAGTTAAAGGTATAATTGATATTATTAGTGAGAAGATAAAATAAATCAAATTAAAGAAATGAAAATAGAAAATAAGCTTTAAGTAATTTTAAAAGCTAACTACCACTCAGACTCAGAAAGACAAATATATTATCTACTCACTCATAAGTGGCTTTTAGACATAAAGCAAAAACAAAAACAAAAATAAAAACAAACGAACAAACAAAAAACCATCCTCCAGTCCACAACCCCAGAGAATCTAGACAACAAAGAGAACCCTAAGAGAAATATACATGGATCTACATTGGAAGGAGAAAAAGACAAGATCTCCTGAGTATGTTGGGAGCATGGGGCGGGAAGCATTAGAGAGGGTAGAAGGGATTGGGGAGGCAAAGAGGGAAGCAAAGAAATATGTATAGCTCAATAAAAACAATTTTAAAAAATTAACTACCAGAATATATGTTTTCCAGTTCATTTGCTATTTTTTGGATGAAAAATCAATTTTTAAGTTTCCCTAGACTAGAGCAAAGATGCACTCTCATTTCCAGGGAAGAGGTGCTGGAATTAAGACCTTGCACTGTCAATGGGTTGAACTGAGGGCCCGAGGCTCTCTGTGGTAGAGATGGAGATGCTAGAATCGACAAAGGCAACACCTGCCCTTTTAAATGTGGACAAGAACCTCACTCACTTATCTCTAAGATTCACACCTTAAATTCAAGCCACACGATTGTCCAAAGCATTGCTCGTTTGTGCCTTTATTTCCTGTAGCCTCTCATCTATTTTTCTGGATCTTTGTTTGAGGCACGATGTCACTTTGCTTCCCATTGCTGTTTATGTACAGATTGGGAACACACTCTAGCCTTGGGGTACTACTGTTCTCTGGAGATGCAATGAAAATGTGCTTCTAAAAGGCTCCCTGTAGGGATTCCACTTGCTACTGCATTTTGTGGGAGCCAGCGGGACAAGAGCACCACAAATACCCCAGAATACCAGCTAACCTGGGCTCATAGGGGTTACAAAGACTGAACCGACAACCAGGGAACTTGCATGGGACTGACCTAGGCCCTCTGCAAGTGTGTTACTGAAGAAGGATGCTTAAAAGAAATCCCACACTAACTCAGAATTGAGAATTAGGTGGTTATTTATTTAGGGGTAAACTCACAAATCAGAATCCTCTGCTGGAATGGAGATCAGAAATCGAAATCCACAACCGGAACAGAGTAGCCAGAAAAGAGCGGATGCAGGCTCTGCATCAGCATATATAGTATAAGAGGCCACGCCCCAGTAGGCGGGTAACCACTAGCTGTAAGACTTCCTACAGCATGTTACAACTGTGTAACTTGATTTGTGAAACTCCTAACAGTGAGAGCAGAGGCTGACTCTGACTCTGTCGCCTGTTTTTAGGATCTATTCCTCCTGTTAGACTGGCTCATTCAACCTTAATAGAAGAGGACGCGTCTAGTCTCATTGCAACTTCATGTGTCATGGCTGGCTTATATCCATGGGAGGTTCATCCCATATGGGAAGAGAAACAGAGGAGGAGGAGTGGATGGGGCTTGGGGGAGAAATTGGAAGGAGAGGACGGAGGGAAAACTTCTACTGGGATGTAAAACCAACCAACCAACCAACCAACCAACCAACCAACCAACCAACCTATCAACCAACCAACCAACCAACCAACCAACCAACCAACCAACCAACCAACAAAAAGTCTCACCGCCCCATGGAAGTCCTCCATAACTGTTTTCAGCTCTTCGTGCTTATGTGAATTTGTTATTTTTTTTTAAAGATGTATTTATTTACTATGTATACAACATTCTGCCTCGATGTATGCCCACATGCCAGAAGAGGGCACCAGATCTCAGTACAGATGGTTGTGAGCCACCATGTGGTTGCTGGAAATTGAACTCAGGACCTCTGGAAGAGCAGTCAGCATTCTTAACCTCTGAGCCATCTCTCCAGTCCCAACCTATTGCTTTCTCTTTTTTTTTATCTTTTTTTTTTTATTGAGAAAAGGAGAAAAAAAACAAGTTTCAAGCATCTTAACTCTCCTTTGGACCATCTTGTACTGTCTTCTGGACATTCAGAACGTGCTCTCATTTGAAAGGGTGAAAAGGATATAGTTTATCACTCTTCAATAAATGTTCTCTGGTAGGTAAGAGTGATTGGCATAGACACCCTGGCACCCATCCAGGGAGGAAGAACAGTAGTCACGTGGGAGCAGGGTTTATAGAAGACTGGCTGAGCACCAGGATGAACTCAGGAATGTGATTCAGGTCCGACTCGTGAGGTCTCACCCTAGGTCAGGTGTTAATTCTTAATTGTTCTAGAATTTGGAGAGACTGGGTTTGGAGGCCCAGATATACACAACCCCAGTTCCTAGTGACAGCACAAAGGGGTGGGTAGTGGGGTGTTAACAGGAGGTGAGGATGGGGCACTGGTTTTCACCACAGTCAGAAGCCTCGGACATCAGGAGTGGCCTTTTGCTGGCCTGCCCCAAGCAAATACATCGGCTCTGGCATCGTCTTCTGTACTGGTTCCCTCAGATCTGTCTCATCAGGTTTCTACTCTAGATAGATCTGGAAACCATGGATGAAGGGCTCATCGGCTGTCAGCCCAGGGAGCTGGGACCTCTGTGGTGCTTTCCACATAATGGACTTTGAGCCCCTGGGATGTTTTAGTATCTTCTTTTGTAAAATGGCCACAACGGAATCATAACTCCACTCCCACAGGCTCAGGGAATGTTGCAAAAAAAAGCACACAGAAGATTGCAAGAGCCAGAGGTCAGTGGGGACTGTTGCAGTAATAGTGCCTTCTGGACATGACTGGGCTGTTGTACTAATGTTCTCACGCAGTAGTTGTGGCTGCATGTAAGACCTACACGATATCAAGCCAGTCAGCATCCCATGATACGGGCCCGATCCCAAGGACCACCTCGAGCTGAGACTATTGGCAGTTCAAGGCTTCTAGAGGAGGTAATAGTCAGTTTTCCTCCAAGGTTTGGTTTCTGCTATGCTGCCCATATCCATGTCCACAGGGGCAGCGCTAACTGGACTCAGTGGGTTACAAGAAAAAGAGGCTATGAGATTGGAATGTGAGGAGGGTCTGGGAGGGGTTGGAGAGGCCGGTGTACAGAGCCTTTGGGGACAAAAGTGGTGGGGGTGATGAAACAATGCGGGTGTACGACTCACCGACACAAAGGCTTGCGACTTGGTTTCATTCAGCTGGAGCTGAAGCTTCTTCTCATTGTCATAGACTCCGTACAGTCTCTTGGACCAGGTCTGAGGTACTCTGCTCTTGAATTTTAATGAGCTATATAAAGCGAATATCCTTTGTAAATCTAGGACCAGGCAGCTGCAGTTGTAGAAGATGACACCGAGTTCTTTCATCTGTGAAATTAAAATTGAGAGCATCAACGTGGGGTGCAATTGATGATGTTATTTTCAGAGGGAAAAAATGCATAAGAGTGTTGTAAAGAAGACTTCTTTTTTAAATGCATTTTTTTTGTTACATGGGAGTATGCAGATAGGACCACATAATAGCATATAGAAGAAATATATCCTGAAATGTTCATATACAGGAATAGAACTTTTCCTCCCTTTTTGCAGTTGCCCTTTTATGGAGACAATTTTACCAGCTACAGTTTTAATATTGGCTTTTCACATTTTCCCCCCTCAACACCATTTTTTAAATGGATACTGAAGCAGCAAGACAATGACCCTCCATTGCAACATTACAGAGTGGTTACAGATATAGATGCCTGGAAATTGGCCCCAGCTCTACAGTGTTAGAGCCATGTGATTTGGGGGTAATATACTTAATCTCTGGATCTCAGTGTCTTCTTACAAGAAGTGAAGGCAATAGTGTTAACTGCATAGACGAAGTTGCTGGAACAGACTGGTTAATACACGTAAGAACAGTGTTCACAGTCATTAAAAATTATGGCAAATTGTTATTCTTACTAAAATTGCATACCCCTGACAGCAGCAGACCAACTCCCTGTGTTGAAGAGACCATGGAGGTATTTTTGTCCCTCTTTTCTCAGTGCACAAGAAGGAAAGTGAAGCCCACAGAGTTAAGTAAAATTACAAGTCAGAGACCAAATTGGGGGTAAATTAGGAATCTGATTGCAGGTTTTGTAAATGGTGGTTAGAGATACCCAGGCAAAGAACCTCAATGGCTCCCTCCTAGCCTACTGTGTCTTTGGGGAAAGTGTTCACTATCTTTGATTTGCTTACAGTAACAATGTAAGGTTTTGGTTGGAAAAGAGAGGAACACACATATGAATGTTTTATATGACTTGATTTCCCAGTTAAGGGTGGCTTAGGAGACCTAGGCTCCTGAAGACCAAAGCAGGAATATGAAATTTTCTTCCAGTCTGTCTCTTTCTCCAGAAGAGACTGCTTATCACGTAGCATTGTATGTCCTTGTTCCCGGGGCTACCAGTACAACATACTATGGCAGGGGGAGGGCTTTCCATGTTCATCTATTCTGACATGTATTTATGCTTCTAGCTCCATGGCAACCACAAAATAGATATGCATAGGTTATTTAACCCACTCAGGAACTTGTCTCTAATTTCTTGCTATTGCAAAAAATAACACGATCATCCTTAAACATATTCTTGTGTGCTTTTGTGCAGGTATTTCTTCAGTGTTGAGTATTGCAGTCAGAGGAACATTAAGGTTAAGAAAATGAAAGGTTTCAATGAACAGGTAGATCAGAAATATGCAAAGACACTTATTTGTGACTTAGGTCTTTTAATCAGAGCTGAGTGGTTGGAGCTAAACATGAAGGGAAGAATGTGTGTGTGTGTATACAAGTGTGCAATTATCTCTTTCCAGGTGATTAGGTGCTGTGGAACAACAGTCTTTTATCCTGTCACTTGTATTATTTTTAATAAAATGCTGATTGGCCAGTAGCCATGTAGGAAATAGGGGCGGGGTGATCAGGCAGGAAGTGGCAGCAGGGCAACGAGAATTCTGGGAAGAGGGAAGTTTCAGTCTGCAGTCGTGACCCAGATGCAGAAGACGTAAGATGTGACTGCCTCACCCAAAAAGGAACCAATCCATGTGGCTAACACAGACAAGAATTATGGGCTAATATAAGTTATAAGAGTTAGTAAGAAGCCTGAGATACTAGGTCAATCAGTTTATAATTAATGTAGACCTCTGTGCGATTTCTTTGGGACTTAACGACTGCGGAAACCAGGCAGGACAGAAACCTCAGTCAACAATGGGGTAGAACTAGAGTGAGGATGTTAAATTCCCAGGGACTTTTGATGGATGAGCATTTGATGTTTCCACTGGAGGACGTGGGGAAGGCAGTAAGAGGGAGGCTTGTTTCTAGAAACCACCCACATTACTCTTTTGTTCGTTTGTTTTGTTTTTGTTTTCTGAGCTAAGGTTTCTCTGTGTATTTCCAGCTGTTAGATCTGCCCTTCCTTCCTTCCTGAGTGGTGGAATTAAAGGCATGCACCACCACTGCCAGACTCTCTTTTAAAAAAATATATACTTATTTTATTTGTAATTATGTGTATATGTGTATGTGGGTATGTGTGTTTGTGGGTTATGTGTGTATGTGGGTTATATGTGTATGTGGGTTATGTGGGTGATATGCATGTGTGAGTACAGATACCTGAAGCAACTAGAAGATGGTCTCAGACTTCCTGGAACTAGAGCTATGAGCAGTCATGAGCCTCTTTGACATGGATGCTGGGAACCAAATTCACGGCCCTCCAAGAGCAGTATTCACTCTTAAGCTCTGTGTCATCTCAGGCCAAAGTAACTCTCTTGTTTAAGAAAAATCTTTTAATTTTATATTGTGTTCTTTTGTGAGCTTGATGAGCACCATGTGTGTGCAATGCCTGCAGAAGCCAGTGAGCATTGCTTGACAAGTTCCTTTTAGACAAAGTGCTAGGTATTCAGTACCATTCTAGATGAAGTGTCAAGCTGTTCAGCGGGAGCACAGAGGTACTTCAAGGGAGACGAACAAATGAAAGGCAATGGTGATGCCGTGGACAAGCAGAGAAGGATGGCGTATTTGGAAGAGGTTTTCTCCCTGGCACTTAAAGCCAAATAGTCCTCTCAAGACACTCGTGGTCTCTTTCTGCTATAAACTTGATCCTAGAACATGTGCCATCACATTTGTTATTCTGGGTATCTGGTGAACCAAACCTTCAAAATGAATAGGAAAACTGGGAGCATGATATAAAAAAGCTTATTTAATGAGAAATACAGAAGCAGCACTCATCGGCCTCTGTGTTCTGGGGACTGCTCCAAATGTTTCACACATCTGTGTCTTTTTTTTTTTTTTTTTTTTTTTTTTTTTTTTTTTTGATTTTCGAGACAGGGTTTCTCCGTAGCTTTTTGGTTCCTGTCCTGGAACTAGCTCTTGTAGACCAGGCTGGCCTTGAACTCACAGAAATCTGCCTGCCTTTGCCTCCCCGAGTGCTGGGATTAAAGGCGTGTGCCACCACCGCCCGGCACATCTGTGTCTTAAAATCATTTTCTTTAGCAAGCATTCATTTATCCTGGCACACACAGTGATGAGTTTCACAGAGACATTTTCATGTAAGTGGATCATGGACTTGGACCACTCTCACCCTCTCCTGCCCTTTCTCATCTCTCTATTTTTTTCCATTCATTTTTGTCGGGCAGTCTCGCTTCTATTTATATATCTTATATAGTATATGGTTCGTATAACTACATAAAATAGAAGATCTACAAATGTGAAAAAGCATGTCACTGGCTTTCCTGCATGACTTAGTTCACAGAATGTCATGACCTCCCGCTGCGGTCATCTTCATGGAGGTGGCCCACCTTCGTCCTCTTTTATAGCCAAATCATACTGTATTGTGCACTTATTCCACATTTTTCCATCTGTCGAGCTGCTGGTGGACAGCTAGCCTGATTCTGCAACTTGACTGTTGTCAACAGTGGGCCAACACATCTGCTTTCTTAAACATTTCTTAAAAATTTGGAGAGATCAAATGGCTTACACAGGTTCATTTCAAGGAAAGAGGCTGAGCTTATGAAACTTAATGACAGCTGGATATTGCATTTGTAGGAATACTTCTTTAGGAGAAATATATATTTCATTTATCTGTATCTTTAATTTCTTTTTTATTGATTTAATGTTTTTGAGAATTTCCATGAGTATTTCACATCATCCAGGTCATCCTGTATCCTCCCTGACTCCATCTCAAATTCATGACCTTTCCTTTATTATTCAAGCATACACGCACACATGCATGCATACACACAGTCATACACACACACGTTCACACATGCATATACATACACACAAACACACATGCATCACACACACATATGTACACACACACACACATGTACCACTTACTGTGTCTATTTAGTTTTGCTCATTTGTGCATGTGTCTATGGCTGACCACTTGGGAATGAGTAGCCTACTGACGAGGACCTACTCTCCCTCTCTCAGCAGCCATGCAGGGCCTGGGTCTCGTGAAATTTCTCCCATCCTTGTTGGCATGTCACCTGTCATTGTGTGGGTCTTATTTAGGCAACCATATTGTTGAGGTTCTGGGGGTGCAACTTTCCTGCCACGTATAGAAGTTGCAGATGCCCTAGGCCTCTGGTTCTTACACTCCTTCAACTCTTCTTTCATGATATTCTCTGAGCCTGAGGTGCAGGGACTGTATTGAAGGTGGCTCACTTAAGGTGTCTACAGGACTGGACTTTATAAGGATTTCTTTGTGTTTGGTTTTTTTGTTTTTATTTATTTACTTATTTATGTTTGAGACAAGAATTCTTTGTGTAACAGCCCTGGTTGTCCTGGAACTTGCTCCGTAGCCCAGGCTGTCCTCAAAGTCAAAGAGATCTGCCTGCCTCTGCCGCCCAAGTGCTGGGATTAAAGGTATGAGCCACCACACTTGGCCTTGTAAGAATAATTTAATATAAATATGTAATGTACTTTGGCCATGCTTCTCCACCTACCCTCCTACCCTCTTCTTTCTCTATCTTTTCCATTTTGTTAGTTTCCTTCATCCCCCAGATGATTTGTCTCTATTTTCATCTCACATATAACAAGATGAATTTATATATCTCTATAAAATGTAGGGTTCAAAGTGTGTAATATTTGTTGTAGAAAGAGTGCTTCCCCAAGCAGAGCACTTGAGTCGAGATGTTCCCTGGTGGTGAAGGCCAAGTCCTGCTGTTTATTTCTGTGCCCTCTTTCAGTCTGATGAGGAGTTCTGCATCTCAAAATTAAGTAAAAATTAGGGAAAACATGGCATCACACTAGATCTTTTTTTCTTTTACCTAAGTTTATTTGTTTGAGATAGGGTCTCACAATATACCCCCAACTGGTCTAGAACGTGTTATGTAGAGCAGGCTGGCCTCAAATGTACAGTAATTCCCCTGCCTCTGTTCCTTAGTTCAGGGATTACAGAGTGTTTTGCACTATGCACAGCTGAAACCCATTTCTGTTTGTTTTCTTAGGATTGGAAGAAGCTGGTGATCAGAGTGAATGAAGAGATTCCCCATCACTAGGACACAAGCAGCAGCTTCACGGCAGCCAGGCGTGATGGGTTTGTGGAGCAGCAGCCAGGGCAGACATCTGATGGATTCTCCCGTCAGCATCACAGGGAGTGGAGAGGCATTGTCTCCTGCACTTTCGAGTAATTAATGCAGCTAGCCAAGCCACAGCTTAATTTATCATCCACACATGTCCGGGGTGTTGTTTCCATAATTCTATAGAAATGTAAACAAGTATTTTTTCAAAAATTTCCTGACAAAGACAAAAGGCCCTGCAACTGTGGACATCGTCCGGGCTCCCAGTTAGCTGCTGATTAATATTTTGAGTGATCGCAGGAGACTTAATCATTGTGAACTTTAGCTTTGTTTCTTTCAACCTTGAAGGTGAAATCTTTGTTATTGATGATGAAAGAAATAAGAGCACTTTGGAGGCTGCTCATCTCCTGCCAGGAACATACCCAGTGTCCTGGCCCTCTATTCCCAAGTAGGTGACTGGTACCATTTAACTCACCGCTGTCCAGTTTTCTCTGTCTGCCACATGGGGACTAATGGATCCTGCCTGACTGGACTAATGGAAGAGGCAGGCAAGCATACAAGAACTTCAGGACGGCTACTTCAACCTTGTTTCAAAACCAAGGAACCAGAAGATAACAAAGGAAACTGATTTGTCGCAAAATGATGGCTTGTAACGCTGGGTCTCAAGCAAGATGTTTTTCAAAAGAGCTTTGAAAGTACTGTACTATGTCGTTTGCATCCCCAAATTCTCCAGCTCCCTCTTCCTCCTTCCTGTTATCCCAAATTCATCAGTGCTTAATATTTAAAAAATATTTTATTCATTTTGTGTGCGCACATGTGTGTATGTGCACACGTGTATATGTGTTCATGTGTGTGTAAGTGCGCATGTGCACACATGCACTTGCATCTTAAAGCCCATGCACTGAGGTCGGATACTAACTTAGAGTTCCCTCCAGCTGCCAGGCTTAGGGGCAGGCGCCTTTACCTGCTGAGTCATCGCATTTGCCCCAATGCTCCACCTTTTTAAGGATCTGAAAACTTTCCAGACTACTATCTTTTTGCTGTTTTATTAATCTTTCATTTCTGTTGCAAAAATTCACACAGCAGCCGGGCGGTGGTGGCGCACGCCTTTAATCCCAGCACTCGGGAGGCAGAGGCAGGCGGATCTCTGTGAGTTCGAGGCCAGCCTGGTCTACAAGAGCTAGTTCCAGGACAGGAACCAAAAGCTACGGAGAAACCCTGTCTCGAAAAATCAAAAAAAAAAAAAAAAAATTCACACAGCAATTTCTTGAGCTTATTTTTGGAGAAGGTAAATCAGTAGGCAAAACCTTGAGAGGTTAAGGACAGGAGAAGATTCATGGAGAAATCTTGGAGGAAGGAGGCCTGATAGTAGAATGGGAGGAAATCATTGAAAACGCAGTGCAGTTATTTTGGGGGTACTTCCATTTCATCTCCCTTCTTTAGAAGAGTTGAAAGGACTCCAAACTGGCACCCTGGTTCTCCCATCATTCCTGTTCTTATCTTACTAGTAGTATTATTTTTAAATATTTTTTTAAATTTTTATTATTATTATTTGGTTTTTTTTTTTTTCGAGACAGGGTTTCTCTGTGGTTTTGGAGACTGTCCTGGAACTAGCTCTTGTAGACCAGGCTGGTCTCGAACTCACAGAGATCCGCCTGCCTCTGCCTCCCGAGTGCTGGGATTAAAGGCGTGCGCCACCACCGCCCGGCTTTTTAAATATGTTTAAGCAGGGTCTTACTGTACAGTTCAGGCTATTTCAAACCCTCCTCCTTCTGCCTCAGTCTCTGAAGTACTGGGGTTATAGAAGTGTAACACTTACTTCTGTCTTCTCAATGACAAGCGAGTTGAAATCCTCTCAGCTTCAAGTGGCTGTATTTTGTAACCTCCTCAAGTCCCTCCAAGGGTCTAGTGACTTATAAAACACGGGGCCAAATCTGAGCAACTCCAACTTCCCTTCATATATATAAAACATCCCACCCCTTTCACACCGGGATAATTATTGTTATGATGATGCTTAGCAGTCGTGCAGGGATGAAGTTGTTGAGGAACCCAGAAGAACAGAGATTTCCTCTGTAAGTGCGTTGGCAAACGCATGAATCTTGCTATTGTGTTCTACACTTTATTGTCAAAGTGAAATTATCAAATCAGAGGGAAGTGGACAAGAGGATGGAACAAGAAGTTTTCATCTTGGAGTTTGTAATTTGCACAACTAATTCAAAGTCAGGTTCGAGTTGGAGTTCTTGAGAGACAAAAAGGCTATGGTTTGGAGATTTTTCAGAGGAAAAGGACCTCCTTATTTTCTCCTGTTTGCTCCTTTTTAATTCAGAGTGCAAGCTCTGCAGTTCTCAGGATTGCCTCTGAGTAGGGGATGCTCTGGGGCACGTGTACCCTAACAGTGGGACAAATGAGGGTTGGTGGGTCTTTCAAGAAAAAAACCCTATCTAGACATCCAGCCCCATTATCTCCCCCTTTTCCCTGCCCACATGGCTCTAGGAACATATCAGGATGACCAGAAGAGACATGGTTTCTCTAGACCAGAGGGCTGGGCTCCCACTAGGTCAGCTGACACCCTGATTGCAATGGATGACTGTCCCTGGAGTACATCAGCCTGGTAAGGCAGGCAAGGACTCAGGACTAAATTTTACCTACCTCCTTCCTGCTTTGGGGAAAGATTCTTGCCCTTTTGTGTCTGTGACTATAACTTCTTTCATATATCTGTGAATGAGGAGTGAAGAACACAGGATTCGGAGGAATTGGACTCAAAAGCCTCCCCTCTTAGGACTAGCTTTTATAATAGCAGAATTTGTTATATGAGTTTCCAGGGGAAGGGAGCATTCTTTAGCCCTACCCAGCTATGATGCCTAGGAACCGCAGCAACGATCTGCACAGCAAATATCCCTAAAGGTGCAATAGTAGTGCTCATATTTGTGTCGTAACCAACAGCTTCCTAATTGGCCTGAAGACCAGCTGAACAGGAGGGAAATCATGGCGGGTACTGGAAACCTAGTGAACTGTACAACAATAATAATGAAATGATGTGAGGTCATGATTTGAAAAGGAGCAGGGAGGGGTATAGGAGGAATTGGAGGAATGAGAGGGAGGGGGAAATGATGTAATTGTATTTTAATTTAAAACAAAACAAATATATCCTTAACTTTTTATGTATGCATAATTATATACCCCTAAATATGTACGTATGTATATTATTAGCTAGTTTTCCATTGTTGTGATAAAACACCATGATCAAGGCAGCTTATAGCAGAAAGGGCTTATTTAGGCTTGTGGTTCCAGTGGGATAAGAGTCTACCACCACACATTCAGGAAGTGTAGCAGCAGCTGGCATGGTGAATGGAGCTGAGAGCTGGGACTAGAGAGCAAACTGGGGACGGTGTGAATCTTTTAGCTCTCAAAGCCTCTCCAGTGGCACAATCTCTTCAGCAAGGCTAACTCTCTTACACCTCCCAAACAAATTACCAACTGGGGATAAAGCATTCAAATGCCCAAGACTGTGGGAGGACATATCATCTGAACTACCACAGTAAGTACCTACGTGTGTGTGTGTATTTGTGTGTGTGTGTAGGCCAAAATTTTGCACAAAGAACAATAAATATTTGCTATCATCTTCTTCTTCCTTTCCCAGACTCGGCAATTTTATAAGCAACCAGGCATCAGAAGGGCTCCTGCTGGGTGGCTAACAGCTGGTTCTTCACTTCCATCACATTGGTCCTCTCCAGTGAAGGGCTGTCAGATGCCCAGTGACCTGCTGCACTTGTATGTGGAAGCCACAGAGAACCCGCTGTGTCCTGCTCCACCCTGGCTCAGATTGCCCTTCTCAATCTTCTTAATTTTAAGTGGGAAATTTACCTGATTAGACATTTTCCACATCTCAGTTTATCACTACTGCAAGCTGGTAAACAAAATATCCAGGGAAGCCTCCTAAGGAAAATTGACGGAACGAGGATGCAGATTACAGCAGGATGAGCCGTTCACGCAGAAATAGCAAATACAGTTGTCTAAAATACAGAGTGGTGAATTGTGACCCATCCCACTGTAACCTGGCCACCGGTCTCTCCATTCAGACTCCCCGTCCCATGCTCTCCTCTCCTAAGTGTCCTACCTTGCCCAAGGATTTGTTCCAAAAATTAAGAGCTTCCACTTTTTCAGAAGCATCGAACAATATAACTTCTACCTTCTCTCTACCTGTGACTCCACTTCCAATGGCAGGCAGAGTGAGACCATCTAGTGAGATGGGCAATTAATTCAGAATGCAGATTCCTCGCTTTCACCCTTAGTCCAGTAGCTTAGCCTCTGGGTATCTTGGGTCTGCCCTCCAACGTCTTGTACAGAAATGACTTGTTGACCAAGTTTTCTGTCCCACCTGGTCCCGCAGTCATTCAGTCCCAAATAAACAGACATACGCTACATTAATTACAAACTGGTTGGCCTGTTAGCTCAGGCTTCTTATTAACTCTTATAACTGATATTAGCCCATTATTCTTGTCTATGTTAGCCATGTGGCTTGGTACCTTTTTCAGCAATGGATTCTCACTCATCTTGCTTCCTCTGTGACTGGGTGACAGCTGCAGACTGACTCTTTCCTCTTCCCAGAATTCTCCTGTTCTCATCGTCCAGCCTATACTTCTTGCCTGGTTGCCCCACCAATTCTTCCTACCTGGCTACTGGCCAATCAGTGTTTTATTAAACTACAGTTGACAGGGTACAGACCATTGCCCCACAGCAATGACTCACCGATGAATGACTGGTACATGTCTTTAACTTTGGTGAATTCAATGCTAAGGAACTTGCGCAGTTTTGATCTTCCATTCTGACCTTACCAGTAACAAAATGACATCTGTCCACCATTTTCTGATTCTTGGGGCATTTAAAAAATGACACAGAGCTCACAAAGATTAGCATGAAGCATTTGCTGGCTTCCTAAAAGTCTAAGAATGATCTTTGTGTACAATACTCTCATCTTAATTTTTGGAGGTGTGGGAAGTCCTTCCGTCTCTGTGGTGCATTTATTGGTTAATGAATAAGTCTATTTTGACCAGTGACTTAGCAGAATAGGGCAAGGTGGGAGATCCAAGCAGATAGAGGAGGAGAGAGTAGGCAGAGTCAAGGAGAAGCCCCGCCAGAGACAGATGGCAGGCAGAACTTTACCCAGTGGGTCACAGCCACACGGCAATACACAGATTGATGGATTAATTTAGGATATAGGAGTAAGACAGAGGTGCACTTGAGCTACTGGCCAAATAGTATTGCAAATAATATAATTTCTGTGTGTTTATTGAGGAACTGGGCAGGACAGAAACTTAAGCCAACTTGTTGGTGTAATTCCCACAAGTTTGAATCAGGTGTGCGCATTCCAATCAACCTCCGTTTTCTTTCCTAGTAGTTACTGCCACCTCAAACACAGTGCTCTGATCACAGCATTGGCTAACAGCTTCCAATGCTGATTGATAAATTGAAACTGTACCCTTTGAGAGAAAGCACAGATTAGAGTACGAAAACACAACTGAGTTGGACTATATCTGACCCTAGATCCAGGTTCCTAGCACCTAATCCCCACAGGACAGGCATGGTAGGGCCAGGTGAGATTGTAGTCTCATGTTTGTGACCTCGTGGTGCACCACTTGTCCTTTGGTGGTCATCTTTTGTTCTTGAGATGGCAACGTTGGAGAGAGTATCAAAACTCCCAAATAATCAAAATCCCAGATTCTTATCCTGCAGTAACTTCACACTTACAAAGTTCTCATAATCAATATTGAAGCTCCTGAGATGGAATTCTCTTAAGAGTCAGGGTGGCTCCCTCTCCAAAGGGTTTAGGAAACCGACAAAAGCTGCTCAACAACAGACGCTTTGAAAGAAACTTTGAAAGGGACAGTGGGGAGGGATAGGACAGCTTCCTGTAAATCGCATAGAGGCGTGTCTCCATGAATAAGATCAACAATGTCCTTTTTTAAAAAAACATTGTGGTTTTTCTTTTTTTAATATTTATTTATTTATTATGTATATAATATACTGTCTGCATGTATGCTTGCAGGCCAGAAGAGGGCACCAGACCTCATTACAGATGATTGTGAGCCACCATGTGGTTGCTGGGAATTGAACTCAGGACCTTTGGAAGAGTGGGCAATGCTCTTAACCGCTGAGCCATCTCTCCAACCCCTCAACAATGTCTTTAAGTCAAATAACATCCAGGTCTTAGGGGCTTCTTACTTGGAAACACATCTGCAATCGTACAGATGAAAATAGTTCCAAGAATCTAACAGAAGGAAATATTTGAGGGTTTCCTTTAGCCTGCCCAATACAGTGTGAACATGCAAAATTCTAAAAGTTTAAAACCACCACACAGCATGTGCCCAAGTCAGAACTGTCATATAGCATGTGTCCAAGTCTAGCATGCATGGGACAGCAACAGAATCCAGGGAATGTTGGGCCCAGCCTGAGAACATCTTCAAAACTATGCTGCAACCTCAGAGAGACCTGACACCAGGGAAAGCTGGTCACTGGGCATCTATCTTCTGATGGGGGAAATGAAGATAGTGCCTGTTGGATGCCCAGAAGGAGATGGCAGATGCTCTGTCTGCTGGTTTTAAAGGACTTGATTGGGCCAACAATGGAAACTGAATTATTCCTTTCTTTACATGATTTGGGATTACTAAGACTTTGCTGTCATCAATAATTCAAATGAACTAAAGGCCCCAGGGAAGTTATAGCAAAGGAAACCATTTGGCAATCAAATATTACCTGAAAGATGTATGGTCCCACGTGCCACTAAAAAATAATAATTCTCCTAATCTTATTAGTAATGCATTTCTACAGAAAGCTGGCTGCTGCTTATTTAGCTCATAGCCTGGTATCCAGGGTTTGTAAATCAGTTCCACCCAACAATTAAAAACTTGGCATCCCTTCTGCAGAAGACCCTGAATTAGGCACACAGGGTGAGTCGACAGACAAGTCTAGATCCCCGATGTCTAAGTGGATGCCCAAGGTGGCTGACTATGTGAGGCAGGGACAGTAAGTGGAAAGGAAGAAAAACACCCAAAGGATGATAAGGCAGAGTTGATTTGGAAAAGAAGCATAAGGAAAACACCACAATTTTTCTGCAGGATTTGATGTAAGGGAATGTCATCAGGTCAGGATAGGTTCACAACCCCTGGACCAAGTGCGGGGCTCAGCAGTGTAGTGCACACCCGCCTGATTTGAAGGAGAGAAGAGTTCACGGGGGTTGAGACAGTTATGATAGCGACCGGCAGATCACTGAAGTGGACCCCTGGAGGTGGGGAGATCTGACATGATCTTGAGACTATAGCTAAAGCTCCCAATGACAGCTGAGAAGATGCACCCCAAAGGGAACAGGTGTGCACAAAGGTGGGTGGTGGGAAAGGTCACGAGCAGAGGTGGAAGCAGAGGACCCCTGGTGAGTGGTGGACTCCAGCCTGCAGGACCACAGAGCTTGGAGGGCTGTCTGGGTCCAGGGTCAGAACATGAACCTGTACACAAGAATAAACATAAAACATGGATGTGTGTTTAGTCTCCACAGGACTCAGGACCTAGAGGAACTTCTGTGCTTGCTTGTTCAGAAACATTGGGAGCTACCAGAGTACTCTCCATCGCCAGACTGCTGATACGTTCAAAATGAATATTCACTTTACTGACAGTGTTTATTTATTTGAAAATATTTATTTTTATTTATTTATTTATTTATTAAAGATTTCTGTCTCTTCCCCGCCACCGCCTCCCATTTCCCTCCCCCTCCCCCAATCAAGTACCCCCTCCCTCGTCAGCCCAAAGAGCAATCAGGGTTACCTGCCCTGTGGGAAGTCCAAGGACCACCCACCTCCATCCAGGTCTAGTAAGGTGAGCATCCAAACTGCCTAGGCTCCCACAAAGCCAGTACGTGCAGTAGGATCAAAAACCCATTGCCATTGTTCTTGAGTTCTCAGTAGTCCTCATTGTC
Organism: Microtus oregoni; assembly: GCF_018167655.1. Lineage (NCBI taxonomy): Eukaryota > Metazoa > Chordata > Mammalia > Rodentia > Cricetidae > Microtus > Microtus oregoni. The sequence continues at coordinate 369,035 of NW_024543221.1, forward strand.
TGCTATGTTCAGCGAGTCCGGTTTTATCCCATGCTTTTTCAGACCCAGGCCAGCTGGCCTTGGTGAGTTCCCTATAGAACATCCCCATTGTCTCAGTGTGTGGGTGCACCCCTCGCGGTCCTGAGTTCCTTGCTCGTGCTCTCTCTCCTTCTGCTCCTGATTTGGACCTTGAGATTTCTGTCCGGTGCTCCAATGTGGGTCTCTGTCTCTGTCTCCTTTCATTGCCTAATGAAGGTTAATATTCAGGAGGATGCCTATATGTTTTTCTTTGGGTTCACCTTCTTATTTAGCTTCTCTAGGATCACGAATTATAGGTTCAATGTCCTTTATTTATGGCTAGAAACCAAATATGAGTGAGTACATCCCATGTTCCTCTTTTTGGGTCTGGCTTACCTCACTCAGGATAGTGTTTTCTATTTCCATCCATTTGCATGCAAAATTCAAGAAGCCCTTGTTTTTTACTGCTGAGTAGTACTCTAATATGTATATATTCCATACTTTCTTCATCCATTCTTCCATTGAAGGGCATCTAGGTTGTTTCCAGGTTCTGGCTACTACAAACAATACTGCTATGAACATTGTTGAGCATATACTTTTGTTGTATGATAGGGCATCTCTTGGGTATATTCCCAAGAGTGGTATTGCTGGGTCCAGGGGTAGGTTGATCCCGAATTTCCTGAGAAACCACCACACTGCTTTCCAAAGTGGTTGCACAAGTTTGCATTCCCACCAGCAATGGTTGAGTGTACCCCTTTCTCCACAACCTCTCCAGCAAAGGCTATCATTGGTGTTTTTGATTTTAGCCATTCTGACAGGTGTAAGATGGTATCTTAAAGTTGTCTTGATTTGCATTTCTCTGTTCGCTAAGGAAGTTGAGCATGACCTTAAGTGTCTTTTGGGCATTTGAACTTCTTCTGTTGAGAATTCTCTGTTCAGCTCCGTGCCCCATTTTATAATTGGGTTGATTAGCCTTTTACGGTCTAGTTTCTTGTGTTCTTTATATATTTTGGAGATCAGACCTTTGTCTGTTGCGGGGTTGGTGAAGATCTTCTCCCAGTAAGTGGGTTGCCTTTTTGTCTTAGTGACAGTGTCCTTTGCTTTACAGAAGCTTCTCAGTCTCAGGAGGTTCCATTTATTCAATGAGGCCCTTAATGTTTGTGCTGCTGGGGTTATACGTAGGAAGTGGTCTCCTGTGCCCATGCGTTGTAGAGTACTTCCCACTTTCTCTTCTATCAGGTTCAGTGTGTTCGGACTGATATTGAGGTCTTTAATCCATTTGGACTTGAGTTTTGTGCATGGTGATAGATATGGATCTATTTTCATTCTTCTACAGGTTGACATCCAGTTTTGCCAGCACAATTTGTTGAAGATGCTCTCTTTTTTCCATTGTATACTTTTAGCTCCTTTATCGAAAATCAGGTGTTCATAGGTTTGTGGGTTAATGTCAGGGTCTTCTATTCAATTCCATTGGTTGACTTCTCTGTTTTTATGCCAATACCAAGCTGTTTTCAATACTGTAGCTCTGTAATAGAGTTTGAAGTCAGGGATGGTAATGCCTCCAGAAGATTCTTTATTGTATAAGATTGTTTTGGCTATCCTGGGTTTTTTGTTTATCCATATAAAGTTGATTATTGTCTTCTCCAGATCTGTGAAGAATTTTGATGGGATTTTGATGGGGATTGCATTGAATCTATAGATTGCTTTTGGTAGAATTGCCATTTTTACTATGTTGATCCTCCCAATCCAAGAGCAAGGGAGATCCTTCCATTTTCTGGTGTCCTCTTCAATTTCTTTCTTCAAAGACTTAAAGTTCTTGTCAAATAGATCTTTCATTTCCTTGGTCAGAGTTACCCCAAGATATTTTATGCTATTTGTGGCTATCGTGAAAGGTGATGCTTTTCTGATTTCCCTCTCTGTTTCCTTATCCTTAGTGTATAGGAAGGCAAATGATTTTTTGGAGTTGATCTTGTATCCTGCCACATTACTAAAGGTGTTTATCAGATGTAGGAGTTCTTTGGTAGAGTTTTTGGGGTCGTTTATGTATACTATCATATCATCTGCAAATAACGAAAGCTTAACTTCTTCCTTTCCAATACGAATCCCCTTGATCCCCTTATGTTGTCTTATTGCTATTGCTAGAACTTCAAGCACTATATTGAAGAGGTATGGAGAGAGTGGACATCCTTGTCGTGTTCCTGATTTTAGTGGGATGGCTTTGAGTTTTTCTCTGTTTAACTTAATGTTAGCTGTCGGCTTGCTGTAAATAGCTTTTATTATATTTAGGTATGACCCTTGTATCCCTAATCTCTCCAAGACTTTTATCATAAAGGGGTGTTGAGTTTTGTCCAATGCTTTTTCAGCATCTAATGAAATGATCATATGGTTTTTTTTCTTTCAATTTATTTATATGGTGGATTACATTGATAGATTTGCATATGTTGAACCAGCCCTGCATCTCTGGGATGAAGCCTACTTGATCATAATGGATAATTTTTCTAATGTGTTCTTGGATTCGGTTTGCCAGTATTTTATTGAGAATTTTTGCATCGATATTCATGAGTGAGTTAGGCCTGTAATTCTCTTTCTTGGTTGGGTCTTTGTGTGGTCTTGGTATTAGGGTAACTGTAGTTTCATAAAAGGAATTTGGCAATGACTCTTCTGTTTCTATATTGTTAAATACATTAAAGAGTATAGGTATTAGCTCTTCTTGGAAGTATTTTTTTATTTTTATTTTATGTGTATGTGTGTTTGCCTGCTTGTATGTACATGTTCTGTGTGCAAAACTGGTGCCATCAGAGGCCAGAAAAGGGCATTAGATCCCCTGGAAGTGGAGTTACAGATTTCTATGAGCTGTCATGTGGCTGCTTCATCCGGTCCGCTGCACGAGCAACAAGAGCTCCTCACTAAGCCATCTCTCCAGTTCCCAGAGACAGTTTGCAAAGCCAATACTAACATAAAACCACAGATTTAAAGAAAATTATTTTCCGTTTCTATTGTGGTCACTTTATATACCATAGAATTTATCTTATCCATGAATCTGTTAATCAATCAAGAAAGAGAATAGCACCCCCACCTGGACCATCAACCCCATCACCCTGTGTCTCTTTATACTCCAGTCCTGGTTAACCAATGGGTTTTTATCTTTCCTCAGCTTCATATTTGCAAAGATGTCATAGTGATGGGTTGGTAAAACACAGAATCCTTAAAACACTGTTTCTTCCACTTTGAGAACCATTCATACCATACACAATAACTTTGTTTTAAACCGCTGAATAGTATTTCATTGTAGGTGGTAGCCTGCAGTTCATTCTCTACTCGAGTTGTTTTGTGTTGTTCACGATTGCAAACAAAGCTGGTACACACATTCTCATACTTTTTTTTTTTTGGTAAGGATCCAGCAGTTTTTTTATTTTATTTGCAGTGAGGCCGTTGAGTCATATAGTAAACATATATGTTTACCTTTATAAGAAATCACCAGTGTCTTTTTTAGTGTGTAATCCCACTGGCAGTTGTACATTAGTTTCTTTTTTTTTTCTTTTTGGATTTTTTGAGACAGGGTTTCTCTGTAGCTTTTGGTTCCTGTCCTGGAACTAGCTCTTGTAGACCAGGCTGGCCTCGAACTCATAGAGATCCGCCTGCCTCTGCCTCCTGAGTGCTGGGATTAAAGGCATATGCCACCACCGCCCAGCCCATTAGTTTCTTTCTTTCTTTCTTTCTTTCTTTCTTTCTTTCTTTCTTTTTTTTTTTTTTTGCGACGAGGATGGGATCCATTAGTTTCTTGATATCCTCAACAGTACTTGTTTTTGTTGTTGTTTGGTTGTTTGAGACGACAGGGTTTCTCGATAGTTTTGGAGCCTGTCCTGGAGACCAGGCTGGTCTCGAACTCACAGAAATTCAGCTGCTTCTGCCTTCTGGGTTCTGGTATTAAAGACATGCACACCACTTCCTGGCAGTACTTGGTATTTTTTAACTTTAATTTTATTTTATTTTCAGTTTTGAAAAGTTCCATTTTTCTAACGGCCAGGCAGTGGTGTCACTCTGTAGTTTTAGTTTGCCTTTCTTTGATGACTATGGTATATTTTGTGAGCTTCCTTGCCTTTCTTTGATGACTATGGTATATTTTGTGAGCTTCCTTGCCTTCCAGGTCAAAAGTGCCTCTTCATATATTTTGCATATTTTAAAAATGGGTTATTTCTTTTCTTAATGAATTTTTAGCATTTCATTCATGTTAAGACTATTGCGTATTCTGAATTTTCCTTCTCTGCAAGAACAGTGCACACTCTTAACCCTAAATCATCTACATAGTCACCTGCTAAAAAAGTCATTGATTTATCTGTCTACTAATTTGTGTGTGTGTGTGTGTTTGCACGGGAGGGTGTCCTGGAGCTGGAGTTACAGGTGGTTGCAATCTACCTAATGTGGGTGTTAGAAACCATGCTCTAGCCACGAAAGAATAGCAAGTGACTTAACCGCCAAGCCATCTCTTCAGCCCACAGACACCCAATTTCTATAGCAGTATTAATTGAATATTAGTTGCTTTATACTTTTGTTAAAAACTTCTGTAGCACTATTTCTGAACTCTCTATTCTGTCTTATTAATCTACACGCCTACTGTTTTGTTCGTGTGGCACTGTCTAAACTTACTAGCTTCATGCAGGTCAGAATATCAGGTCATATAAGCCTTCCATCATTGCTCTGTCTCAAAATTGTTCCATCTAGTCTCATTTTCTGGCCTTTCTAAAGAGATTTTAGAGTACAATTGTCAGTTTCTATTATAGTCATGATTGGATTTGGATTTGAATTGTATTGCAGCTGAAGATTAGATTGAGGATAAATGACATTAGAGCAGCATTGCAACTTCCAAATTCTGAAGCTCATTTCTCTATTTAAGGTACTTCTTTTTTTCTTTAGTATGTATTCTTTGTATGTTTCAAACATACAATCATGCATGCATGTTTATATGTTCACCTACGTGTAGGCATGGGTATGTCTGTGTGTGTGCATGACTGTCTCTCTCTCTCTCTCTCTCTCTCTCTCTCTCTCTCTGTGTGTGTGTGTGTGTGTGTGTGTGTGTGTGTGTGTGTGTGTGAATACCTGAGACTGATGTCGAGGATCATTCTTCTACCTTATTTTTTCAGGCAGGGTCGGGTCTCTCACTTAAACCCAGAGTTGCTGCTATGGCTGGTATCATTAGATAGTTTGCTCTGGAGATCCCTTGCCTCTACTTTCCAAGGTGAGTATTACAGGTAGGCTGTCTGATCCTCACAAATTTACATGGGTTCTGGGGGTCAGAACTTCAATCCTCTTGCCTGAATAGCTAGTATTTCATCAGCTGAGCAATCTCCCCAACCTTTCCATTTAAAAAAAAGATTTATTTAATTTTATGTTTATAAGGGTTTTGACTGCATGTATGTCTGTGTACCACATGTGTATCTGATAGCCAGAGAGGCTGGAAGAGAGTGCCAAATCCCTTGGAACTGGAATTAGAGATGGTTGTAAGCTCCTATGTGAGAATTGAACCCAGGTCCTCAGTAAGAACAACAAGTTCTCTTAACTGTTGAGCCATCTTTTTTTGCCCAGCCCTTTTATTTTAAGGTACTCCTAAACTTTATTTAATTGATGCTTTTCGTTATTAGCATCTTTGTTAAGATGTGTACTTAAATATTTTATAGTTTTGGTGCTGTTGTAAATGTTACTATATTAATTTATAATTATTTGTACTATTATATAGAACACTGAAATTTTTAAATAGAAACATTGAATAGAAATATGTATATACCCAGTGAACTCCACACTCTACTACAGAAATATCTGTATCCCATGTGCGTTGCTGTTCTATCCACCATAGCAAAGAAATGAAACCATTTAATTGTTTATCAACATACAAATGGATATTGGAAATCTGGTATGTCTTAGTTAGGGTTTCTATTGCTGTGAAGAGACACCATGACCATGGAAACTATTATAAAGGAAAAAATTTAATTGGGGCTGGCTTATCACTTTAGAAGCTTAGTCTCTTAGTGTCATGGCAGGAAGCATGATGGTATGTAGGCAGAGATGGTGCTGGAAAAGGGCTGAGCATTCTACACCTGGATTGGCAGGTAGCAGGAAGAGAGAGGGACACTGGGCCTGGCTTGAGCATTTGAAACCTCAAAGCCCACCCCCAGTGACATACCTCCTCCTACAAGGCTACACCTCCTCCAGTAAAGTCACATGTTGTAATCCCCATAGGCTATGAGCCGATGGGGAGTATTTTCATTCAAATCACTACATGGTACATATGTAAAATGCAAAATGGAATACTATTCACCTCTAAAGAAATGTGAAATCATAAAATTTGAACAGACTTGGACATATAACATTAAGCAAGGTCACATAACCATGGAAAGAAATAAACCACACGTTCTTCTTTATATGCAGATCATGGCCTATGATATTTATCTATGTAGATACATTTAGAAAGAAAGGGTAATATAAGGAGATGTGAATGGATGGAACTCAGAAAATGGACATACAGTTTGAAAGAAGATGTAAAGCTAACTCTTTTTCTCTTGCTGTTATTGATATGTTAGGTGGGTAAGTACATAAAAACACTATTGATAGGGAAACTATAAAATCAAAGGTGTGGCTCCATGGCTTTAGAATGGCTATTCTAACTGGATATTATTTCATTGAAACATAAACTTTAGATCTAGTTAATCTCACCGTATGTTTTTTATTTGTAAGTTACCACAATAAAGTTTTAAAAATATTTTTCTCCCTGTAGAAACACTCAATCTAAATGTTGCCTTTGTATTATAAAACTTTTAAACTTACTTTTAATAACTATTTTGTAGCTTTTCCCAAAACTTCTACACAGATATACATCTATTTTGTAAATAGAGACAGTTTTATCTCATCTTTCTAATCCATGTGTTGTTGTTGTTGTTGTTGTTGTTGTTGTTGTTCTTCTTCTTCTTCTTCTTCTTCTTCTTCTTCTTCTTCTTCTTCTTCTTCTTCTCCTTCTCCTTCTCCTTCTCCTTCTCCTTCTCCTCCTCCTCCTCCTACTCCTTCCCCTCCTCCTTCTCTTTTCTTCACTGGAGTGGGTATGGACTCCAATGTGTAGCAGGACTGGTAATAATAGGAATCTTTGCTTTGTTGCTGACCTCAGTGAGGAAGCATCTAGTCTTTCATTACTAAACATGATGCCTCCTATGGGGGTTTGGTAGATAATCCCAATTAGATTAACACATTGGTCTTTTAATCCTACTTTCCAAAAGTATCATGAATGGCTACTGAATTCTGTCCAAGTTCTTGTCCAGGGCCATTGAGGTGGCTCAGTGGGTAAAGACAAACCTGGTGATGTCAGTCCAATCTCTGAAACCCGGGTAAAGGTAGAAGGAGACAACTGACCATACATAGTTGTCCTCTGACTTCCACACACGTGTTGTGGCATGCACACCACATACATCATGGACAAGCACACACAGTAATAGTAATCTTTTTCAAAGGTTTATCTGTCCTCATTTCGATAATTTTATGATGCTTTTTAAGCATTCGGATATATTGCTGTGATCAGAATTTGAATACTAACGTGGCATTGCATTCCTGGAATACAATGCTACTTGATCACAGTGTGTTATTTTTTTGTAGATTGTCGCATTTGATTTATTCGTAGGTTGTTGGGGGCCTTCACATCTGTGTTGATGGCTGACCTTGGTCTTCCTGATCAGGCAGTTGTCTAATTTTGGTACTTGAGAGGTGCTGGCAACATGAAAGAAGCTGGCAAGCCTTTTCTACTTTTGTGCTGCGGAAGAGGTTGCGCAAAATTGCTTCTGTTTTATCCTTAAATATTTAATAGAATATTCAGGTGAGGCCATCTGGGGCTGGAGTTTTTGGATATGAATTATTTATCTTCTTTTCAATTTATTTAGAAGACAAAGTATTCTGGTCATTTTTTTTCTTAATTGGACTTTGATAGTTGGTGGCTTTCAAGACTACTGCATCTAAGTTGTTAAAATTATTATCATAAAATTGTTAATGATATTCTTTCTATTTACATAAAGCTCCCTTTCTCCCCACCTCACTGAGAATGCTATGAATGGACCCTTCCCTTTGCATTGCTAGTGCCCTGATAGTCTCATTTCCTAGAGGCATGATTCCCAGTGTCTGTCAATTTTGGGAGCATTTTAGTTATTTAGATTTTTTTTTCTGCCCTGTTTGCTCTCCTCTTTCTGATAATTCAGCTACGTAAAGGTCCAGTCTTTGACGTGGTTCAGCTTCTGATCCCCTTAGTTTTTTAGAATCTTTTTCTTTGTCCTTCAGTTTGAATACTTTCTATTGACCAATGGTCTGTTGATTCATTCCTCAGTTATGTCCAGCAGCCTGGTGAACCTAACTGACAGAATTCTTTGTTGTCTGTCTTGTCTGCTTTGGGGATCTAGCACTTTCATCTAAATTCCACCTCTTGGATGAATTTGCCCATCTGTCCTAGCATGGTGTTACCGCTTCTAATAAACTTATTAACGTATCAATCATAATTACTTTATTTTTCTAATCTGATTGTTGCAATCTATTTCATGTATGGCTGGGAGTCTTTGGATTGCTGTGTCCCTCTTAAAAACATGCTAGTATGTTGTACAGGTCATTTTTTTTTTTCATGAAAGCTGATTGTCTTTGCTTGGAGATGACAGGCTCTTAACGACCGAGTGAGGGAAGAGGGAGTCAGTCAGGAGCATCATATTACTCTCCTGATTCCTTTGCTTTGGGGTGAGCATCGCTTGTAAGAGGGGGGGGGGGTAACATTAATCCCTCTTCCACAGTTAAGGTCTCTGCTTTGCACTGAGTCTCAGTTAAGGCCTTTGTGTTTTTCTTTTTCTAACGAGAAAACCCTCCTAGCTCTTTGCTTTGCTGTGAAGCTAACTCTTAGTCAGTGTGCATATGATTCTCAGAAGAAGAGTGTTTCCAGTCATTCTTCCCTATCACCAGCTGTGGATCCATGATGAGCAGATATCCATCCCCTTTCCTATCTCCTAAGGGTGGAAGGTTTGGGGTTCCATCCCCCAATATCAGTTTTATTTCTGTCAATTCCCCAAGGGCGTGGAGTTTGTTGCCCCTCCCTATGAGTCTAAGGACAGCCAGGGGAGAAGGATCTAGGTCTATTATTATTATTTTTTTTTTTGCATTTCTATAGCAGTTGCTGTTCTGAACCCATATGCCTGCAATAAGCAAGGCTTCCAAAGGAATCTCGCCAGGCACTTTCGTGATACCTGGTGACATCCACGGAGAAATTTGGGACCTGGTTTTGTATCTTCTACTGCCATCTTCCTCAGTGCTTTGGTCTCTTGGGAGATGAATTTGCTTTTAGGAAACCGTTAAAAACATTGCTGAATTATTTGTGTCTATAGAGGGCAGTGACTTCTTCAGCTAAGTGCCTGTGTCATGTTTCTTTGTCCCTCAATGATTAATTAATTACAATGTCAATTCTAATGCTTTATTCAAGAAAAGTTGGTAATTTTTGATTACCTGGGTCTTCTCCATCCCTTTCCATTACTCTGAGAACAAAACAAAACTCTTCTTCTTTTAATTTTTTTTTTTAATTTAAGACAGGGTTTCTCTGTATAGGCTATCCTGGAACTCACTCTATAGACCAGGCTGCCCTCAAATTCAGAGATCTGCCTGCCTCTGCCTCCCAAGGGCTGGGGTTAAAGGCATGTACCACCACTGCCTGGTGAGAACAAAATTCTTTACAGATTTTTTTTCTCATCATAAGTAGAAGCCCCATAGAAAATGAGAAGCCAGAAGTTTCCTTAAAAACAAAGGTCTGAGCCCACCATAAATTTACATTAAGACCCTGCTGCTGAAAAGATTGCACACTTTGGTCACAGGACAAGGAGGAATGAAGTTGTTACTAACTAGAAATGCCTTCTCTGCTAGTTAGTTTTCATAGCACTGAAGTTGCATTGGTCCTCTGGGGAAAACGTTGCAGCTGTCTTGCCCAGCTGTGACTCCTGTGAGCTATAATGATGACTGCTGTGGGACAGCATGTTCATGGGTGCCACAGTGGCACAAATATCATGTGGGTTACCAACCCCTTTCTGATTGGATTTAAGGCCCACTCCACAGGAGGCAGTGCATTCCTGGCGCTGTAAATTGGGCTAAGATCCTATGGTTGGGGCACTCACAGGCCCTAGATGTGAAACCATCCAATTGTTCTCTGAAGTTGTATCTCTGTACTCAAAGATTTGTGAAGCTCTTGGGCATTCCCTAGAGGAGTTACTCTGTGTAGTCAAAGGTAGTTAGCTCAGAACCTCCCAACTGGTCAGAATAAAGAGAGTAAGTGTCTTGAAGTTGGCTTCAAGGGTGTGCTTCAACCTCTAATTGTCCTGCCTCTACCTCCAAAGTGTTGGAATTACAGGCTAGTGCCACAATATCTAGTTTATGTGGTACTGGGTCCAAAACCAAAGATTTGTTTGTGCTGAGTCAGCAGTCTTCCGATTAATCTATAACCCCTCCCCCTTCTCCCTTGATTGGGTCATTGAAGTCATTAGGATCTTCCCAGAAGTAGGATGGACCAAGAAATAAGATATGACACTGTTAAGTCGGGAGCATAACCCCAGCCCCTGGCATCCATCCCAGCCCCCTGGCCTGGGAGTGGAATTGGTCTGGACTACAAATCCCAGCATGCCAGGTCCTGACCCCTCCCTGGGAGAGGGTCAGGACCACTCCCACAGGGTATTTAAGTGGGCTCCCAGAGGAGAATCACGTGGTTCCCGGTTTGCATGTGCTCCCCGCTTTCCTGTCTCCCCATCATGCGCTCAGCCACCCTAGGGCACTGTATTTAATAAAACAATGGGCATTTTTAATTTGGTTTATTCTGACCTAGTTGGATTTCTTTGCACCAGCGGAGCAGCTCGTTTTAGGATTTTTTTCTTAACAAACACATTTCTAGCAAAGGATATTAGAAATACACAGGGAGCCCCTGAGTAGTTCTCAAGATGAAGATTGAGGTTCAACCACATAGAGAATAGGAGCTGCCAAGGCAAAGGATACAGAGTGCTATTCTGATTTATTCCATGAATCCTCATGAGCCAAAGGTCTCAAGACAACCTACACAGGATGTCCTGTTCTGTCACGTTGCACCTATTCCTTGAGGCAGGGTCTCTCCCCTAACCTGGATTGACAGCAAGCTGCTCAATCCTGCCTCTGTTCAATACCGGTGTTACAAGGCATGTGCCAGCCAGGAGGTGTGTGGCACCCTTCAGAGCTCTTAGGCAGGCGGTGGAATCTGACTTCAGGGCCTTACACTTACATATAGCTGCCACTCTTACTCATGGAGCCCTCTTCCCATCCCTACTGGGCGTGCTTTCTCAGAAAGAAAAAAAAAAAACTTCATCAAGATGAGGACATTTATTCAGGTAACAGGAAGCTGAATTCGCCTTTAAATCTTAAACAGCACTGAATTTCCAATTACAGTTTCCAGAGACTGACATCCAGGAAGGAAGGAAAGAAGCAGGAGGGCGGAAGCAGGAGCTTTTGTTTAGACTCAATAGGGAGGAACAGCTCTTTCTCCTCTGAATACACTGAAGCTTTTTGCTGAGTGTGGCGGCAGCTAAAGTGCCTTTCCCTTGTCACACTCCATTCATTGTTCACCCTCAGCAGGCCACTAATTTATTAGCTGAAAAGCCACTAAGCAATGACTACAGCCATTACCTGTGAAGCAGGTCAATACAGAAATTGTTGCTCTGTAACTGAGAAACCTGGCATACAAAGGAAATCGTCTAGCCCAGAACCCTAGGAAGCCAGTGTCTGTTATCTCTGGGGCTAAGCTATTTCATTTTGCTTAGTTCTGCAGACAAGTTGAATGAATTAAAAACTTGCAATGACACAGAATATCACTGTGCTTCCCTGTGCTTCTGTTTGAGGATTTCCAGCAAACACTTAGTTCCCTCTTGCAATCAAGATTCAAGATTATGGCGTTGCCAATGCCAACTGTGTCTAAGGCTCAAGGAACACCATGAAGAGAGTGGAAAGGTTGTTAAGAGCCAGAGAAAGTTTCATGTGAGCTTGTGTCTCTTAAATATGACAAGGATGCTTCTCCTCCCATGATACTGCAATATGGATGCATAAACAATACCCAAACAATGACAGCACCTCCAGACATGTGAATGTGGAAGGTCTTACATCAGAGGGTAGAGTGGGAAATGCATGTCGTTATATGTGATAAATGGAAAGAATTTGTTTATTTGTTTGAGACAGTGTTTCTCTATGTAGCTTTGTAGCCTGTCCTGGAACTCACTTTGTAGACCAGGATGGCCTCGAAATCACAGAGATCCACCTGTCACTGCCTCCCAAGTGCTGGGATTAAAGGTGTGCACCACCACTGCATGGCCCGGCTGTTTTTTTTTTTTGTAACATGAATGTGTGTTTTGGCTGCATGTATGTCTGTGCACCTGTGTACCACATGCATGCCTAGTGCTGAAGAAGACCAGAGGGGGACAGCAGATCCCTTGGGAATAGGGTTATGGATGGTTGTTAGACACCACGTGGGTGTTGGAAATGCACCTGAAGAGTAGCCAGTGTTCTTAACCACCAAACCATCTCTTTAGCCCTAACAGAAAGTATTTTTAAATGATGTTCTTGTAAAACAAGTCATCTTGGGTCCCGATGGGTGTTAGAACCGTGGGACTTTCCATCCTTTATTCAAATGAGGCTGGAAGGTCCCACCTACAGAGTGCTGGCTAGTTTTCTGTCAACTTGACCCAGCTAGAGTTATCTGAAAGAAGAGAACCTCAATTGAGAAAATGCCCGCATAAGATCCAGCTGTAGGGTATTTTCTTAATTAGTGATCAAGGTGGCAGGGCCCAGCTCACTGTGAGTGGTGCCATCCTTGGGCTGGAGGTTCTGGGTTCTATAAGAAAGTAGGCTGAGTAAGCCATGGGGAGCAATCCAGTAAGCAACACCCCTCCATGGCCTTTACATCAGCTTCTACCTCCAGGTTCCTGCCCTATTTGAGTTCCTGTCCTGACTTCCTTTGATGATGAACTGTAATGTGGAAGTGTAACTGGAATAAACCCTTCTCCTCCACAACTTACTTCATGGTCACAGTGTTTCTTCACAGCAATAGAAACCCTAACTAAGACATCCAGCGAGTCAGGGCAAATCTTAGCACATCAAGAGTGCTCTTCAGTGTTGTTGAGGCGTGGCCAGTGCCTCAGTTCACTGATATCTTACAAAAAGCGAGCATTCTCTGTGTGAATAACCATGGTGTGTGGATCCTTCATTTCCGATGAAATTCAAGGCAAGAGAAAGATGCATGAGAGGAGAGGAAAGAGGATTTTTAGAAATGTTTCCTTCAGGACTGGCGAGATGAATCGGTGGGTAAAGCATTTGCTGCACAGCCTGAACCTGGTCCCTGGAACCCAAGGAAAGATGGGAGAGGAGAGCTGGTTCTGCAAAGCCATCTGACAACTTTGTATACCATGGAGGCACATGCCCACATAACACTGAATAGAATAAAAACTTAAACATTCTTTTCTTCAACTCAAATTCGCTGTTGTTAGTGTAGAAGTGAATCAGGAGCTCAGTAGGTGCTTTTATTCCTCTGATGTGGTGGGCCTTTGTGAAGGCTGTGCCTGGGAGAGAACTCCCACTTCTCTACGTGAAGGAGTCTTTTCACAGTCAAGCCTTCAGAGTCATGCCCACGTTGGGAAGCCCCTCCCAAGTCTCACCTGAACCTCCAGCTACTTCTGTAACTTATTGTGCAGTTGCCTGACACCTCTGCACTCGGTTTATATGTGATTAATTTCCACGCATTTAAACCCCACTTGTAAATCTCGGAGGCCTTTTTCTTTTATGGATTTCATGCTGCTCTGACTAAAGGGCAAATTCTGTTTCCAGCCTGGCACAGAGCTCAGGTCCGACTGTTTCCCCACCTGCCACTCTCGACTGAGACTTCACAGGAAACTGATCATCCTGAAAAGGACTTTCCAGGCAGAGGAAAATTCTCCCTAGGGGCAGACATGCTGTAGGGTAAGGCATCTCCCCTGAACGACCTTTCTACCCACTCCTCTCTCATCATCCCATCTTCATTTACAGGGAGATAAAGTGCCCTTTCTTGTGAGGGAGTGAGAGCAGAGACCTTGCGTGGCTTCAGAAAGAAAAACAAGAGCTGTGGCTTGAGATGATTGTCACTGCCCAGCCATATCGAAAGACCACGATGCTCACACTAACTTGAGGTTTCACTGATCTCTTTTCAGGGGGCATTTTCTCTAAAATAAGTTGTCGCTTTTATTTATAGAAAGTTAAGAAAAGCCTGTTAATATCCATAGCCAGATAAATAGCATCTCTACGTGGCCTTGAGGCAAACAGTTGGCTGCCAGCAATAGACATGGAATACAGTTGGTACAGAAATCTCTTTCAACCCCTCACGAGTGGAAGGAAACATCCTAAATCCAAGCTACCCTGAGATCCTTCCCGGACTTAGGCACGTGACTAAAGGACAAATGAAACCCAATACTGTGCTGAAGGACACTGGCCTCTGTCCACTGTTGCCCACTGGCCACACATCCAGCTGTTTCATCTCTAGCGCAGAAGCAAGAATTGAGCCCCAACCCCCTAAACTCCAAGACAATTAAGAGACTATATCGGGAAAGATACAGAATCTATTCATGCAATGATTTTGAATATTTTTACTTACTACAGTGTAAACCGCTTTGGGGTGGGTTACTTAGTCTAGGGGTTGTAACCCACCCTGCAGTCAGTTATTCCAGGGTCACGGAGAGGCACTATCTGGAAGATAAATGGGCTAAGAGAGAAGAAGGAGGCTAAGCGGGGTTCTTGTCAGAGCCTTCGTTTATTAGAGACGGGGTACAGCTTATATAGGGTAAGGAGTTTGGCTTGGGATGGGGGCGGGGGCATGGAATCTTGCTGCGTGGTCCACGGTCACGTAGGCCAGGAGGTTACGTTTGGTCAGGTCACGTAGGCCAGGAGTTCACAGGTTGACATACCTAGTTCTCTAGATAGTTTGGAATGTGGGGCAGGTTCCGCTAACAGACAGCTCTCCATTAACAGCCAATTTGGGTATGGGGTAGGCTCTGTCAATAGAACGATTCCTAACACAATTAGGGGTGTGGGGTTCTCTGCAGACTCCCCAGGGTGATGGTTCCTGCAATAATCCTAGGAGGAAATGGCTCCTGACACTACAGCTATCTTTTTAAGTAGAGAAGGTATTTATAGGTAGTTATGGACATTCTGGAGAATTGGCACATACATGGAATTCATGATAAATCAAATGGGAGATAAAAAGCCCTTCATCTCTGTCAGTGTGACATCATTTTTGTGTGTTTGACTTTTTGTGCTTTTCTTGTCATTGTGTAACACATCATTGATGATTGTAACCTTTTTGTGCTGTAGAAAATTAGAACGAATTCCTCCCCTCTAACCTGCTGCCCTTTATCAACCGTTTTTCCCTGTCATCCCTCTGCTCCTCTTAGTCTCTAGCCTCGCTCTCCCTGTCGGCTCTTTCCAGACCAAGCTTCCAGAGTCCATGAATGAGAACATGTGATCCTTGCTGTTCTGTGACTGGCTTATTTCACCTGAAGACCTCCATTTCCATCCATGATGCTAAACTTGAAAGGATTTCATGTGTGTGTGTGTGTGTGTGTGTGTGGCTGAATAATAGTCTGTGTGCATATATATTACATGTTTAAATCATCCATCCACTCACCCACTGATGGGAAGGCATCTAGGTAGACTTCATAGCTTTAACTGTAGCTAATAAACACAGATCAGCAGACATCTCTGATAGAGTGACGTCATCTTCTATGTGCCCAGTAGTTAGAATAACTGGGTCATACTGGATTTTGTTTTTGTTTTGGAGGCACATCTCTACTGGTTCCTATAATGGGGGTGCTACTCACCTCTTTACCATCCTTATAAAAGAATTCTCCCTTTCTTCATACCATTGCCAGCATTTATCATTTGTCTTTCTGATAACGCTCATTCTGGGATGAGATTCTAGCCTGTTGTATTTTTGATTTACATTTCTCTGCTAATTTGTGAGAATGAGCATTTTGGCATATACCTGGTGCTCTTGTATACTTTTGAAAGATCTCTGTTATGATCTTTATTCCGTTGAAAATTGAATTATGTGGACTTGTTTTAGTGTTTAGCTTTGGAACACAACATATATTCTGCATATCCATTCTTCATCCAATAAATAAGCTGCAAATATTGTCTCTCATTCTATAAGTCTTCTCTCAACTCTGATGATCAGTCCTTTGCGGTGCGGGGGTTTCTTTGTTTCAAAAACCCAGAGACTAAATGGTATTTTGGTTTATAAAGTAGTTTTGCAATGATCTCTAGTGTAAAACCACGGACTCTCACTTTTATGGCATCCTTTTGAGAATGAGAGGCAAATGCAGGGACCAAGTAGCTATCTAATCTGGCCAGAGTGGACTCCTGGGTGGCAGCATCGACGGTACCAGCAGCACTCATAGTGACAGATGCAACAATTCTAGCACAGATTTCAATAATTCCCTGACAAAGTTCATACAAATCTCCTCAAATCCTCTCAGCTCTAAGTGTTAGGTACCAGCTTTTCATTCCCATTTTGCAGAGAAGGCAAGCAAGCCACAGAGCAGTACAGGGGCTGACTCCAAACTGCACATTTGTTAAACATACTAATGGGTACTGACTACTTTTATGAAGTGAGTTTGAGGGTTGCAGTCTGGTTGGGGTAAAAAACAAATGAACAGCGTATCTCAGATCTTGGGCAAGTGGCTCAGGCCTTTGCATTGATCTGCGATTTACCTCCAGGTTGGAATGTCACAGTAATTGTCTACTCAGTCACTACTGAGGACAAGAAGGTAAAAGACACATGAATCTGTATTACTGCATGTGAGCCTAAGATGCTTGCTTAAGAAGGAGGTACTGCTCCACCAGATTGATTAATAAAATGTACTGGGTAGTTATTTACAAGTGCAAACTGATGGATCCAGAATCTCTAGTATTGACAAAAAACAAAGAAACAAATGCCCAGTAGCAATGAGGCAATCAATCCTTCACTCTGACGTGTGTGTGTGTGTGTGTGTGTGTGTGTGTGTGTGTGTGGTGTTTATGTACTTAGGAACACACATGCATACATACACACACATGCATGCACAGGAGACAAGTTCTCATGTAGTCCAAATTGACTTCAAACTCCTTACACTCCACTGATGACCATGAACTTCTGATTCTTCTGCCTCTACCTCTTGAGTATTGAAATTACAGACGTATTCCACCATGCGGGGTTATGCTGTGCTGCAGAGCAAACCTATGGCTTTCTGCATTCTACATAAGCACTCTACCAATTGCTCTACATCTCCAGCTATTTGAACAAACCTATCACAGTGTGTTTATTCATGTTATTGTAATGTACAATGAAACAAGAGTCTTTAAGGAAAGCCTCCAATTGAACACAAACAATACACTAATCGACCAACAAATGCACTTGCATGTCGTTATGCTACCCCGGAAATATGAATAAGCCATTGAAAGATTTCAGGCTTTGGATTTTCATTTAGTGAGATGTCTTGCTAAGAATTTCAAAGATGGCAAAATGAGTACGGAGACCACTGTTTGGGAGACGACAGGAACATGATTAAAATGTAAGCGTTTTCTCAAGTCCATGTTCAAAGAGGAGCTGCGAAATTTCTGTTAACTTCTAACACTGCAAATTTAAAGTTACAACAATTCTACAGACATGAATGGGGAAAGCTCATTAGACCTCAACCCTACACAAGAAAACAAGTTAAGAAACAGTGGAAGAAATTTTCTTCCCAGGAAAGAGCACACTAATTAGTTATCCAATAACAAAGAGCCATGATAATATACATACAAGGAATGTAATTATACAGACTGTGAAGGTTGTATTTACATATTTAAGAACACACACACACACGTGTGTGTGTGTGTGTGTGTGTGTGTGTGTGTGTGTTAGGTTTCAAACCTGAGACAAAGGGCTGAGATGCCTATTTAACATACTAAAGCAGACCTGGCTGCCAGGTCCTCCCTGCATCCCTCAACCCCTGCCTGTTTGTTACAGGGGCCTCCTGGCTGGTATTCCCTGCACCCTACCCTGGACTCTCCAGTCCATGGGGCTGGGTTGCTCTTCTCTATGTAATCCAGCCATTTGAGCCTCCTGGCTGCTGCACATGTTTCCTCCCTCCCCCTCCCTCTCTCCCTACATGGCCCAGATCAGGGTCATATACACTCTGGACTTTCCCAGAGGTCCCTACCTCTGGCTATGCTTTTCCTTTTATCTACAATAAACCTTTTCTACTATACCTAGGAGCAGTCATGTTTGCTTTTCCTTTTTTTATTTTTTTATTCATTGTGCATGTACGTATGGATATAGCATAGAGGAAGAAAAGGGGAAAATGATGTAATTATACTATAATCTCAAAAAATAAAAGTAATATTGTTTCTTTAAAAAGCTTCAGTGAGCAACAGAAAAAAAGATGGTAAGAGTTAAACTGGAACAAAAATTAATAGTGAGGAGAGGGGGCTTGGAGGGCTCCTGGGGCAGCAGCGCAACCTAAACACATCAGCGTGATTTGAATACCACTGCCAGTGTGCAAAGGAGTCTGGTTAAGAATGAGTTATCGGTTCATTAAAACAGCAATCTGCTGCCACACAGCTGTTGGAGAGCTGCGTCTGTAGCCGCTTGGATGCTGTGCATGGAAGATGTGTCTTAAACATTAAACTAGCATTTCTTTTAGTATATTCCATATATCAAGTTTCACTCACCCACACAGATTATCCATAACGGCTGTGAATTAATTTCATTTTATAAGCTGAGCGTCTGGGCCCCTGCTTCTCATAAAGACAAAGATTGGGGAGGCCTTAATGAATGTCAGCCCCAACCACAAGTCATCAAGAATCTCAAAACACCCCAAGTGGCTGGAGATGATTTAACTCCCTCAAAACCAGTTCAGAGTAACATCAGAAGCCTCCCTAAGGTGTACTTTTTTCTCCTCCAATTATCAGTAGCTTTCAAAACCTGGAGAACAGTCCTGGTTAACTGGCTTTAAATTAAACTAAAAAATTCTTAAGTCTACGTTATTGGCTTCCTCTTTGCAGATTGAAAGCTACTGTGTGATGTGGGATTCCTCTCTGTATGCTGTGAATACCATTGGTTAATAAAGAAACTAGTTTGGCCTGATAGGGTAGATAGGCGGGGAAAACTAAACTGAAAGAAGGGCAGAGTCAGAGAGAAGCCACAGGAGACAGACGCTGGGAACTTTACCTGGTAAGCCACAGCCACGTGGCAATACACAGGTTACTAAAAATGGGTTAAATTAAGATGTAAGAGTTATCCAATAAGAAACTAGAGCTAATGGGCCAACCAGTGTTTTAAATAATATGGTTTCTGTTTGACTATTTCAGGGCTGAGCAGCTGGGAATAAAGAAGTGGCCTCCTCACAACACTCCTTATAACCTCACACTTTCCCTTAAAATCTGTGAGTAACTAACTATTCTTTAGAGAAGAACCTTGGGTTCTTCTGTTGGAATCCAGATTCCAGAACCATGCGAAGCCTCTAGACAGAGGACTCCTATGAAACTACCATGCAGGCATTTCCGTGAGTGTTTCATTACTTCGAACAAAAATGCTTGAGAAGAAGGTGTCAGCACAAACGTGTTGGGTTGTGAGTTATTCCACCTCCAAGATGGCGATTTGAAATGGTAATGTATATCTTGTGCCATTTTATGTTGGAAGTATGTGATCTGTTTTTCGATTTTGTTTTTTACAGTGGGATTACAGTTACTCCCATGCATCTCAGAAGAAACTTTGGACTTTGAAACAAGTTTTAGACTTATAGACTATGGGGACTTTTGAAGTTGGGTTGAATACATTTTTTTGCATTATGATATGGCTATAAATCTTTGGGGGGCAAGGAGTAGAATGTGGTGGTTTGAAAGAAAATGTCCCCCAAAGGGAGTGACACTATTAGGTGTGGCACTTGTTGGAGGAAGTGTGTCACTGTGAGGGTGGGCTTCAGGTCTCTTTTGCTCAAGCTTCCCCCAGTGTGATAGGCAGTTGAATTCCGTTGCCTGGAAGATGTAGGACTGTCAGCTACTCCAGCACCAGATCTGCCTGCATGCCAACATGCTCCCCAGTACCATGATAATGGACTGAACCTTTGAAACTGTAAGCAAGCCACCCCAATTAAATGTTTTCTTTATAAGAGTTGCCATGGTCATGGTGTCTCTTCACAGAAATTAAAAAAGCAAAGCAAAACCCTAAGACAGTGACAAACTCAAGGACATAGGAGAGATCCAGAGAGAGAGCTTAGCACAAAGATTTGCCCTAATGCTAAGCCCTGGGTGGGAGCTGAGTAGCCGTGCCTTTGCCTTAGTTATTTGCATCTAATAAAATGAGCTGATTGAGGACAAATGAGTTCCTTAAGCTGCCCACCATTCTGAACCAGGCTCCACGTTAAAGGTGACTTGGCATCTAGATCCATCTTCACACCTCTCTATACGCTGGGCTGCTACTGTGATGACCCTTGTTAGAGCTGAGCAATGCACATTCACTATGGACCACTAACTTGCCACTTTTCCATAGGTATTGTAGGTGCCCCATCCAGTCTATGTTTCAGTTTCCTACACTCAGCTGGAGGCAGAACAGAACCCTTCTCATTTGTCCCAATTCCCTAAGTCCTCACACAGTGTCCCTGTATTGTTCCTGTCTCCAAGGTCCAACACTGTCTCCTGGAGTGAAACAAAGCCTGCAGAATGGGAATCTTTCTCCATGAACTCATTCCAGGCCATCATTTTCTTCGCAGGGGCTTTCCTAACACTACTTTGCTGTTTATTTTCCCCGACTATCTTCAAGCATAAGTTTTCAAGGAAGACAAGAAGTTTCCATGTTCACAGCTCTGTTTAGTGAGCAGGACGTTCATATTTTGCTGCCAGCTATGAACGCATTAATTAACACTCAAATCACAACGCAATCTCTACAGAATTACAATCTGCTGTTATGTTGTAGAATTTGTGCTGCTGCAGAAAGAAGCAAAAATGAGGGGTGGCTTCAGAAACAAGTACTGAACTAGGTCCCATCACGAAGCCACTGACCTTTCCGCAAGTGGAGAAAGGAGACACATTTTGTGGTTTAGAAAAAATGGCTTGCTAGTGAAAATATACAGTGGAACCAAAAGAGTTAAGATAATGTCAGGGCTCTCCTCAGCTTACATTGTACCTATCAATGGCAGCTGGATAGTCAACAGACTGAAGAGAATCTCAGCAGTTGTGTTTAAATGCTCACATACTTGGTCTGGATAATCCCACCAGCAGCCACTGCGAGGAGAGCCACAAAGGCATTGTGGGAGAGGGGCATGTTGTAATAGGAGCGGCAGGGCTGCGTCCCCGGCTGCCCGCATGGCTAGCTTATGCCCTGAAATAATTACACAGAAACTGTATTCTTTTAAACACTGCCTGGCCCATTAGTTTCAGCCTCTTATTGGCTAGCTCTTACATATTGATCTAACCCATTTCTAATAATCTGTGTAGCCCATGAGGTGGCTTACCAGGGAAGATCTTAACCTGTGTCTGTCTGGAGTGGGAGAATCATGGTGACCGCCTGACTCAGCTTCTTTTTCCCAGCATTTTGTTCTGTTTACTCCACCCACCTAAGGGTTGGCCTATCAAATGGGCCAAGGCAGGCTTTTTTTTATTAATTAACCAATAAAAGCAACAGATTAAAAAGAAATCACTCCCACATCAGGGGCAGGTGGGGAGACATCATCTCTCAGGAAGATGCTCACAAGCTAGATTTTACCATGGTATTTTTGTTGGTTCTTTTCTTTCTTTATTCCTTTTTTTTTTTTGTTTGGTGTGGGTGTGCAAGTAGGTACGTGTGCATGCAGAAACCAGAGGTTAATATCAGTGTCTCCTCAGTCACTCTTCACTCTATTTTTTAAAGACAGGGTATCTCAGTGAGCCTGGAGCTTACCAATTGATCAGACTGGCTGGCAGCAAGTTATGGGTTCTGCCTGCCTCTGTACATTCCCCTGAGCATGGAGGTGCAGTACCCACGGTCACACTCTGCTTTTAAGCAGGTGCTAGATGATGGGGTGCTGAATGTAGATTTGTGCTTGAGTAGTAGGCACAATGCTAACTGAGCCATCTTCCAAGCCCTGATTTTCTTTCGTTTTTGTTTATTTGTTTGCTTTTGTTTTTCATTGGGAGTGGGGACACAGGATCTTACACACTTCAGAATGAGTGATCTCAGACTCAGTACGCAGATGACGATGTCCTGGGACTCCTGGCCCTCCTGCCTCTTTCTCTAATGCTAGGATTACAGGTGTGAGCCACCATCCCTGGTTTAGAATTGATGTCATACGTCCCAGCAGCAGAACACTTCATATTCGGGGAATGCATCAAGAAAGACCTTAAGCATCCCCACCCCACCTCCATGGTTATCTGTAAGGAAGCAGGAGAGCAGGGAATGAAGAGGGCAGAGCATAGCAGTTTGCTTGGCTAGGACAATAGAAGGATGCTTATCTGCAGGGAAATTAAAAACGTTAAAACTGAAAAAATTCCTCTTGGGAATATACCCAAGAGATGCCCTATCATATGACAAAAGCATTTGTTCAACTATGTTCATAGCAGTATTATTTGTAATAGCCAGAACCTGGAAACAACCTAGATGCCCTTCAATGGAAGAATGGATGAAGGAGGTATGGAATATATACACATTAGAGTACTATGCAGCAGTAAAAAACAATGACTTCTCGAATTTTGCATGCAAATGGATGGATATAGAAAACACTATCCTGAGTGAGGTATCCCAGACCCAAAAAGATGAACATGGGATGTACTCACTCATAATTGGTTTCTAGCCATAAATAAGGGTCACGGAGTCTACAAGAGGTGAATCTAAAGAAGCTAAGTAAGAAGGTGAACCCAAAGAAAAACATATAGTTATCCTCTTGGCTAGGGGAAGTAGACAAAAGTGCCGGGGAGAAAATTGGGATCTTGGGGGTGGGGTGGGATGTGGGTAAGGGGAGATGGGGAGAGAAAAGTTAGAAGGGAAGGAGGGGGGCCTTGGGGAAACAGGAGGATTGGGATAAAGGAAGGTTGGACAGGGGAGCACGGAACCACAATTCTTAGTTAAGGGAGCCACTTTAGGGTTGGCAAGAGACCTGAACCTAGAGGGGCTCCCAGGTGCCCAAGCTGATGTCCCCAGTTAGTTCCTTGGGCAGCTGAGGATAGGGAACCTGAAATGACCCTGTCCTATAGCAATACTGACGAATATCTTGCATATCACCATAGAACCTTCATCTGGTGATGGATGGAGATAGAGACAGAGACCCACACTGGAGCACTGGACTGAGCTCCCAAGGTCCCAATGAGGAGCAGAAGAAGGGAGAAGATGAGCAAAGAAGTCGGGACCACGAGGGGTGCACCCACCCACTGAGACAGTGGAGCTGATCTATTGGGAGCTCACCAAGGCCAGCTGGACTGTGACTGAAAAAGCATGGGACAAAACTGGACTCTCTGAACATGGCGAACAATGAGGGCTGATGAGACCCAAAGGACAATGGCACGGGGTTTTGATCCTGCTTAATGTGCTGGCTTTGTGGGAGCCTAGCCAGTTTGGATGTTCACCTTCCTAGATATGGACGGAGGGGGGAGGACCTAGGGCTTACCACAGGGCAGAAAACCCTGATGGCACTTTGGACTGGAGAGGGAGGGGGAAAGGAGTGGGGGGAGGGGGGAAGGGTGGGAGGAGGGGGAGGGAAATGGAAGGCTGGGAGGAGGTGGAAACTTGTTAAAATAAAAAATAAAAAAAAAATAAAAAAAACCAAAAAAAAAAAATTCCTCATGTACCTTGAACCAGCAATTTGAAATAAAGTCTGTGATTAAGCAACCTTTCTTAACCCACAGAGGACTGGATGCCTTCTGCCCATTCTTACTGTCTCATACCATCCCCATTGCTCTCCCAGCGTGAACACAATGCATGAGGCATTGCCCCCAGGGTCATCTGTTTCCTGTGCTGGGTGGTGCTGGGCTACAGGTTCCAGCCAGAAGTATTTCTATCCAGCATAGTCAGAATAATGGGTGGGGATAGGGAAGCAGCTCATACAGTTAACCTGAGAGCTTTTATTAGCATTTTAAACGTCATGGGCATACTCACTGGAACCTCAAACACTGTGGCTTTCAGTTTAAATGATTTAAACAGGGCAGGACTTGAGGCAGGGCATAAGTGCTATGTACCCACCGGCCTGAGCATCAGACTGACCTTGGGCAGCTCCAGGGTCTTACCTGGAGAGGTGTGGTGCTCCTGCCTGCCATGCAAAGAGATGGAAAGGGGTTCAGAGGAAAAAATATGCAAAATATCAAATATGGGACCCAAGACATGGAGATGTTGAGCAAAGGGTAACTTTTGCTGTAGATGGGCGAGCAATTCTCATGGGAAATGATACCAGTAGTTTATACATTTCTACTGATGAGCTCATAGACGTAGGATTAGTCACTTTTATTCCTCTCTCTGTGAAATCAGTGAAAATATATGTGCCTCGGTAATAACAGTGAGAACCTATACTTGTCTCTCCGCCAAATTAAAAGTTAACTAAAGATTAAAGATTAGCAGATGAAGTAATGGGTTTCACCATGGCACCTTCATCTATATGTGTCCTTATACTTTATCTTCACCTCCTTCTCCTCTCCCATTGCCCTTCCTTCCCGCCAGCTGGTGCTCCCTCCCCAGCTAGTCTTTTGTTCTCTAATAAATGTAATCTTCCACATGTTCTCTAAGAAATGCAATTTATTATGAAGAATCAAGCTATCTTGAAACATAAGGCCCATGGGCGAACTCTAGCTTCATGCAAGAATAGTGGCTCTTTAAAAAGAAATTTAAAAACTTATTTATTTCATGTATATGGGTGCTTTATCTGCATTTATATCTGTGTACCATGTGTGTACCTGATGCCCATAGAGTGCAGAGAGGCCACTGGATCTCCTGGAACTGATGTTAGAGATGGTTGTGAACTGCTGCATGGTGCTGGGAATTGAACCCAGGTTCTCTGGAAGAATAGCTAAGGCTTTTAACCACTGAGCCATCTCTCCAGCCCAGAATAGTGATATAACAGAGTTACCTGGTATGGTCGTTAGAATTCAGAATTCTAGCCTCATGGTTTCTGTTCTGTAAGTCTGTGCTATGGCTTTGAGAACTTGCCAGTGCACAGAGCTGTTGCTGGTCCAAGGACCACATTGAAACAGATTGTTCTATGTTGAATGTGGAGCGGTGGGCTGCGACCTGCCACCCGGCTAGCTTTACCTGAAATAATTACATGGAAACTGTATTCTTTTAAGCACTGCCTGGCCCTTTAGTTTTAACCTCTTATTGGCTAGCTCTTACATATTGATCTAACCCATTTCTAATAATCTGTGTAGCCCACGAGGTGGCTCACCAGGGAAGATCTTAACCTGCATCTGTCTGGAGTAGGAGAATCATGGCGACCACCTGACTCTGCTTCTTTCTCCCAGCATTCTGTTCTGTTTACTCCGCCCACCTAAGGGTTGGCCTATCAAATGGGCCTAGGCAGTTTCTTTATTAATTAACCAATGGAAGCAACAGATTAGAAAGAAATCACTCCCACATCAGTTCTAGAACAGTGGTTTTCAACCTTCTTACAGGGGTTGCCTAAGACCACTGGAAAATATATCTATATTTGTATTATGATTCATAACAGCATTAGGAAGGTTGAGAACCTCTGCTCTAGAAGAAGGTGATTCTCAAACTTTAATATATACACCTGAACAATGTCATTAAAATCTAGATGAAGTTCAACAGGTCGGAAAGGGACAGATGTGAGAATTTTGCATTTTTCAGATGTTCCCAACGGCACCACTATGGTGGTGGTCTATAGATCACACTTACAGAGCCCAACTCTAGAGCTTTTCTCTCATGTGGCAGCAAGTAGCTACCAAACACTTAAAATGGGCCTAGTCTGAGCTGAGAGGTACTTAAAGTATAAAATGTACACTAGATTCAGAGTAAAAAATGTCAGCTAAACTATTCCATATTGATTACATCTAAAATGCTAATATTTTTGGTGTCCTGGGTTAGATATTACTCTTAACCTTTAATTTTATTACTATTAATGTGTGTGTGTTGTGGCTGCAGTTGGGGGCCCCGTGTGCTCTGTTGCATGTGTGGAACTCAGAAAACAACTTGGAGGAGTCGACTTTCTCCTCGCATCATTATGTGAACTGTAGGGATCAAACTCAGGATGTCAGGCTTGTGGATCGAGTGCTTTTGACCTCAGAGCTATCTTGCTGGCTTAATTGTTTAAATTCTTTTTAATATGCAGAAAGTGTAAAATGGTCTGCATGAGTCTTTTGAGTCTGTTGAATAGCCCCGCTGCTGCAGGGAGCAGGCATCTTCTACCACTGGGTCCAACACTATTCTTGAAGAGGCTTCAAAATGAAGGGTTTTGAAGCATCAGCCATAGCCAATCCTCCTCACACTGTTTTTAACGTCAGCTCTCAAAATATGCCATTCAGAAAGTCAATATCAAATATCATGATTGGCCTTCCACAGTCTTAAAACAGTGGTTCTCAACCTTCCTAATGCTATGACCCTTTAATACAGTTCCTCATGTTGTGGTGATCATGAATCGTAAAATTATTTTTGTTACTACATCTTAACTTTGCTACTGTTGTAAAACATAATGTAAATATCTATGTTTTCTGATGGTCTTAGGCGACCCCTGTGAAAGGATTGTTGGACCCTCGAAGGGGTCACAACCCAAAGGATGACAACTACTGTCCTAAATGGTAAATGTCAAGTTTGACTCTTAGCTTTCCAGGCCACCTGTAGTCCCACCTCATCTGCTTTTGTAATTTACGGATAATTGCTTCTCTCAAGACCAAGCTTGAAATGTTAGTGTTTTGTCTGGCTACTGATGATTCTGATCAATACTGAGAAAGTGTTTTCTAGAACAGCCTGGCCTACCACGTGCTTTTCAGGGTAGACCATGTTAAATCCTTACTCAGTGGTGAAAGTGAAGATTGTAATTTCTACCAACAATGGTTGATGTGAGGTTTTATTGAGGCAACTAAGGTGGTGAAATTACTTCAAAAATTTCAGGGTGATCAAATACAGCAATAATTATTTCTGTACTTTGCTGTGGGACTGCCTTCAGCCAATAGCCTGGAAGATACCAGCCCACTTGGGTGAGGTCTCTTATACTCTAAATGCAAACATAGAGCTTGAGTAGCTCCCCCCCCCCCTTCTGAATCTGGTTCCTGTTCCCTGCTTGTGTATGGACTTTTGATCTGTGTGTCTACCCCTAAATAAAGAACCCTTTATTATACTCAAATCTGAGCTAGTGTGGGATTACTTTACCACATCCATCTATAGTATTTGCTTTAGAGATTTTAAATAGCTCACGGCATTTCTGTGGATCTGTTGTGATGTCCTAGGGTGCCTAAGTATGCAGTTTGGGACATCCGTACATTATACTTTGAGGAGTAAAAGAATGTTGAAGACTGAAATTTCAAACTCATCACTCTCCATCGATGGCGCTCGCCATTCACCGCTCTAGCAGAGAAAAGTGGAGAGTCAAGACAGAGTAGGTTGGGCATGGAAGACAAGGATGTTCTTGTGTGGGGCAGGGAAACACACTCTTGAGGTGTCAGAATTAGGTCTGGGGTGGACCACCAGGACTGCCAAGCAATCCAGACTTCTCTCCCCAGTTCCCACTTGTCCTTCGATACTTATGGCTGGATTCCTAAGCACGGTAGCTTGTCTTAGAACCCCTCTCCTGAAACAATGAGCTGAAGACTTAGGCGGTGATGTCTGATAAAGACCTTATTGTCTATGTTTATGTCATATGGAACCCAAGCAGGCACACATACATTCATTACAATGTATTTCTGAAACAGGTGAACACATTCTGGTGTGCCTAATAACATCCCATCAGTTCACACTGCTGTCGACCCAAGCAATGCTTTATCTCTCAATGCAATGAGAACCTACAACAGGCCCAGGGCTTCCAAAGCTACGAGACTAGAGAGTAAGGGAGAGGGAAACTTGGTAAAACTAATTATCAATGCATCCAACTAGAAACTTCTAGAAGAGAATGATTACACACTTATGTTCTTCCGAGGGACATTAAAAACGGTGATTAATATGTAGTCTTTTTATAATTTTGATTTGAGGGCTATTTTCTAGAAGGCCAGATACAAAAAGAAAGCACCACCAGGCTTGCCTGCGGCTTAAAGCGATTACAGACAGGAAGCTGTTTATCTGTCAGAAAGTCAGGCTCAGGCTCTCCGGGGGCGCTCGGTCTCCTAGACAGAACTTTAATGCAGCATCTCTTTTCCATTTATACTCGTTATGTCACCAAAACAAAGGGAGAAAGAAGTGACTTGAGTAATTATTTTTAAAGGCTGGTGGTTTAAATTTAACTTGAGATTTTATTTTTCCCATTTTAAAAAAGTTTCTTGGAAAGAATAAAAAAAAAAAGCTTCCCAGCTTGTGGTGTTGACAGTGTTCCAGAAGACGCAGGACCCCTGTGGCTCCCGGATGAGTGTTGTGAAGCCAGCATCTGTCAGCACTGCTCCCAGGGATCAACCAGAAATAGGTGCCTGGTGACAGTGCCAGTTCACTACCCACACAGCAGCCCCAAGGATGGAGGGAAGAGCTATATAGTTGCTTTGCAGTTATCCTGTAACAGATAATTCAATTAATAAAACAGCAACTCAGCCTTAACCTATTCATTGGTCATATATTGAGGGCTAGAGACTATTTTGTATTCTATGGGAAATAAAAAAAAAATCATTCTCTTTATAAAAAAAAGCCGAGAAATTACAGCTTACACCGGCAGTTACCATAGAAGGTAACATAGAGAAAGCATGAGAAAAATACCAGAGTTTGTGAACTCCCATGGGGAAGAGAAGTAGCTACTGAGAAATTACTAAGTATTCTTGACATTTCCTCATTTAATTTCCATAAACTTTCCACAAAAGCTCATAAGATAATAGAACCCCTATTTTATAGGTTTGTAATTTTTGTCATGGACACACAAGCAATTTGAATTCTCATTAAAAATCTATTCTCTTTCCACATGTTACTTGAGGCAAAAAAAAAACACCCCACAATAATTTATTAAAATGAGGCCTTATGACT
Source organism: Microtus oregoni (assembly GCF_018167655.1). NCBI lineage: Eukaryota > Metazoa > Chordata > Mammalia > Rodentia > Cricetidae > Microtus > Microtus oregoni. The sequence goes on from NW_024543221.1 coordinate 398,199, forward strand.
GGCTGTGATAGAGCGTGACAGGTTGGTAGTTTCTTTTTTTAACATTTTTAAGCAAAAATCTCTTTTCTCTGTTTTGCTATAAAAATTACACATACAAAACCTTCTAATGCTACAACTGATTCGCAATTTTCTGCAGGCTAATTCTCCGGGTGTATCCAGGTAAGCGTGATGAGTTGACTGGTTCAGTGTTGAATCTTAACCTCTTTTTCCCAGTTAGATATGTCTAGGAGCCTGGGAGGTAAAGTAGTAAGGTCACTCTGAGGAGACACTTTGTTCTCCGCTTTGTGCACTAACAGCCTTCTTACTGTCTGCTTCCTGGAAGATGAAGCCTCGTCCCCCTGTGGACATGATGCCCCAACCATGAGGATGAAGGTGAAAGAGGCAAGATGATATGACTGTGGGCTTTTTGTGCATCAAACAGCTGAACTCTGGTGACTCTGCCTCAAAAAGATGGCTAGTACTTCAGGGATGATGACACCAAGAGGTCACTGAGATGCTGAGGTTGTTTTCTGGCTTACGCACACACATACACACATGCAACTTGGATCTATCCAAATTTACACTAACTTTTGTTGTTATCTGTAGACATGCATTGATAATTGAGATACACACTAATAATGCTATTCTACATTCAGATATCCTTCAACACAAACAATTATAAAAGCTGAGTTTTTCTTTCACTATGTCCTGAGCCTGCACATGTCTTAAGTAAGTATGGTACTATTCATTTTTACCACCCCTCCATGCAATGTTTCCTTTCCCTTTTAAATTAATAATTTTAATTTAATTTAGATTAATAATTATTAGATTGATAAATTAATCTTCGAATCTGTTTTGCTGTTTTACTTCTTTGAATATCTAATGGGTTAACGATGGCACCAAGCAGGAGCAAAGACAGAGAGATGAGAGTTTAAGTCTTGTTCAGAGAACAGTCAATGTCAGTTTGGAGGGACCGTAGAAATTACTGGAAGAGCTGTTGATGGATGGGAGTGAAACCAAGCAGAATGTTGCATGTCAGGGTGAGGAGAGTTCCTGGAAGTGTCTGAGTGCTGGATGGTGGAGTAAATTAGAGATATGATCTGTGGGGAGAGACTGGAATTAATGACAATAAGAAGCCAGAAGCCATCAGGACACAAGGATCATCAGTCCCAGAGAGGATGGCTGACGCTGTACCCTAGTAAGCGACTTGGCTCTATCTGTGGGAGGTACTGTGAAGACTTCTTACCACTTAGGAGTTGTATGTATGGACTAGGAAGGAGAGGGGAGAGAGAAATGAAAAAATGGCTGTGGCTTTGAAGGGAAGGGGCTGAAGAACAAAGGGCAGAAACAGGGATGATGGTGAGGGAAGGAGAGAGATGAGCAATTTTGTCCACGTTTATTTGCAAGATCAAGGCAAAGGGGAGGGTGTGAGGGAAGAAGTTTGTGGTTGCCAACTGGAATAGGGGCACAGGGATGACTTGCCAGACGACAGTAGCATGGGAGTGGGTTTGAAGCCTTGGTGTGATCATCAAACACTGAACAGAGAAGATCTACTGAGGGGCCTCGGGGGAAGCTGCAGACAGAAGGGTGTCTATCTGTACTACTGCTGGTCCTCCAGGACGGAAGGCTCAAGGGGAGCCACAGAAGACAATGACTGGCCAGCAACTGCATTGCTGTGCCAGTAGCAGCTGGTTATTGTGACCTGGGTCACAGAATATTCCACAATTTGCACACATGTAGCAGTTTAGAGATGTTACTTACGTAGCTACTTAAGACGTCCAGTTTGAATTATAGTAAGGGAGCTTTAAATGACCATTATTTTGCACCTCTTAAGTACATAGAAATGCTGAAGCTGGTCATATATTATTTCCAAACACTGATCTTGGGTAGACTGTCAAATAAACAGAAATGTCCTCCATCAGTGAAAACATTAATCTGTAGGGGGCAGAACATGAAGGCAGAGGGGGCAGAGACTGCATTGGTTTGACATTGCCTGTGCTAGGACGGCAGCAAAGGAGAGAGGAAGAGGCAATAGAATTTTAGAAATCTCTTTAGATGTTATACAGGGATGCTTACCTATCGTTCACATGCTTAGTGAGCATCTTAGGGTTGTCACTGTTTGGGGTATTTGAGGCACTGATGTTTGATCAGGGAGCCAGAGATGAGCTAAACTGTAGAGGGGGTGAGGAAGAATTAAACTGTAGCCATCTTCTGAATGGCCATAACCCAAATTCTGTCTCATCTTCAGTTAGACAGGAGGGTGATAAGAGCCCAGGGCTTGACTAGACCACAGAGAGATTCTAGGACAGGAACTGTTTACCAGAAAATCCACTGTGAGCCCCTTCAGGACTTCTCAACTCCCCTAATTAGAACTTGAGTGGGTTTTTTTTTTTTCTCACTAAAGTCACAATGGCTGCCACACTGGTAAGAAACAATCCATTCTTCAAAGTTGACAAGCAAGGAATATGGGGTGGGAATATGAAATTGGGTAACAGCACCAGGATTGATGGGTGAACAAGCTGGAGAGGTTAGGAGGGACGGCCTGAAGGAGTGCTGAGGAGCACTGGATACGTGACGCAAGAGGAGGAAGAATCAACTCTGGGAGCAAGAAAGGAATGTAGGGAACAAGGGAGAAAGGGGAAGAGGTCAAGGTCAGAGGTGCCTGAAGTAGAAACTGCAGAATGAGGTACGCCATGAGAATTCAACTTAAGAATCAGACCCTGTCTTGCCAGGAAGCCATTCTGGGTCTCTTGGGGCAGCATTGGCTATCTGGTCTTCCACTGTTGCTCCACAACCTGTTCTGTGTTCCAGTCACAGGGTTCCATTATGGGCGGTGGCTGCTCTCAGACATGACTGTTGTGATATTTTGTTTGTGTTCTCCCAAATAAAGCTTGCCTGGAGATCAGAGGGTGGAGCTAGCCACTAGTTAACCATAGAAGTCCCGAGGTCTGTACAGACAGACAGGAAGTGATAAGACTGGGCAGAGAGAGGAAGTGATAAGGCAAGGTGGAGGCAAAAGCTTGGCCCTTTTTGGTCTGAGAAGTCAGAGAGGTAAGAGGTGACTGTGACTTGTCCTTTACTTCTCTGATCTTTCAGTTTTTACCCTGATATCTGATTCTGGGTTTTTATTATTAAGACTAATTAGGATCATACATCACATGACCACAACCTAATCACCTCCATGTGAGCACTTCCTATTACAAGCCTTCATTCAATTTGTGCCCTGCTGTTGGACATATCTACATATTTACTTAAAACTTAAAAAACCAAAGATGCCTAGTGATGTTTGTCCTTACAGAGCTGGGAGGAAGTTCTTCGGTGTGAAGAAGTCAAACAGCCATGGTGCCTGACGTTATGCACAAGACAGTCTTGAACCTGATTCTCTGCTGGGCTTTCACAGAATTTAATCAGAGGCGGTTCTGTGAAATGCTTTGAATCTGCCTTCATATGGAGTCTGTGAGCCGTGAATGAAGGTGAAGAGGGGACAAGGCATCTCACTCAATAGGGGATGTGTGGGATGGCAGATCAGAATAGGATGTACCAGCACTAATGAAATCACCAGCCTGCTGCCACCTGAGGGCTGCTCCAGGCTTGACCAAGAGTCCAGGACCCGAGCAATGACCAGGCTGCAAGAGCTGTGCCCACAGTTTCCTTGTAGGTGCTGTAAGCATTTTGCTCCCTGACTTTCATAGTTAGGGATAAGAAACAAAATATGATTTACTTACATGTTCAAGAGAGTGCAAGGATATTTTTTCTAAGGAAGAAAGAAGAAAATGGCTGTGAAGAAAGGAATAAACTTGGAAAAGGGGAGAGGAGAGGTGCAAGCAGGCTGGGAAAAGATGAATGATCGGTGGAAGCTCGTGAAGCAAAATTCACAGCTGGGACACAGAGAAGGCAGTCTCTAATGTGGTTCTCAAGAAAGAAAGAGGATAAATGTAGGTCACTGGTAGGGTGCTTGTTAAGCATGTGCTAGGTCCCAGGTTGCACCCTTTATTAAAGTAAAAACAATCAAACCAGAGAAAATTTAAGAGGGAAAGAAAATGAGACATAGACTGGATGAGGTGAAGGGGTGTGTGTGTGTGTGTGTGTGTGTGTGTGTGTGTGTGTGTGATGCAGAGCCAGGGATAGAAACATAGGGAAAAGGAAAGAGTAATCAAGAGAAGAGAGACCCATGCCTGCCTGCGGGTACCTTTACAGAGACGACTAGAAGGTGTGAGGAGATAGGAAGCTGGCAGGTGGACAGGCCACCATGCTCTGTCAGGAGGCGAGGCCAGCAGACTTGCACGGTACTATATATCTCCCCTTCATCTCTAAGGTTGTCACTTAACTGCTTAGATGACATTCCTTCTTGACTTTCATATAGGTAGCTTAAAATTCAAATGTCTCAAATTGCCCCTGCCACCCAGATTCCTCATTTAATTGACTGACATCACCATTGCACAGGCCTTCCTGAGTCTTTTAGGGAGACAGAACATCCCCTGGAGAAGGTAGGCCATATTAGAACAGGCTCTTTCCTGAGGATCTCACTTTGCAAATGACACAGAGCTGGGACCACTGCTTCACAGATTAACTGCTTCTGGAATTAGGAGCAAAGGGAGCATCTGCTTCATTGCTTACTCTTTACCTAAAAGCCAGAGCAGTAAGCCCGTAGTCTAAGTGCCTCTCACTAGGCTACTGCCACTCATTTTCTATGCTGGAGACCAGAGTGGTTGCCATGGTGTCGTCACTTCTTGGCATCTCGTTTTTGGGTTAGCCAGTTAGCATCTGATTGTCAGTACAATGTCTGTCATTCTAGGACTGTAACAAAGGCTCTTGTTGCTGTCATAGGCTTTTAAAGGGTCAGATAAATGAATGTTGAAGGAATTATACAAAATCCACAAATGTAGCTATTGTTATTTGCTGTAATAGCATCTTATCTACATTTTACCTTCCATGGAGCTGCCAAGCTGTGGAACTACTTAGAGAAACCTCAGGTATGTAACCATAGCTACCTCCTCTGCGTATTTGTGGTGAACTTGAACCTGAAGGATCCAATGCTACATTTCCCCATGAAAGATTAATATGGTTCTAGTTAAGTATCAACACCCCATTGTACCCCTGACTAGGTTGGGTAGCTCTGGAAATGCCTAGACTTTTGGGCCAACATCCTCAATTTCCTGATGAAGTGAGCATGGGATGCTTACACATGCCATAGTGTGAATTGCTGTTGTTTTCCTGGAGTCTGTGAGAACATGCATCCCCAGACCTTAATCAGAGGCATGGGAGAAGACTTGGGATTGACGCTGAGGGAGATGTTTAAGAGAAATTCAGGAACAAAATGCTCAGGCAGAAATTAACCCCCTGTCAATTTTGTGCGGCAGATGCTTGTCACTGTTGGAGGGTACTGTCTGGAAGAGTTCTGGTATAATTAGGAAGAGAGACAAGTTCCAATGAATGGTTTTCTTTTTCTTAGAAAATGTCACCCAGGCCGTTCTCCTGTCTTTTAGTTCTGCCTGTTTTTGTTTCTGTGTTTGAAACAGTGAGCCATGTCTTTCCTTAGCAATCCCTCTTATTTTTTTTCTAGTGCTGCATGCAAACACCACAAGAATGACAATACTAACTAAAAATAACTTGAAAACGAAAGCATCTAAAGGTTGCCATTTCCATCTGTTTGAGAAGAATCCCTGAGACTCTGGCAGGCAATCCTACCCTTTGAGAAGGACCTCGGGCCGACTTCCCAGCCCGCTCCGTGTATGTATAGTCTATAGCTCAAGGAGGAGTCTTCCTGAGGTAAAACACCTCAGGTATACTTAAGAGATACATTCAGGTTTACTCTAGAAGGGTGTCACAGGGGTTTGGGAAGCTGAACTATTTCACTGAGAAGACCATGGAATGCCAGGAATTGTCATCATGTTATTCGAGCCTTAGTCAAGGAGTTAATTCGAAAAATTGATAACTAAGTATTAGAAAACAAGAGTTAATCAATGCAACCCCAAATATGGTCTGAAACCCAAGGGGCTGAGGTGAGAAGACTAAGAGGAAGGGGCATGATGGAAATCTCAAAGGGGGGGGGGCAGACAGAAATAAAGAAAAGCCAGATAGGCCAAGGCAGACAGCAACAGACAGCAGATTGTGAAAATGGTTTGACTTATATTGTTATATGTTTAGTCAAAGTGTTACCTCGACAGAAGCACCTTAATAAAGTTTCCTAATCCCTACATTTAAAAAATACTCACTAAAAGGTAAGGAAAACCATCGACTATGTATTAGTAAGACTATTAGGAACATCCTATGCCTTGGTTTCTATATGGTGAAAGCAGGGCAAGGCCTCCCTTGGGGTCTTGTCTTCAATCATTGTCAGTAGTCTATAGGGATCAGCAGTGATACCCCAAGGCTGAGGCAGGTGACCTGAATTCCACTTTGCACTGATGACCTGTAGGCTCAAGTCTAGGTCAGCCTTATGTGGAAGCTACTCAGCTTCTTGTCACTGTGACAAAATTTCCTACATTACTAACTTGGGGGAAGTAAGTGTATTTTTGACTAATGGCTTCAGTGGGTGGTGTGTTGGCCCCACTGCCCTGGGGTTCTCCTGTGATGGGCTTCTGATGGTGGGGAGCAGATGGTGGAACAAGATGCTCATGGCACCTGGGAAGCAAAGGGTAGCAAGCGGGAGGTGCAGCCCCAAAATTTCCTTCAAATATATGTGCCGTGACCTTCTGCCTTCCACCAGGCCTGGCTGTCTATGTGTTCCACCAAGTCTTAACAGCTGGCTAGAGACTAAGTCTTTAGCACACAGGCCTTTGGGAGCACTTATCAAGGTGAAGAACACTTATTATTTAGAGATCCAGGAGAGTCAAAAAGTATTTTATGATAATCTCTTACCAAAAAATCAGGGCCTTGGGTTTCTTTTTGACAAGTACAATCCTGGATTGACACAACACGTGTATTTACAGACACTCATATGCACAAACACATACATGTAGACATATATTCTGAATGTCTATTATGCTGTAGGGAATTAACATATTGAATTTAACTGACATTTTAAATAGTATCATATAAATATGCTTCCTATATAAGGGATACATTCAAAGTATGTAATGTTTCTAGGGTGGATGGGAGAAGTTGTCAGCTGTTTGTGGACTAGTTTTTAAGCCCCATCTGCACAGAGCAGTGCACATATGTGGAGGACACTTGGTTATAATCCTCACCTTTCACCTTGTTTGAGACAGGGTCTCTCGCTAGTTATCAAATGTGCCGGGCTAGTTAGCTTTCAAAGTCAGAAACTTCCCAGAGGCACTGAAGAGTTCATTGTTCTGCAGACCGAACCTTCTAGCTGTTTTGTGAATGTAGAATTTTGTATCAAGAATAAGAATTTTTCCAATTAATATATGAAATCCAGAAAGTAAGAAAAATGGGCCATAAAATTAACCTAAGTGAATCATTGATAATATAGGTTTTTAAAAACAGATGCCTTGCCTAAGCTTTCAAAAAAACTCAGTGAAACATTTTTAAAAAACTTTTGATAATAGAAGCAATGTGTGTGTGTGTGTGTGTGTGTGTGTGTGTGTATGTGTGTGTGTGTTCAACAAGCTATATCAGTTAAGAGTGTTACAGTACAATCATCATCCAATCCTCCAAATGTTGATGTGGGCTTTTTAGTGTTATTTTCATGAAGAATATTCTCACCCATTATGAAAGCCATGTCACAAATGTTACCAAATTGATACTGGGTACTAAACTGGCTTTGAGGGAAGATCACTGCTTTGTCACCAAGAGCAATGAACACATCTGATGGAAGTTACAAAATAATCCTACACTAGTTTAGACTTACACATAATGAAGGATTATTTATTTAGTGGTGGACTCACAGATTACAGTACTCTGCATGAAAGGGGAATAGAAACCAAATTTAGCAGCTAGACGCAAGAGAGAGCGTGAGTGAATGCTTTACAGCTGCATTTATAGTATAAGAGAGCATGCCCAAGTGGGTTGGTATCTTAAAGGCTATTGGCTGAAGGAACTCCCACAGCACCTCCCCCTTTTGTTAAATAAGAGAGTTCCAAACCTAATACAAACTATGTACACTAGGAACAGATATCAAGTATAAAGTTAGAATTACAACCAGCATAAACAGTATTAAGTATCCTAACGTTTTAATAAACATTCTATCCTATCTAAGTCTTGTATTGGAAATGGCTTGGCTAGATCATAAGAGGACAGTAACTATGACTATCTAATCTTCAACTTCATTGAAGGCCTGAGAAGGGAGATAATATTATTTGAATAGGCAGGAAGTGCAATCAAGCAGTTTCCGAACTGTGTAGTAGACGGCAGAGATTACTGGCTGCCTGAGCAATCACCCAAACTCTCATTTGCCTTGTTGAGGCAACCAACTTTGGCTAAAGCCTAGAAAAACTGACAGACCATTTTCAGAGGCAAGAAACATGTTCAGAATTGTCTAACCTTGCCTGGGAAAGGTTTGGCAGGTTTGTTTTTTTTTTTTTTTGTATCCTTCTTGTTCAGTCTGGACATTGTGCACTTGGTCAGCAGTTGAAGCATAAGCAGTTCCTTGCCCAAAAGCCAGTTGTGCCAAGAAAAAAAACAAATCCCAAGTGGAATGTCTTTGGTGTTCAACATTCAGGAATAGATTGGTGCTGCCAGGAGCAATCATGTCTCGTGTAAACAGAATCCTAAGTTTTTTAAATGTGATGTTCTATAGATCTTTGAAGAGGTTGAAGATAACCTATCTATACAGAATACAATCTCTATGCATCTAAAGAACCTAATTAGTCTGACTAAAAGTATAGCAAACATTAATGATTATTGACCTATAATACCTATGTAACTTAAAGATTAAGACTTCATATCAGAATATTAAACAATCTTTAAACAACTGTGTAGGAAAGGATAGGGAAGTGGTGGCATTCTAAATTCTTTGCTGACAGGAGTGTGATAATGATGATGAAGATGATGATGTTGGCTCACATTTATTGAACTCGTAAGTTTGAATGAGGGAGCCAGGGCTACTCTGATTATCCTTCGGTCAAAAGCCCAGGCATACTGAACCATTTACTGTCCCTCCAATGAATTCTAGGGATGTGGGTGTCCTGGAGTTCACCTCCTACAAGCTTATTCTGCCAATACTGGATAGTTCTTTTTTTTTTTAAATATGTGTGTCACAAGATTCTTGTTTCTACTGATGGAAATCATTTTTCCCCCTGAAATTCCAAATCTTAATTCAGTTCTCTGCTCTAAGCCTTACTGGATTATTTTGTTAAGGCATGCATGCATCCAGTAACACATTTTAACACTCAGTATGTGCTGCTGGCAAAGGCCGTTAGTTCATTTTCTGACTGCCCTGACTTGAAATAATCACAAAGAAACGATATTATTTGCAATATTGTTTGGCCAATAGCTTACGCATATTTCTGGCTAACTCTTATGTTTTAAATTAACCCATTTCTATTAATCTGTATAATGCCACGTGGCTGTGGCTTACTAGCTAGGTTCCTGTGTGCTCCGGTGGAGGCGTCTGTCTCCTGCGGGCTGCTACATAGATTTTTCCTGACTCTGCCTCCTCTCTCTCTCTCTCTCTCTCTCTCTCTCTCTCTCTCTATCTCTGCCTGACTTTACTCTGTTAAGTCATAGGCTGAAAGCAGCTTCTTTATTAACCAATAGCAATAAGACATATTCACAGCATACATCACCTCCCACATCAATGTACCAGGCACTGAGGGGACACAGGGATTTCATGTCAATAAGCACATTCAGGGGACGTCTATGGTGGCTCTCAGTATGGGCTCCTGCATACCCAGGGACCAAAAAACCAATTTATAGGGAGGCAGTGGGTGGGGTGAGCACTTAAGAGGCAGTTGTCACCCATCCTCTGATCTTGAATAGATAGCTGGAAGACAGCCAGGCCACATGTAAAGTTGGAACTCTGACCTACAACCGGCAGCAGCCAGTCAGGGCTCTACTGGCTGCCACAGTCCTTGCCAGGAGCCATTGTTTTTAGCAATCAGCACCAGTGTGTTGAGCCTGAGCAGTGATTTCTCTTTTCCTTTGCTTCTGTCTTTGCTTCCGACAAAACAACAACAAAGTGTATACAACACACCCTCGACATCCAGAGCCCACTTGAAACTTTCCTCTATTGCGACCACACTCCCCCTCAACTTCCTGTGAGCACTGGCCTAACTTGTGTGAAAACCCAAGTCTACTTTCCCCAAACTGTGGCTTCAGCTCTATTTTCTCTATTTGTTTCACTTTGCTTAATCATCTGGGCATTGCCTTTGATACTAACTAAAAAACAAAGCTCTCTGGCAGGACATTCAAGCCTTCAGTGACTCACAGTGGGTCACGCCCCTATGGTTCCACTGATCCCCATATTATGATGTTAAAAAAGCTATTGTGTTTGTGAGAGAGATCAGTGGCACCATCATTGGTGACATGAAACAGGCATTAATACCAACATCCCTTGTTGGCCTGTTTCCTTGGCATCTGCTCAATGACCACAGTTTATTGACAGTCCTCCTGCTTCAGGTGTGCTGCCAGGAAAAACTCATTCGGTTCCCTAGCAACTTCATAGAGCATTATTGTTAGTTCAGCTGTAGAGATGATAAAACGAAAACTCAAGGAGGTGGCACAACTCGCCCAGGGCCATAGAGTTACAAGAACAAGAAAAAGACGTCAGTTTCCATTCTGACATCAACCTCTGCGTTTCACTGCAGAACGACAGCTTAGGAAACAACCAATGTGAACAGTGAGACTGGTGAGTGGGAAAGCCAGCAACAGCCCAGAGCTTGGTTGATGAGAGGCAGAACAACTCAAGGGAATCATAATGTAGCAGAACATTTAACCCAGTGGAATGTATCTAGGGAAGAAATGATCAAGGGGCAACAAGATGGCCCTGCAGGTAAAGGTTCTTGCTGCTTCACAGCTTGAGCCCAAGGAACCAAGATCCATCCCAGGAACCCATGAAAGATGGAAGAAGAGAACTGATCACATGAAGTTTACCTCTGACCTAGACAGACAGATGCACGCATGCAAGCGTGCACGCACACATACACACACACACACACACACCATGGCACACATGATCCACCCCACACAAAATAATAGTGAACAACATAATTTTTAAAAAAAATGACCGGGACAGACATCTCAAGACAAGTCCTATTAGGAGACCTCGGGTGACCTGCTAGTTAGGACAGATGGAGAAAGTGAAGGTGGACAAGACACTGAAGACAAGCTCAGAAGTAAATTTGACTCAGAAATGATGCTCTGACTGTTGCTTTTGCAAGGAAGGCAGGAGAAAGGCAAAAATGATCTCTTGTTCCCCTGTGTCACCACAAAAACGTAGGCAGGAGACAATTCAGTGACTTTGTAAGAATGGTTCCCATAGGAGATGAGAAGAAAAGATTTATTTATGGTGCTTTGAATAATATTATTTTCAGAACTGCCGCTATAGAAATTGCAGAAAAAATTGCATGCCTTTGTTATTGAAAACAGTCTCCTAATACATATATTGTATTAAAAGCAGGGACTTCCACCTCCTCATTCACTTTACAATGTACATGCAAACAAAAAAAACCCGGCCTTTCTGAGCTGTACAGGTAAGTTCTAAACCAATAAAGAAGAGTTAATTATTTGCTTTCCTTTGTTAAATGTTTTCTAAGGAGTATTAATTATTCCCTGCTGTATTTGCAGTTGAATTGCCTTTTGCCTTTTCATTTACATTTTGGTCTTGATAACTAGTTCCCCGAATCGCAGGTGCACCCCTTCCCTAGGAGCTAAAACACGCCTCCAGAAGCCTGTAAATTTTAAGAAAAACATCAGCTCAGCGCTAGCACCAAATAGGAAAGGCAGAGCGGCCTGCACCATGACTCTTGCCCACTGCAAACTCAATGGGGCTTTAGCACTCTGCCTCTGACTTTCTCTTTGAATGAGTACAAACAGGGAAGAAAGCAGACTCAAGGGCTGGGAAGATGGATCAGTCAGTGAATTGCTTGCTGTGTAGTCACGAAGGACCCCAGTGCCATCTCTAATCATTCAGAATCTGCTTTATAAAAAGCCAGCCACGGTAGCATGTGCTTGTAATCCTAGCGCAGGGAAGGCAGAGATAGGTGGATTCTCAGGACTAGTCTAACTGGCAAACTCCAGATAAATAGGGGAGACCTTGTCTCCAGGGGTGGTTGGTGCTGGTGGATGCCATTCTAGCAAATAACACATGCAGCTGACCTCTGTCCTCTGACACACACGTGTACATGTGTACACACATACACACTACACACACACTGTGAAATGCACAGAAGAGGAGCTCAGAGACTGGCTAGGTCTCAGTGACTTTTTCATTAATTCCAGGCCACAGGGGCATCCGAAAACAGTGATGGGACTTGGTGAAGGACTGTGACTTATGCCAATGTCCATCAAATGGTCATTGCTGGAGACAGCAGCATCTTTAGGGTCAGTAAGTGTTCCCACTATAAACAACCGCACCGGTCCATCTCCTTACTGTTTTTTTCTATTCCAGCAGTCCACTGGACATCAGGACTACCCTCTGATGACAGACTGTCTTTGTTGACAGTGTTGTCCTCTCCTAGTGGCCCAGTTCCAGGTGCTGGGAACCGTGCCACCTGCTCACTCTGGCTCGTCCCTCACGGCCCACTAGTCTCAGGGACATTACTCTGCCAGCTCTCTCCCATCAAATCTTTCTTCCAGTTCTTATTCACCATCTCTATCAGTCAGAGTTCTGCAGAGAGGCAGAACTAAGAGGAGAGGTGAGTTCTTGTGAGATACGAGAGCCCACAGATGTTCAGGTCCCTCGCATGAAATGCCACAGTGTTTACACAGTCCATCCCTATTCTTCTGGAGTTTACTAGCAATCCTCAGCACACGGAGAATGCTCTGGAAAGGCTGTATAGGTAGCTGGCGCTATGCTGTGCTATTTATGGAATAATGACGAGGGGGGGAAATCTCCCTATAACCAATTTAAAAGTGATTTTTAATGACTATTTTTGATTTTTAGTTGCTGGAATTTGGGGCTATAAAACCCCTTCAGTTACAGAGGTCAGCTCTCTGTAGGTCAGAGGTAAATGACCTAGCAGCCTCCAAAGCTGGATCCTGCCTTAGTGTCCCTATGCGTAGGCCCCAAGGATCTAGAAAATTCATCATGAAGAGTGTTTCAGAGTCAACCAGGGGTGATGAGTGAGTGCTGCATCCTCCCCACCCTCTCAGAGTACATTTGCATATCCCAGACTCTGTGGAATCCCACAGTGAAGAGACTTTTAAAGAAAACCTATACTTTCTCAAGCTTAAGTGTAAGTTTGTTCCCCAACAATGACCAAGGCCACGTCCTTGAAATAACATGCCACAACATACACCTTAAAAAATGAGTCACTGTTAGATACATTTCCAGCTCCGAGACTAAAACTTAAAATCCGACCTATCACATAGATCCTGGGCTGGCCACATGGTTCCCTGCCCATGCTGTATAAAGTCTAGTTAGGTCATGTGGTTCTCTGCCTATGCTGCAGAAGGTCTGTGTAGGTCACATGGTTCCCTGCCCACGCTGCAGAAGGTCTGAGTAAGTCATGTGGTTCCCTGCCCACACTTTAGAAGGTCTGGATAGGTCGAGTGGTTCTCTGCCCATGCTGCAGAAGGTCTGGGCAGGTTGCTTAAGTTTTGGGATCTTCCTCACTGGGGCCCAGCTTTCACTGTTCTCACATTCCCCTGTCCAAAAGCCGACTTATCTACACATGTACCTTTTAATCCTTTCACACACAAAAAAAAAGTGGCTAAGATGAAAATGTGTTCATGCTCAGGGTTTAAATTCAGCCTATTCTTGTTTGCTGCAACCGTATTAAAGAATGCTTTTTTAATCTCTCTCTTCTCCAGACTTGCCAGGTTCTTGATGTCAATGGACCTATTGAATCCCACCTTTCAACTCCGAGCTAAGAAGGTTTGTTCAAAGATTATACATGTAACTTTTTCTAAAGGACTGATTTTCATATTTCCCTCCCCAGCTTCTCCCTTTTCAGCTTCCCGCCTCCAGAGCATTTGGAGACTGCTGTGAGCTTGCTTTTCAGCCTCCCTCTCTGGCTGGCCTTTTGTTCCCTTTGTTCCTGCTGCAGTTTTCCTTTCCTCCCTGGGGTCTGGAGATGCTCAGGAAGAGGGAAGGATGGAGGGGTGTTCTCTTTCTTCCCTAAGGACTCCATGTGGACAGGAAACCTAAGGAGTCCTTAAAGGAACAATAGGAGGTGAGGAATACAGAAGTAAACACACACACACACACCCTCCTGGTCTTTGAAATTCAACCCAGGGATGGAGGGAGATTGCAGAGCTTCAGTCATGAGTTACAGTTAGATGTCATTCCATGGCCACCACATCACATCACCAAGGCCTTGCTATTGGTTGGAAGTGAACAGGACTTTGGAAAGAATTGGGTTGCTCATTTTTCTCACCCCAACAAAGTAATGGAAAAATTATTATTATTATTTGCTAAGTGTGGCTTAATTTTAGAAATTGAAGGTCAAATAAAAGTGAAAAGTTCAGCATTAAAGGGTAGGTTTGAATTTCAACTTCACCAGCTCCTAGAAGGTCACATGACCTCAAGCTGACCTATGGAGTCTCTTTTGTTGTAGAATGAGGAGACGGCAGAATTATTTACAAGCTTCCTGTGCTTAGCTAGAAGCCAGGCAGAGAAGGCCCACAACGCACGGGAGCTGAAAGAACAGCTCTTTCATTTCTTTCACTTGGCATAGATTAAAGAAGGTCATTATTAGCAATAGTGGATTTCCCTAGAAATCTTCACAGAATGGAAAGTTGATGGCCTAAGCTGAACATGACTCTCGGAAGGTTCACGTTGTTTAAGAGGAACACTCAATGACTGTGACGTGGTGTAGAGTATCTGTTAGGGTTAGGAAGAGCCCAGAAACGTCAGTCTAGGCTCAATTCAAGCTATAGAAGGATGTCTGGCTGTTAGATAACAGCCATGGTTCTTCGGGAACCTGTGAACCAGGTTCCCCTCTACCAAAAGCTATGTGTCCCTTGCCTATGCTTAAAAGGGACACACGGCTCTTCACTGACATATATCTGTAGCACCTATCAGTATATCAAAGTTCATACCTGCCTCCAGGCTCCCTCTGTTCCTATTCATAGGTACCACCTATACATTCAAAGCTGCCACACCTGCTTCCTGGCCCTTCTAACCTCAGGTCCTGCTTTCTTCATCGGCAAGGTTTTTACCCCACCCCCGCTATTCTCACTATTTCCCTTCCTTGCTATCTCTACTGGGCTCTCCCCATTACTCTCCATTCTCACACAGATAACCCCAGCCATGGCCAGTCCTCTTCTTTTTTTTTTCTCTACTCTGGACTCTTCCAGATGCCTTCAGATACTTTCTCTCGCTGATGCACAGTAAAAACCTTCCCCAATCATGAACCAGCCATGTTGGTAGTTTCTTTATTGGTCCCCTCACATACAGTAACATGGCACCCAAACTGAGGGTGGTGTGGGAAAGATGGGTCAGGCAGGAGGCAGTGTTTGTGCTCAGGTGTGGAGAAGAGGAGGAAGGGCTAGATGCAAATGAGAAAGAAGTCCTGGGTGAGTGGCAGTTGGTACAGGGAAGCTACAGGGATGGTAAACGGTCATGTGACAGATTCCTAAAACCCTCCTGCTTTCCAGATGGTGTCTTCTCTTCACCTCCTCCTTAATGTAGCAATAACAAACCTGGTAAGTTTTCTTTTAGCTGTATGCCATCTCTTTAGTGTGGAGGAAAACAGTTGGGTTGCTGGCTTGTTTTTTGCACGCTGCTCATTTCGTCTGTACCTTAGTGTCTTGTCTGTTCTGTCCCTGAACATGCTTGCCAGTTCTGTAGCCGAGCATGCTTTCCTGTCTCACTACACAACATGAGAACCAGGTGGAGAGAGTGGGCAGGAGAGAGAGTGGTTTAAGAAGACAGAGGAAAGAGTGGCATCTGAGAGGCACACAGCTACATAGGCAAAGCAGACCGTACTAATACGATCTCCCAGTTCCAGTTATCCCACCTGATGCCAGCTTTTCCCATGTGCCACAGAGAATTCCTAGCCCCTTGGGGCTGTCCTTGGCATACCAAATTTAAAAAAAAAAAGCCATAGGTGTCTGAGTGCTCTCTGGAGGCAGGCATATTGAGGGCCACAGCTGTTAAGTTTAGAGATGATGGAACGATTACCTGTCCAAGGGACCGCCAGTCCAAACCTGCGCTGCCGATGTACACATGCTGCTTGTCCACAATCCAGAAGGACGATTGCAGCCGGCCCTTGTTGTAGGCGGTCATGTTCATGTATGTCACCTCAGCTCCTAGGAGGGCAAGCAGACACCAGTCAGTCTCCACTCCCAGACCCTGCTTCCACTGGCAATCAGACATCTACAAGCACCCATAGGCTTACTGACTACAGTGGAGACTTGGGGAAGCCAGGTATTTGCATGAGGCTGGGGTGGTGAAGGCTCTCATGATGCTACTTTGTTCCCCACCCTAAAAGAAGAAAAAGGATTTGCTCGTGTTTATGCAGAGGAGGCTCTGTACATCGTGGCAAGACCATGGCTTCTAAATTGCCCAGATCAGCACGAAAACCCCATTCCCTCTGGCTATTGGTGAGGTAGGAATAGTACACACCCTCTTCTCATTATTATGGAATAATGGTAATAAAATTTTGCAATTTCTAAAAGAATGTCAATTCACCATTACACCTGTCCCAGTAGGAAACCAATCTGCTGATGTTTCCTATACCTTATTTCATTCATCTGCTCTTTCCATTGTCTTCACTTCCCCACCTACCATATTAATCGTGTAGTTTAGATTTAGCCTCTTCTTGCCCTTTACTTAATAGTTCTTAATTCCAACCATGATTATCCAGGTCTTAATGGGATGGGACCCAGAGCAGTAAACTGCCACCAACACTGTCATGAAATTCAAAGAACGGGGGAACCAAAACCCACCCCAAGAGCTGAATGTGACCAATTGCTTTAATCAGAATGTGGTGTATATAATCCACGGTCATGTCTTGAAGCATTGCAATCCCAAATGCATTGACAGCATTAGTTCATTCTGATTCAAGGGCGTTTAAATGTATTAAAGTCAATTCTCTTCAAAGAGCAGACTTCCATGTACGTATTTAGTGAACTAAGCGATTCTGTCCTCAGACACTCAGTGCTAATGGGGAGGCCATCTCTCGGACACATTTCCTTGTCAGAATCGTGATTACCAGGAACACACAACACTGCACAATAAGGACGCTGCTGGGATATTCGAAAAGAGGGATGTGATTTACACCATGAATTTGACCTCTCACTAGGGAAAACGCAAACCATGCCTCTTGTCTCCGTGAGACAAGGATGAAGGATCCGTGGGGACAGGAGCACCCTGACAGATGTCCTCTGAGAGTGGAACAGCTTAGCCTTTCTTCCGATTTTCACTCTGAAAACAAAGGTGTGTGGTCCTTAGCTTTTAGCCGTCCTGAAAGAAGAGCCATGGAAGAGTGATAGATCCCAGGGGAGGAGCCACCAGGCACAGCAGAATTTGAATATCAGCACAGGAGGTCATCATCATCTGGGTGTGTGTGTGTGTGTGTGTGTGTGTGTGCGCGCGCGCCTGACCCTGTGCCCCTGCTAATCCTACAGTCATATTCAAAATTCTCTGTCCTTCATTTCCCGTTTCTAACATGTTTTCTCAAGTATATTTGGGTCCCAAATAGCATTACAAAAACACATTTGTCTCTGGCTTTTGAACCAACATGTATCAGCGTGTGTTTCATCAGTCATTATAGTTTTCTGGAAAATCTTTCAGATGTTCTCCGAGAGCCGGGTCTGTGGCAGATTCTATCTTATTAATCCGTCCTCTCTTCAGAAAAGGGCCATAGTCGGTCTGCTCCTATAAGCTTCACTTTTGTTACCCAGTATGGCTTAATCAGTTTACTTCACACGTAGGGAATTCATTGGCTTGAAGGCTAATGGGGAACACTGAAGAGTAAGTGTCCCCATGATTACACATCTCTGCTTTCAATACATTCAGTAAGGGGGAGGCAGAAACATGGAAAGTATCAGTTAACACCCCAGTTGTGGAAAGAGTGGATCCTGTTCAACGGAGATGGCTCAGTGGACAAAGTATTCGTCACACAAGCTAACAGCCTGAGTTTGAAATCCCAGAACCCAACTCAAGTCAAACACAGCATCTCACATCACAATTCCAGTGCTTCCATAGTAAGATGAGAGGTAGAAACAGGAGACTCCCTGAAAGCTATGGGCCAGCTCACCTGACACAGAGTAGCAGGAGACCCTGTTTCAAACAAAGTGAAGTGTGAGCCCCAACATCCGAGATTGATCTCTGGCCTGTACACTTACACCATGGCACTTATGTCACATACACACATGTACACAAACACATACATATATATGTACATACATGAGCATGCACACATATTCATACACAAGTATTCACACACATTCACATATGTATGGACACACACACATACTTACCAGACATATGTATACACATTTATACACAAATATGCACACACGTACTCACATACCTATGTACCACTCATTCATACACACATATACACACATGTATGTACACAATACATGTATACACATCTACAGTGAAACTGAAGAGCTCACTGCAGTTCCAACATCTCTTCAAATATCCTGAAATCACAATGAGCAATTTTTAGGTGACTCATGAAAGTGTCTTTTTTTTATGATTTGGACTTACAAGGGCAATTTTTAGGAGCTGTCTCTTCCTTCTTACATGTTTTCCTGACCACTAGGATATTCTTCCTCCCGCATAAAGCCATGCTCTAATTATTATTTCATACTTCAACAGTTTAGATGCTCCCCAAGTAGCAAAGTCACACAGCTTACCTTTCTCAGATTAATGGAAGAGGCAAGCATTCACTGGGACATTAATCAGAGCAATTTTAAAACAATAAAAACGAATCTAAGAATAAAACACTTAGAACTCCCAGGCTTCCATGGTAAAAATTGGCCATTGCCCTGTGCAGCTACTAGGAGCTGATGGAATCTCTGAGACGTGAGGCTAACGGAAGATATTTGGCCACGTGAAGGGATTGTGGGAGCCCTTCCTTGCCTCCTGGACACCCTGAGATAAGAAGCTTAGCTCTAGCCTTCACTCCTCATTTTAGAGCAGGAGACTTAGACTCTGGATTTAAACCACCAAACTGAAAGCCAAAACTAACCTTTCTTCTCAGTTAAAAATCCCGGGGTTCTGTTTTGCTTTTTTTTTTTTTTTTTTTTTTTTTTTTTTGAGACGGGGTCTCACTACGCAGCTCTTGACAGGCAACACCTGCATTGGCCTCCCGAGTCCTGAGATTAAAGGTGTGCTCATGATTTGGAATCTTAAAAATTCAGTAGAAGCAATCAACTGTTTGACTGACAGCACTGGAAACAAGCACGGATCCAAATGTTCTGATTATGTGAAAATTGACAACCCAGGACACTGAGAGACTAAAACTCTGATTGAAAAGTCAGTGCATGACAGAACTATTTTGGGTCAACTAACATCTCAATGAAAATCTCAGGGAAAAAAAAAGAAATTCCCTCCAAAGCAGGAAATTTATGAAGGGGAAAAGATGGTAACTAAAGCACCAAGTAAGAAATGGCAGAGTTTGACAGAGATATTTGATGTGATTTGAATGTGAAGTGTCTCCGGTTAGGACAATGTGTATAAACACTTGGTCCCCAGTTGGTGACCCTGTGTAGGAAGTTGGTAGAACCTTTAAGAGGAGGAGACTTGTTGGAGGAAGTGGATCACTGAGGATGGGTATTAAAATTTTATAATCTGCTTCACTTCCTGTTACCTTGCTGCTTCCTGACTGTTGACGTAATGTGACAAGATGGTCACCTGTTCCCGTGGCCGTCCTGCCCCGCCTTGATAGACTGTGTCCCCCAAAACTATCAGCCCCAATAAATCTTTCAATAAATCTCTATTTCTTTAAATTGTTTGTGACAGGTTTTTAGCCAAAGTAACCAGAGAAGCCACTATTGCTCTGTCCATAATCCAATCATGGTAGTTCTAGAGAGAACCAAAATCAAACTGAGAGAAACTATAAAAAAAGCAAAATCTCGAAAAATTGAAAAATAATTTTTTTTTCTTTTTTTTCGAGACAGGGTTTCTCTGTGGCTTTGGAGCCTGTCCTGGAACTAGCTCTGTAGACCAGGCTGGTCTCAAACTCACAGAGATCCACCTGCCTCTGCCTCCCGAGTGCTGGGATTAAAGGCGTGCGCCACCATTGCCCGGTTGAAAAATAAAATATTTGAAAAGCCTACCAACAGCTGATTAAAAAAAGAAAACAGACTTCACACACCATATCCCGCCAATGGAGGTCGCAGAAGCTGTTGGGGTGAATTGGACAAATCAAAATGCTAACATGCAGGGATTATGTCATGTAATTTTTAATGGTAACAAAGACCAGGAAACCGAGGACAAATGAATCTGTGTTTGTGAAAAGGATTGAAAGTAATTTTGTTCTTCTAACCAAAACACAGATTCTTCCAGGAACTAATAAAATTTTAGGTGCTATTTACAAATGAAAAGATTTTATATCTGTGCAATTTGGGGTAGATGAATTTAATTTTACTGGGGAAAACTGTGGTGGGAACTGCAATACGTGCATTGCCATTATACTCCCCTGTTAGAAGGGAGACTCGTTAGATTTTAATCTTTAAATGCGTGTTTAATGCCATTCAAGCTTGATTACTACAAGCTAACAGTCACAACTGTCTTACTAAAACTGCTATGCTCACATGGTGCTTTAAATGAAAAAGACATCAAAGAATTATGGAGAATTAGCTCATTTTGTATGGCTATGCTGCCCTGGGCATGCCTGGTCTGATCTTAGGAACTAAACAGGCTCAGGTCTGGTTAGAATTTGGATGGAAGAATTAGCTCATTTCTCAGCTTTATATCTAAGACAAGTGCAAGAGTATGATTCTCAGGGGAAGGATATGACTTGCCTGACGCGACAGTGGCAAATACCTCCAACCCTTACTCTCCTCTTCTCTTTTTTGCAGTGCTTGGGGTCCAATCCACTGTCTTGCATGTGGTAAGCAAACATTGGGCACTGAGCTACATCCACAGCCCAGACCCCAGGTCTTGACTGCCATGTCAGGGCTCTGCTTGCATCATGACCAGAATCACATGACAATCTTTTCTAATAACTATAGAGACTTTTCTCTTACAAGTGGTAATGTGTGAAACTTATTATAAGAGATTTAATATCCTTAACTAAAGGTCAAAAGAAAATAAGAAAGAATAAGGGTGAGGGATGAGGAGCAGAGGGATGGGAGGAAGGAAGGAGAAGATGATATATCTTCCAAGTCTAGGTTTTGCTCATTAACTCAAGGAGGGAGCACAATGATGGCTTTAGGAGTCCAATAGACATGAAAAGAAACATCAGACTAATGGAACGATTGAATGAATGTGAGCATCTCTTCTCTGTCTATGGCTGTAGGCAATCGCTTGTGACCTCCATTAAGATCAGAGTAGACCTAACAAGCAGCAAAGGCCCCAGTACTGTGAAGGAAATGAGATAGAAGAACAAGCCTTTGTATTTGGGAAGCATGGTTAAATTAAACTTCAACGCTGGTTCCATTCCAAGCCAAAATTCATAACAAAAGGAGACATCAGACAGTTAGACAGTACTTACTAACATGACTTAAATAAAACTCCCAAATGTTGACATTTCGATTGTTCCTTCCTTTGAAAACCAATAGTTTCAACATTATTCTTCTTTCAAGAATGTTGTGTTCCACTGCAAATGAGATAGGAATTGCTTTCTTTATCAACTTCTCACAGATTTGTGGAAAGGGAAGTAAAAAGGTTTTCTTCCCTGTGTTCCTTTCAGCCAACCTTGTATCCAGTGAATGGGGATTTCTCCTGACAGCTGTGGACAGCTAAATTCTTGGTGGCTTGGTGCCCAGGTTTCTTACAAACCCACCCAGTGCCCATTAGCTCTGAGTTCCTATTAATCTTACACACACATACACACACACACACACACACGACAGGACAAGGACGGGGAGATTGAAACACTCTGTGAAGCTGCCAAGGGTAAAAATGAAATCACATGTGAGATAAGGAGAGGAGACTTCATGGAGAAGAATGAGAACATATGAATTTGTCTTATGAAGGGAAATAGAGACACCTTCAATCCAGGTCAAGTAATAATCCAAAGTCAAGAACCTGCTGAACTCCCTGCTCTTCCCAGAGCTGTTGGTGTCCTGCTTCCTCTCAGTGAAGGGCTGTTCTGGACTAGAGTTCCCTGCCACACACCTCCCAGAGAGGGACACTGTAAACTGTGGTCCTTTCATCCAGTTCCCTCTTGGCTGTCTATGTAGAAAGTGAGAAATTATTTCCAGGAAACAACCACTGAGGAGAAAGAGAGAACTTGAACCATTTCTGGTTTCCATGACCACTATGTGAGAGTCAACATTTCTCAGGGAGGTATAGAAGGGACTGGGGTGGTGGGTGCCTCGTCTGAATGGGGTCAGAAACAAATCGAGTTGTGTTCTTATAGAAGAATGTCCTCTCTAGCACCCTGTGTGGACACTCGTGGTATCTATGAGCCAGGAGGTGGCTTCCTGATAGACACCAAGTCTTCTGGTGCCTTCGTCTCAGAGTTCTCAGCTTCCACTGTTTTTACAAATGAATTCTTGTGAGGCATAAGCCACGCCACATGTGATGTGTGGCTATAAGATACTTGTTCACAAAGGTTTTGAGTAAAAGCAGCATAAATGATTTTATTATCTATCTATCTATCTATCTTCTATCTATCATCTATCTATCTATCTCTCTATCTATCTCTCTATCTCTCATCTATTTATCTACCGATTCCATGTTGCAATAATCATATTTTAGAGGCATAGGATTAAATATAACATCACTAAACTATTGAGGGATTTTCTTTACTTAAAACAGGTGATTTCTAAGAAATGCTTCAGAGGGCCCTGATGGAAATTAACAGAAACCACAGCGACCAAATTCTGTATTTGTTTTCACAAGTTTCCCATTTGGTCTAATATTTTGTGGAACTCTTTTTAAATTTTAAAATAAAAGTCTTTAGTCAAGATGTAAGCTACTATTTCCCAGTCTCCAGAAGGAATTACCTTTGTATTGGAAAAATATATTTTCCCCAAACTAACCTATAAGCCTTCTGCTTTAAGTCAATAAAATTTAAATATTACCAGGTGATATAAAGGGAGAATTACACCATGGGAAATACTTGATCTTCAACAAAATACAACTTCTGAGTACAGTCTTCATAAACTATTTTCTACAAGGCAAGGGATGAGGGGGGCATCACCTGCTTCCAAAATCCAGGCTCACTATTGGTAGGAGGGCAAATATCAGACTAAACTAACTTAGCCATAGGTTCTGGCGGCCATTTTTTCCAACTTTGAATTTCTCTTTCTTCAATTCCCCATTTTGAAGAATGCGATCCTGGTTGCAAAGCATCCTTTAGATGGAAAAGGGTTGAGAAAGAATTTATCTTACAGTCTACTGAAAGTTGACAGCTGTGATACCCCAAATAAAAATAAGAGGAAAACCTGAGCACGGCAAAGCTGTTGTTACTGATGAAGTGATGAACAGAGCGTGTGTGAGGTAGCCTGGCATGGCTCAGGAGAGTCCCCTAAATTTATTACTCGCAAATTTCCTTCCAAATGTTTGAAGAATAAAAATAGTGAGGGGATTAGGTAAAGAAATGACCAGACTCCACAATTCTGTACAAATACCAGAGGTAGCTGTTATTTTCACCTCAGAAAATATGCATGAGTAATGCATTGTATCCATCACATTTCATGTCACAGGATAGGTAAATAAAAATATTTCTATGGGTGGCAGGGAAAGAAAAAAAGTTATTAATGTATAACTTCTAATTCTAACCTGCCCTTCCAGACATGCTCTGCAGTAATCGAGGTCATTCTGCTAAGTGTCCTGAGCAGACAGTGAGCATGGGTTTGGAGTCTCCTTCTGTGACTAGAGCTCCTATTTTCTTGGCTACTTATGGCTGGGTACCTGTCATGGCTCACCTGTGCTCTGCTTACACCCAGACCAAGACTGCCAGATGAAGGAGAATAAAATGAAGCTTCGGGTTGAATTAGAATTTCAAATAAGCAATAGTACTGATTAAGTAGTTATATAAGTGCAGCCTATATACAGCATTTGAGTCAATATTTACATTGTATTTCCTAAATTATTTTCCTAGCAACAGTACTCAGAGGAATGCAACTCTTACACACTTGTACACGCAACACAGCCTATGCGTCCACCATTAGTGTCACAGTTTGAGCATGTTCCCATGTTTTGGTTGCTGCTTTTCTGTTGCTCACTCACCACACAAAAACCAGGGAAACCAGCGACTTCTCTGCAACCTGCTGGGGCACAAACATTCCTTTCCAAACGCAGCTGAACGCTAGCCTGTTCACCCATCTCTAAGGTAACATGCAGAATTGTCTATAGACTCCAATCTCTTTTCAATCAGAGGCAAGTAATTTCCTTTAGTTTAAGTTGTTTTGTGGCACCTACCTGCCAAAAATACATAGACAGGTGGATGGCATATGCAGAAGAAAAGAGCAACTGGCATATGAGAAAATGTTAACGGGGGAATATTAGCTGTATGGTTACTTTTTTCAATGCTGTGACCACGTATTTGATTATATTAGAAAAATGAGAAAAAGAAAAAGAAAAACTTCACCTTTTAAGAGTCCCCAGCAGTTATAAGACCCCAAAAGTCTTTGATTTTTCTTTTCAACTCAAATACCAAAACTTAAACAGCACAAGGAAAACATCTGAACACAATGTTCTCTTCTTATGCCACATGTCACATCCAAGTGACAACTGAGTGTTTGCAAATCTCATCGGAAGGCTTCTAGGTGACTTCCCAGACCTGACAGCGTAGTTATTTGAATGAGCAGGAAAATGACAGGGAAGGTGATTTGCTACCATCGGCTGCCATGTTGACTCTGGTAATTTAACTGCCTGGGAACCAGCCCTGCAGGACAAAGAGTTCCAGGCAATTAGGAAGATTCAAGGGGCTCACTAGTCAGATTTGTGCTCAGGCTGGTGTGGGTACAGGTTTCTCCAGCTTTCACACCCACCAGTTCACTCAAAGTGGTGTCTGGTCTCAGATCCTACTGATTTCCCATTATTTATTCCTGGGCTTGCTATGAGGATCTTTGAATAGAAAGAAATTGCTTTATATCAGTTTATGTACACACATATCACACATATGCACATGCATATGTACATGTGTGCATGTGCACACACACACACACTCACACACACACTCACACACATGTTTATGAAGGAGGAAACAAAACCTATAGGTTAAATTATCCAAAAGCAAGTACATCCAAATCAGAAGTACATAAAATAATTCTTCATCTTCATTTTTATCTTGAATTCTTTGATCACAGTCATCTAGTTGCTCTGTATGTTTACGTGGCAGGTGTGCAGAGGTCAGATACAATTTGCAGAAGTCAGTTCTTTCCTTCTGCTGCATCACGCGACTCCCACGGATCGAGGTCAGGACATCAGCCTTGGCAGCAAGCACTGCTACCCGCTGAGACACCATGCCAGCCCATTTTTGTCTTTTTAAATGGAAGAGCCTTTGAAAACCTCATTTCAATGATTTTTTTAAATAATACACACTGATGAAAAGATAGACTCTTCAACAAACTGTGGGGGGAATGGATGTTTATATGCAAGAGAATGAAACTAAATCTTTACCTCTCATCCTGCGCAAAAGTCAACTCCAGGTGAACCAAAGATCTCAGCATGCAGCCAGAAAGTCTGAAACTGCTTGAGGAAAAGGTAGGGCACACTTTACAAGTTATGGGTACAATGGGCTCAATAGGTTATCTTTAGGGATATACATGTATATGCAAATACTATATGCATGCACTACTAATTAAAAAGGAGTCCATGCGTTTGAAGGAGATGGGGGAGGGGGGAGAAGCACGTGAAAGGATTTAGAGGGAAGAAAGGAAAGATGGAAACATTACAATTAAATTGCATTCTCAAAAGAAACGGCAGAAAAGATATAGGTCTAAGGAGTCTTTAAACAAGATTCCAGCCATTCCAGAAGTAAGGCTGACAACTGACAAGTAGGACATCATGAAACAGAAAGCTTCTGCTCTGCCAAGGAAATCATCCACCAGGTAAAGAGACAGCCTATGGAATGGGTGATAAGCCTGCATTCGCTAATAGGGGACTGATGTCGAGAACACACAAAGAACTCAAGAAATTCAACATGAACAAAAGAAATAACCGTGGAAAAGAACAGAGTTCTCAAAGGAAGAGCTATGAATGTTCAATAAACACTTTAAAATTTGTTCTACATTTTTGCCAACAGGGAAATGCAAATTCAAGTTTCTTTGAGATTTCATTTCATACCAGTCAGAATAGCTGCTGTCAAGAAGACAGGTGGCAACCAGTGCTAGTGAGACTGTGGAGAGCAGTTGTCCCTTCTTCCCTGTTGGAGGGAATGCAGACTGTTGTGTGTCAGGGCATCTCCAAAAGCTAAAAATAGAACTACCCTATGACCCAGCTACACCACTACTGGCTACACACCCAAAGGACTCGTGTGACAGAGTTTGGAGGATATGCACGTTATCGCTGTTCTGTTCACAACAGCAAGGACATAGATGTCAACCAGCTGGTGACTGGGATAACGAAGATGTGGCAGATAGACACAACAGAACACTGCTTGTCACTAAACAAAGGTGAAATTATAGAATCAGTGAGAAAATTTATGGAGCTGGAAAATATCATACTGAGTAAGGTAACCTAGGCCCAGAAAGCAAAGGCAATATATTCTTTCTCCTATGTAAATATTAGCTTTACATTTTTAAATTTATATGTTTAAGTTGGAATGAGTGCCCATAGAGATCAGGGATCAGGACGAGAGCCATGGAACTGGGGAAGAGGGAGGTCTTCAGTGAAGAGATATAAAACACAGAGGAAAGTGAGGGGATTCCTAGTGCTGGGTAGGCTTAAAAAGAGGGTTTTGATAGGACAAGGAGACAAGTCAACCAAAGCTTAAACATAAATGTTGATTCTATTTTTTTCTATTCTTCCTATGCATATGTGGACAGAAGTTTCTGTCCCGCCCAACCCCATAGCCATTCAGTCCCAAATAAAAACATAGAAGCTTATATTAATTATAAACTGTTTGGCCTATTGCTCAGGCTTATTATTAACCAGCTTTTACAACTTAAATTAGCCCATACTTCTTAACTATGTTTAGCCACATGGCTTGGTGCCTTTTCTCAGTAAGGTATTCTCATCTTGCTTCCTCTGCATCTGTCTGGTGACTGTGTCTCTGCTTTTTCTCTTCCCAGAATTCTCCTAGTTTGGTTGCCCCACTTTTACTTTCTGTCTAGTTACTGACCAATCAGCATTTGAGAAATCTCCACAGTGTACAAGAGTATTATCCAACCAGAAACATTTTTTTCTCTTCACATTCTGATCCCATTTAAAATTTGTGGCTATTTATGTTTTTAAAATTGAAAAGTAATTATAATTGTAAAGTATCTCTGTGTATTGAAGATATTTATCTTTCATACAACACACTAATTAATTAGTAGGGCATTAGTAGATCTCTGGGCCTTGTTCCTGCCAGATAAGAGCTCCACTACCGCTCTAGACCCTCAGCCCCATTTCAGGCATTCTAAACTCAAGGAAAAAGCTACCTCCGAAACATTATGAAAATTAGTGTGGGCAACCATGGGCAAGGGCAGCTATGCTTTATTACTTGATAAATATTATAGGACAATGCTGTCAGGTTTCTATGCTGGGCCTCTAACAGGATGTCACATATCTTTTTTATACACTCATTCCAGTAGTTTGAATGTATCTTCAGGTTGATGTGACATTCTTAATGGACAAGGAACATGGTGAATGTTCTGCCTGTGGTACAGCTGCTTCTTTACACTGGATGCTAACTCTTCCATCCGTCTTCTAGGGATCTACCCATGCCAGGGGCTCTGCCTCATCCTCTGTATTTCACATGGCAACTAAGGCCTGGAAATTTACCAAACGATTCCAATGGCCTTGATCATGTAGATTAGTCACTTCCCCATGAAGTGTTCTAGTTCATTCTGTTGCTGCTGTGAGGGAAGGAAAGGGTTATTTTGGTTTACACTTTCAGGCCAGGCTCCATCATAGAGGGAAGACAAGGTGGAAACTCAAGACAGGAACCTGGAGGCAGGAACCATGTGAGCTGGCTCACTCATGCTCAGGTTCAGTTCCCTTATTTCCAGGCCCGGGAATGTTACTCCCCACAGTGGGCTAGGGCCACCTACATCAATTACCAATCAAGACAGTCCATCGACAAACCCAATGCAGCATTTCTCAGTTGATGTTTTCCTCTCAGATGACTCTAGGCTGTGACAGTTGGTGCGGACTAGGATACAGGAATCCCTAGAGCTACTCTGCACTCTCTCTATTGATTCCAATGCCAGTTACAGTCAGTCATCAGAAGTCAAACAAAGGCCAATCGAGAGCCCTGTGATTCACGCACACCATCCTTTAACTTCCAAAGCTGTCCTGGAGACAACTCTATATTCTATTAGTTCCCGTGTCAGTTTCTTAGTTTCCAAGGCGTTTGCCCATGTCATTTGCACAGCCTCCCACTAGCTTTTAAGTGCCTCAAATTCCTGATCTTTCTGTGTGATGTTCCTCTTTCCCATTCCTAGTATTAGCAAGGCTCTTCTCCACACCTCCTCTTTTTTTCTTGAGCAGTCTACCTACCCAATGGGTTACAGAATTATCAAGCTCTTCAAAAATCAACTTTGCTTTAATTGAATTTTTCTGGGTGCATTTACTTAATTAAAATTAGCATTTAATAGTTTGTCTTCTCTGCTGCATTCTTGAGGTTAGGATTTTCTTGGTATAGATTCATGGGTGACAATTCTTCAGCTTCTCCTATTTTAGAACATGGGTATTTAAGAAAGTCCCATTCCATCTAAATACCATCAGCTGTATTCCACACATTTTGGTATACTGTTTTATAGAAAAATTTAAAAAAAATTCTTTATTTCCATTGTGAGATCATGGTCAAGCATTTTTTATGATAAGTAACAGGAAGTTTCATTTCCAATGATATGAAAGTTTTGTAGTTATCATTTTTCTACTAGTTCCTAACTTGGTTTCACTGCAGTCATAGGATATATTCAGCATAACTGAAATTCTGTGATATATGATGAGTTTGCTTATAGGTCATAATTTTTAGGCTGACTACCTTTTAGGATATCCCAGTTGGAAAGAGCGAGCACATGTTGAAGTGTTCTGCATACATTACTTGGGCCGTGTTTGTTCACAGCTCAAATCTTTTACTCGTACTGATTTTTCTTGTGGCTTCTATTAGTGTTCAAATCTCCAGCTAAACACCTCTCCTTGTAATTCTGCCAGCTTTTGTTTTCCATTGTTTGAAATTTTTCTCCATATAAAATTAGTATAGTTATGGCTTCCTGTTGCGTGAGCTTTCTGATCTTATGGTAGGACTGTTTTATCTCTGGTAATGACAAATGAAAGCAGCATGTGCTATTAGGGCTGGTATATTAGCTCTCCTGTAGTTAACATCATATGGAAAACATTTGTCATTTCTTTCCCGGTCACATTTTCTGTGGCCTAAAATATATAAAGTGGGATGTGTATACATGTGTGTGCACATACACATATTAATCCAGCCTGACTTTTTTTATCTTTCAACTTGAAATTTGACAGTTTTTTTTGTATAATTACTAATATATTAAAAACATCAACTTGCAATTAGTTGTTCAATTATCTAACCAACTCATTCAGTAGTAGCCGTGAACTTCATAATTGTGGTTTTGAATTAGTAGAATCTGACCCGACACTTCCATCATGCACACAGACTGTGGGCACAGCACACACTTGCACGCTTCACTGTCACTGCCTCTCCCCTCTGTCATGTCCGAGTTTTGGTCTTGTATTTTAATTCCCCATATGGTTTAAGTCTCAGAAGCGAGAGCCTATCCTGTTCTGTAGCTACAAATACTGTCTAGAGGCTGGTAACTTCCCAGACTGTACTTTTAACCCTGACTCTTCTTTGTACTTGAAATGCACAGAAATCAGACCTAAATCTACCTAACTACTTGCCTATGCAGGAAACGCAAAGCAGAGCTCACTAAATCATACAGTGCTTCAAGTCAGCCCCAAGTGCAAGCAAGCGATTTCCTCTACTAAACTTCCTGTGTCGGGAGATGTAGACGGCTTGTACTCCCCCATTCATAGGGAAGTCCTGACAGCCATTCTTGATATATTTACTCATCTCAACCCTCATAGCTGATATATTAAATAATTTCTACCAGTTCAAGTCCCAACAGGTGCTTTTGAATATGTATATTTCCTCTGTTCTCTTTAGTCCAGGACACTTCTGTCTGCTTCCTGAGATCCAACCACACTCTACCAGTTTGTTCCTCTGCCTCAAGTCTCCTCTGGCTCATCCTCCACGAACAGCCAAAATAGTCTTTAAAATTTCAGATAATTTCCAACAGAGACTGGCTGTTGTGGGATCTTTTGATTGCACTCTGACCTTTTTGAGACTACCAATAAAGTTAAGCCTTGAATTGGAGGGCAGAGCCAACATTCAGCTGGCCAGAGTTAATCACAGAGGTTTTGGTGAGCCCAGAATAAGATAGAGAGACATAGGAAGGAATAGGGAGGGCCTGAGGAAGATTCACACCCCCTTTCAATCCGGGAAGCGTGGAGAGGTAGGGTCAGATGATCATTTCTCTATCACTTTGTGGATCTATCAGGTTTACATCCGAATATCTGACTCTCGGGTTTTATCCAATAATAGACCAATGAAAGTCAATTGTCATGTTGCAGAAACACAATAAATATTCCTTGAAAGAATGGGTAGATGGATGGATGAATGGATGGATTTAATAGCTTGCTGAAGGTTCTAGAACAACAGTTCTCAACCTATGGGTCACGACTCCTTTAGGGGTGAATGACCCTTTTACAGGGGTCACATATTGATACCGTGCATATCAGATATCTACATTACAATTCATCACGGTAGCAACGTTACAGTTATGAAGTAGCAATGAAAATAATTTTATGGTTGTGGGTCACCACAACACAAGAAACTGTATTAAAGTTCTCACTACTAGGAGGGTTGAGAACCACTGTGTTAGGAGGTCTTTCTTATTTCGTCATACCACGAAGCTTTACTCAGGACCCAGGAAGAGCGTCAGCCTTTGCCTTCTGGCTAGTCTTGTTGAATACAAACAACTACGCTTTGCCAAATATCACAATAAACATTATCAAATAACCAGATTATATATAAGTAGAGCCATAGAGCGTTTTTAGAACTTTTTGTGTATGTGTATACATGTGTTCATGCATATGCACATGTATGTGTGTGTGCACGCGTGCGTATGCACAAGCTGAGGTCAGAAGTGGATGTCAGGTATTCTTAATCATGCCCCACTGGTTTTTCTTGGAGGCTTTCTCACTGACTCTGAAGCTCATGGATCCACTAGGCTCGCCAGTGAGCTCTGGGCACTCTCCTGTGCTGCCCACACCAACCACTGGGCTTTCAGGAATGTGCTGCTGTGCCCAGATTTTCCACAGGGCTGAGGATCTGAATTCAAGTCCCCATGGTTGTACGGCAAATCACCTAACCAACTGAAGCAGCTTCCCGGACCTAGGCCTTTCCAATGCAATTTGAAGCTGCTCAACGGAACAGGGTGGATGATTTTCTTATCTCCCAAGGCCTCCTCGAAGCACATGATTTTTCCAAACCCAGCAATACTGACAAAAATCAAGCATCTGGGCACTATGGCAAGAATGAGCACAAGAGATCCCTTCTATCATCTATGACCTGTACCATGAACTGCATCTTTTAGTCTCCTCATCTGTGAAACAATATGTATTGTGGATAAGACCATAAAAACCATAAACGGTAGTGATACCCACACCTCAGGGGTGCCAGAGGATAAGAACGCAGGCAAAGCAGGAGAAAACCTATCAGGAGCAGCTGTCTGTGGTGGAATATTCCTCTACACTGTGTGAAGATGTGCCATTGTGATGGGTTTACTAAAAAGCTAAACAACCAATAGCTAGGCAGGTGGGACTTCTGGAGACAGAGAGGTCTCAGGAGAAGAAAAAGGGAAAGATGCCCCCAGACACGGAGGAAGTAGGATGGACAAAGTGGAGATGAGGTAATGAACGCATGGAAGAACATAGATTAAAAATATGGGTTAATTTAAGTTATACGAGCTAGTTAGAAACAAGCTGAAGCTAAGGCCTAGCTCTCATAATTAATAACAAGTCTCTATGTCACGTTTTGGTGAGCTTCCCACCCAAAGAAAAATCCATCTACAACTGTCATCATTAACTGTAGTGATGAGGCGAGCAGGCCTGCTTTTCGTCCCGCCCGGTTCCCGCATGGCTAGCTTACCCCAGAAATACTTACACAGAAACTGTATTCATTTAAACACTGCCTAGCCCATTATATCTAGCCTCTTATTGGCTAACTCTTACATATTCGTTTAACCCATATCTAGTAATCTATATCACCACAGTGTCGTGGCTTACAGGGAAAGATTCAGCATGTCTGACCTAGCGGCTGGCTCCATGGCATCTGCCTGACTCTGCTGTCTTTCTCCCAGAATTCTGTTTTGTCTACTCCACCCACCTAAGGGCTGGCCTATCAAAAGGCCAGCCAGTTTCTTTATTTCACCAATGAAAGTAACAAATGGACTGAAGACCCTTCTCCATCAATTAACATAATTATAGGCCAAAGGTATTTTCAGGAAACAATATTATTTTTGTTTTTCTTCAGAGGTTTCGCTGTTGCCCAATCTGGATTTGACATTACAGTCTCCTTCCTGCCTCTTTCTCTCAATTCTTGGTATTATGGACAGTCACTGCCATGCCTAGATGGCACACCGTATCCCTGCCCTCCCACTGTGGAGAGTGTATAGCAAGTTCACAACTGAATACACAACCCAAGCCCCACGCCTTGACCACTGCAGGAAGGTTTGACTGTTAGGGCCTGAGTCGCATCTTTCTCTTTATTCATTCAGCAATCTTCACCCTAGCAAAAAATCAACAGGAGGGGGGCTTATGTTGTCTAAGTAAACTGAGTCTGAAGCAGGGAAAAGAAGGAACATTGCTTTGGGAGGCAGCTGAGCAGGAAGCTTACTGGCACAAATGCTGGACTGGCAGCATTTACCTTGTATCCTAGGGGCTGCTGGTGCCCTCCAATAGGGTGTGGGGGAGGGGTGGAGGGCGAAGAGAGTTGACAGGTGAATTGAAGGAGTAACGTCTAGTGTTCTATTGCACAGTAGGGTGACGGGTTGACAAGAACTAATCAAATATTTCACCTACCTAAGGGAGAAGATCTTGAATATTCCCAATGCAAATAAGTGGGGTATTCCTGAGTGAGGGCCATGTTGATGGCTATAGAATGTACAGATGTGCTAAGACACCACAGTCCATCACACTATGTGTAGTTACTAGCTATCATTGCTGTAAAACTATAGAAAGAGATTGCATATGACAAATCAGGGACTTGAGCTATGGCTCAGAGGTTAAAAACCTGGCTCTCACAGAGGACCCAAGTTTGGTTCTAAGCAAACACCTGTAACTACAGATTCAGGGGACTTGATGCCCTCTTCTGGCCTCTACAGGAATCACACATAGGGGGTATTCACTCACACACACACACACACACACACACACACACACACACACACACAGTTAATCTTTAAACAATAACCTCCTCCCCAAATTTAAATCACATAAAACTTATGAATGAATTTTGTGAAAACTGATTGTTTAGGGAGGCTCAAAAATTTTTTCAAGTGAGTTGTTCCGTTGTTGAATTTCCAACAATGTACAAAATACTCCTATTTTTCCTTTTCAGACCACTGCAGCATTGAATAGGAACAAAGGAAGGAAAAGCCTTTTAGAAGGATAAATTAAAGTTAAGTATGGTTTACACTAAGCACAAACTAAAACCACAGCAAAGCTCTGAACTCAGGTTGCAATGCTATGAGAATATCTTACCTGGGCAGCCCCAGGAAAGTCACGTAAGGAGACACAGTGGCTCCAGCTGAGTTTCCAAGGCTGCAGGCGCCTTCTCATCAGCTTTGCTTAGAAATAGATTTGTTCATCAACCTCTTTATTGAATATAACAGCCTCCAATTAGGGCCCTCTTGTTCCGCACACCGTGTGCGGCCCCAAGGGGCAGGCTTTCTGTGGAAAATTTGGCCTCCTGAGGAGGCATAGACACTAACTCAAGACTGCTGCATGAGTTAGATCCTGTCTTCCACAAAGCAAGAAAGATTTAGTCCTCACTGGAGTTTTAAGTCATTCTTATCCAATATTTATGTGTTGGAATTTTTAGCCAAGAAACCCTTTAGGGTATATGTGAGGGAAGCCTCAGGAGAACAGGAGGCAAGGGAGGTGTATGCAGGGTTGCCCTTCAAGCCCCAAGCCCCAAGGACATACTTGCTGACCGACAGTCTGTTCTGCGGCTGTAAGGCTCAGCACCACAGCCCACATTACTGGGAGCATTTGCAAATCGCAAGGCATCCTCTCTGTCTCCCGAGTCTTCTCCCCTATAGTCTCTTCTTCTTCCTCCTTCCCTCTTACCCTAGCAATTTTTCCTTTATGCAAATGATCATTTTTATTATTTTGAAATTGTTATTATTTCTGTTGGTGTTGTTTTTGAGACAGGGTCTCTTTATGCAATCTTGACTGTCATGGAACTCATTATGTAGAATAGGCTGGTCTCAAACTCACAAGGGATCTTCCTGCCTCTACCTCCCAAGTGCTGGAATCAAAAGCATGCACCACCTCACTTGGCTAAAAATCTTTATTTTTTAAAAAATTGAAAATGTTTTAAAGTTCCTAACAGGTGCTATATTAAGTACTTTCTGTGAATTAACTCATTGACAGCACTGTGCAACAAATACTATATTGTAAGCTGATTGTAGAAATTAGGACACAAACTTCAAGAGATTAAATATTTCACAGAGTTCCACTGGAACAAAACCAAGGACATAGTCTTCTTTCTAGAATCTGAACTCATACGCCATACTGCCATAGAAATACCACCATATTTGTCACCATCATCATTATTATCACCACCATTGTCATCATCATCACCTTCATCAACACCATTACTAACATACACACATCACATACACACCCACACCACACACTCCACTCACACCACACACACATACCATATAACACACACACACACCATACACACACACACACACACACACACACACACACACACACTCACACACACCAGAACAAAAGAACAAAAACAGCTGTAATCTCATCACGTATGGGCTGCCCATATGAACACTCTGAAGTAATTCCTGGAAACGATGAAATGACAAAGTGGCTTCCATCTTGCAGATGACGGCTCTTCCCTTAGCAGCGCCATCTGAGCGTATCCCCTCATGGCTGACTGTTCCCCCTCAGCATGTTCTCCGTGGGATGACTGGCTCCCTATCATGTATAATAACCTTGTGAACCTTTCTCACAGCAGCTGCTATGGCAACCTGAGGGAAAACAGGTCTGAAAAACAATGGGTTGGCAGAAGAAATATCCCGCTGTTAAGTCCGTTTCTACTGCAGTTATGACCATTTGCTAGCAAAATGCCACCATCACGACTCACGCACCTCTGGCTTTGCTGCGTTCTCTCAAGTTGTCCTAACTCTGTGAAAACACATGTTGAACAATCGTTTGTGTTCTGCCCGGTTGTAATGCCACAATGCAGGGATTTCCTCGTTATTTTACCTCTTGCCATATAGTTAGTTTGCATGTGACATTTGCTCAAGACGAACCAAAGTTTAACTTTCATAATCATTCCAACAAAGCTATGCATCTCTATTTCCCTTCCAGTGTGGTTTAACTGTGGTCCCTTCAAAATGCTCAGCACTTCCTGGCCAGTGGGACAGTCTAAATAGACGGGGTCTAAAATGCGATTAGGCCATGAAGAGCCATTTGTGACTGAGACTGAGGGCCGTACAGGCTTGAGGGAGAGTTGCTCCTCTCTGGCCCTTCCTGCCTTCTGCCCCTAGATAACGCAGGAAGAAGGCTTTCACCAGCTGCCTGCACCTTCACCTTAGATTTCTTAGCCTATTAGATTGTGAGAAACTTCTGTTCTTTTTAAATCGCCTATTTTCTGGGTATTCTGCTATAGCAGCTTCAAAAAAACATGTGAGTCAGCAAAAAGCTGCAAGAGATGCAGTCAAGCCTTGTGCTCCTAACTTCCTGGTGAGGGAGGAATCACTTCATACCTCTGCCTGTCTCTGTTAATTAGCCACATGGATGAAGAAGCTGGACACCTCAGCAAACTGTAAGGCTCCCTGCCCATCCACCTGGACAAGTGACCGCACGGAAAGGCATATACAAAAAGTGAGGCACTCAGTTCTGATCTCCACAGAAGCTTACTAAAAGAAATATTGACAAGCGGAAGTACTCTTGACTTCCAGCAAGCCTCCCAATGCCCTTTCTGTTAGGAGGAAGGTAGCATGTGTATTTCCATGGAATGAGCACCTGTGTTAGCTTTCTGTTACCATCACAAGCAACTAAGACATGTAATGTATAAAAAGAAAAATGTTATTCTGCTCAGTTCTAGTTGACTCTAGCCCAGGATCTAACCCACGGCTCCATTTTGGACTTGTGGCGAAACATCACATCATGGTGGAAGCCTGTGGCAGAGCAAAAACTGATGCCCTCTAACCAGGAAATATGCCAGATTGAGGAAGAAATCAGAGTCCCATGATCCCCTTCAAAGGCACGTGCCCACAAGCCGCCACTTAAAGTCTGCACCAGCTCCCAATAGCACCATTCTGAGGACCAACCTCTTAGCACACGCGCTTAAGTCAGTCAACTTCCGCAGAGGCACACACCACTTACACATTCAAATGCTTGGCCTGTCACCTAGCAACCAGTACAGCCACTGAGACGCAGCTTAAGGTGTAATCGCAGGGCATCGCTTTTTAGTAGATTCCTCTCGTCGCAGAGAAAAGTATCCCTTTGAAATCACCTAGGTTTTTTATTACATTGGATAAAATCCTCCAGCTCTTCCAAATCTTCTGATTTTAAACTTGGCAACTCGACAGAGTGCACCTTCTCTTTTTACAAATAAATAGAATTCTCAGTGTTATAGACACCGGGGAGATATGGAAACGCTGCAGGGCTCTGTGGTTCTTTCCGCAGGCAGGCTTGAGGTGTTTCATCACATATTTCTTTATTGCTGAAATCTAGTTCCTTCTAAGCTAAAGTCTAGAGGTAGAAATGGCGTTGGTGTGCAGTGGCAGCTAAGAGGGGGATGTCTTAGGGCCTGAGGGAATGCAGAGGAGCCCAGGCCTCAGAGGGGGAGAAGAAGGAACGATCCAGAGAGATTCCTCTTGCCCACCATCTGAGTTTCACATTTTATTTATTTATTTACTTACTTATTCTCCAGCTCAGGTTTCATTCACTCCCCAGTCTGGCCTGAACTTCAGGTCTCAAGTGGTCTTCCTGCCTTAGCCTCCTAAGTAGCTGGAGCCACATGCAAACTGTGCCTGGCTTCACAGCGTTGCTTATTCCCAGTCCTAGCTCAGATCTCTGTCTAATTTACTTAATTATATTTAAGTCAAATTCAAAGTGACTCAGTTTTGAACTTAGTGTTGCCTTAAGTTCTCAACTTATAAAATATCATGCCTGGTGCATATTAGTTATTTTATCTCAGTATTTAGTAAAGAAATGCATTCAAATTTTTAAATTGAGAAAAAAAGTAGCCTTAGAAATCAGTTCACATACCTTCTATATAGAAATTGGTGCTCTTAATTGGGGCATAATACTAATGATGGCAGTGAGCTGCTGAAAAAATGTTCAGACAAGAAAGGAAGAAGAGAATTTGTTTTTTCATTTTCTTTTATCTTATTTTTTAGAAGCATCCTTTTATGTGGAGACGAGAACACAGCAAGGCTAGAGTGGAGAAAAATGGTGAGGATGTCATTTGTACTTGTGCCAGAGACAGGATATAAAAGCCCAAATTGGAAAAGAAATTTGTTAGGGTTGTTTTGGCAACAGCCTGGGTTGTTAATCACCGGTAGATCTCATTCAACACTTTGAAGTCAAGTTGGTGCTTACCTAGAATCATTGCATAAACATAAAGGGAGGGGAACCCATGGTTGTCCCAAAGTTGTCCTATAACAGAGTTAGAAGTCGACTTTCTTATCACTAGAAGATCACAGGGCTGGGGTGAGGTAAGTTGTAGGAGCAGAAATGAACCCAATATAGACTAAGATATAAAATACTAAAGTAACGTGCCACAAATTATACCAGTAGCCAAAGCAAATGTCATTTGTTTAACTCCCATATCCTTCAGGGAAGTTACTATTATCATCATTTTATTGATAAGGACACTGAGGTTCACAAAAAATGATTTACTTAAGATTGCATTCCACAGTGATGGCGGGTCCAGAATTTCAGCACCGTCTATGTGTACGACACAATAGGACCTTTGTCTAAATGTTCTGCTGGTCACTTCAGATTGTATCAGAGCACACTGTGTTCAGATACACACAGGTAGAGCAGTCCCTGCTCTACTAAATGTTTCAGTGTTCTGTGAAGAGAAGTAGAAAAGACAGAGTTCCTTGAATGCCAATGGCCAGCTATGAGACAGAGGGACCACCCAGCCTTTACTCTCTGTAGCTTGTGCCCGAATGACATCACCTTTGAAGAGGCTGACGTGAGAGCAAAGACCAGCAGGGAATCATGCATGGGTGGCAGTAGGACATCTTGACCTTAGTCACTGCCAGGACAGACTGAAAAGATGCTGAGTGCTTCTGCTCAATGATTCTATGCTGTGTAGAAGGCTTCAGAATAAAGTGTCTCAGGACAGGAGAGCACTGGGGCTCTCAAGTTCCTTCCCTCTGGCAAGCTTCCAGAGGGTAGAAGCTGGAATAACACAGTGTGACCTCCAGAAAAATTTCCAAATTATACTTCTCAACGCTGATATGAAGTTAACATAGACAAGCTTACCTACCTGAGAGCTGGACTTAGGGATAATTATACAGAACTATGACCTAAGTCACACACACTCCCTCAGATGTCAACATAGCTTAAATTATACTCTGCTCATTTGGAGTAAGTGGCGCAAAAGCCGTTGTAAAATGTTCAAGTTGGAAACCATGGCAATTTTTATTAATTTTAAATTTAAACAACTTAAATCTCCGACATAGAATGTTTTCCTTTGAAGTTTTAAATCCATACAGTGGATATGAAAATTAAAATGAGTTATCATTGATGAATGAGTACAGGTTCCTTGAATTCAAATAAGCGAAGGTGAAGCTTGCCTTTGGAATTTGACAAAAAGACCCAGAAGCTCACTCTGTTTTCCTTTTTAAATAAATAGCAAAATGAAAGCCAAACACACTAGCATTTAAACATTGTGTTATTGGTGAAAGGACTTTTGTCTTGTTTCACATTTAATTTTTGTTTGTTTGTTTTTGAGACATAGTTTTTCTGTTTAACCTCTCTGTCTGTTCTGGAACTCTCTCTGTAGTCTGTAAATCAGGCTGGCCTTGAACTCACAGGATCCACCTGTCTCTGCCTCCCATAAAGCCAGGCGTAGTAGCTATGCCTGGAATTCTAGTACTTGGGAGGCTGGAGTTGGGTGACTGCTGTGAATCCTAAGCCAGCCTGAGCCACACAATGAGTTCTAAACCAGTCTGAGCTACAGAAAACAAACACAAGATAAATGACATAAAATTCTGACTTCAATCAATTAATTATGACCACCCGTAAACATGAATGAAATATCTGCTGTTGAAGATGCCGCAGTGTTCAGTAGGGCCCACAACTGTCAGTTGTCCAGCAGGACAGGGGAGGCTGTCTATGGAGCTCACCTGCTAATGAGGGAAGCCCCAAGTGTCAGCTCCATTCAAACCACAGACTGCACCTGTGTGAGTCACCTGATGAGATCTCAGTCACAGAGGACACAGGTGACATGATGCCAGACACCACTGTGAATGCCATGAGGCTGAAGTTTCAGACCCCACACTGTGGGAATATACATTTCTGTTCTTTATCAATTTCTCAGTCTCTGGCATTTAAATGGAGTCACACAAGCTGACTAAGAGACTGATTGTGTATCATTCATCCACCCATCCATCCACCCATCCTTCCACCCATCCATTTACCCATCCATCCACCCACCTATCATCCATCCATCCATCCATTCATCCACCCATTCATCCATCCCTCTACCTACCCACCACCCATCCATCCATTCACCCATCCACCCACCTATCATCCATCCACAGCACCTTTACAAGATTTAGCAAGGGCTATAACTAGGAATAAATGGTACTTCTTAGGCCCTCTCTTCCCCCATTAATAAGCCCAAGGTTATGCAAACAGATTTATTGAGTAAAGTATTCTGAAAACTGTAGATACAGCCCTTTCTACTCCCCAGTTAACCAAAGGGAATCCCTTCCTAAAGAGGGTGTGTTAGAGAGCGAATGCGTGGATGGTAGGGACTCAACTGGATATATTTTTTAAATATGAAAAGTAATAATATATTTCAGAGCCATCTGAACAATGCCTGAACTGGGTATTGGCTAGATTTAAAAAGTATGCTAACTGAAAAAAAAGTTAATTGAAAAATTTCAGATATAGCAACATCCCACACATATTTAAACATTCCTACACAGAGGAAAAAAAAATAAGCAAACAGCTATAGGTATAGTAGCCCTTGTCTGGAACCTCAGCAGTCTGGGGACAGAGGCAGGAGGATTGCTTGCAAATTTGAAGCCAGCCTGGTCAACATAGTGAGGCCTAGGTCAGCCAGGGCTGAGTGGTGAGATTCTATCTCAAAATCAAAACAAAAGAAAACAAAATGATAACTATGACCCTAGTAGCACGGTGATAGGTTTTGTGATAAGTGTTCCGCAAAGCCCCATGTCAGGATGGTGGTGGAGCCTTAAGGCGGCATCCTCAAGGTCCTCAAAGAGAGACTGATAACTTGGTCTCTCCCTGTTTTTCTGATATGCTTTGTGACTGTCTTAAGCCAAACAATCTCCTCTGTCATGTGCCAGCACTTTGAACTATTCACCAGAGGCCCAGTGCAGTAGGGACAGTTGACAAGGGACTCAATTATGGAACAGTCTGTCATAGGAAAGCTTTTCCTTTATTACGTTAATTATCTCAGGTATTTTCTTATAGCAATGCAAAGCTGTCTATACAATGTTGATGTGTATATCCAACCATAGGTCTTTTATTTCTCTATTTCAATTATTTATTTAATTTCGTTTTGTGACAGGGTTTCTCTGTATAATAGTCCTGGCTGTCTTGGAATTCACTTTGTATACCAGGCTGGCCTTGAACCCAGAGAGATCCACCTGCCTCTGCCTCCTGAGTGCTGGGATTAAAGGCTTGCGCCACCATGCCTAGCTTCAATATGTTTTATGTCACTTGGGCTCACGTATGAGGGTCAATCTCTCCTACTTTTAGAAACTATTATCATTTAGTCCTGGAAGGACGGTGGCCAGCATGCACATTCTGTTCAAATAGCAGACAGCTGAGAGCCAACACAGAGACTCCCAGAGGACCTTGCCTTCTTCTCTTCTTGCAACTTGAACATTTTCGCTGGGTTTCAGGTGTCAATCTGTTCTACACATCAGCAGTTTTGCATAGGAAATGCTGAGAAAACGATTTTACAAATTTTTTTTTTAAAAAAACTATTTGGAATTGAGAATCCAGCTAGAGATGATGACAGGGAAAGAAAATTATGCCGGAATGAAGCTCAGTATGGCTGTGGTCAGGGCACGCCGCAGAGTGGACGGGGTGAGTGAGGTTTCCTGTGGAATCATCCTAAAGTCAGGAATCATAGTGCTTCCGCGGTTCCTAGACCCAAGCATATTACTGAAGATTACATCCCACAAAGAAGATTTCCACCTGATTGGCAGGAGAGAAATGGGAACCTAGTACTTAATTCCCTTGAAGAGGCTCTTTTCTTCAGATCAAAGTCCTGATCTGTGCAGAAAAGTCTGATTCTTCTTCTTAACTAAACATCATTTAATGGACAGAAGATTATTTCTCATAAACCGATATACAAAATACCACTATTGAAATCTCAGGAGCATTGGTTAACTAGTTTCCTCACTTCATAGCCGTAATCAGGGTTTTGTTTTTTGGTGGAAGGGGGTGGCCAAAGGAGAACTAAGAAACAATATGTGCAATGTACTAATGAGAAAGAAATGATGTATTATTTGAAGCGAAATTCACAGTATTGTCACAGAATGTCCGCGGTAAAGTAGCATCGA
The DNA here is from genome assembly GCF_018167655.1 of Microtus oregoni. NCBI lineage: Eukaryota > Metazoa > Chordata > Mammalia > Rodentia > Cricetidae > Microtus > Microtus oregoni. The sequence goes on from NW_024543221.1 coordinate 440,535, forward strand.
CCTTGGCCTTACCCTTTAATTTCAAGGCTTCTAATACCTTTGAAGCGGCAGCCACATCGCTCACCAGCTTGATTTCGATGTTTTGTGACGTCAGCTGGAGCAATTTCTCAAAGAGACGTTGACCCTGGGAAAAATATTCAGAGACAAAGGAAGACAGAAACCTAAATGTTTGCCATTTGGAGTTGGTATAAATAAACCTTTTAAACTTTATGTATTCAGATTGCAAAAGGCAAGCGCTCCAGTGACGGGTATTCACAGATGTGCGAAGTTCTCTGAGTTTCCTGACTAGAATAGAAACACGAACGTAGATGGCATTCTGTCTTTTCAGGCACTGTGCAATCCAGCAATCTGCAATAATAATTTTAATAACAGGATACAAATTTATTTCCCTTTTACTTTTAAAGCTGTAGGTACCTGCACATAAAGACATAGTGGAAAAATATTCAATAGCTACAGTTTGGACAGAAAGACCAACTGTTTTTTGTAATTTACAAACCATGCTTTTTAATCTCACTGGTCTCCAGTGCTTTCCTTGTAAATACAGACTACACTCACTTTGAAAGATTTCTATGATGTCAGCAAAGATCATCAAAACTACTGTGGGCATTTATGGTCACTGATTTACTTCATCTTGTCTAAAACCTATTTTACTGGACGGAACAAATGTTCTGTATCTCTCTATATTTATATATAATATGTTTATATTTATATAACAAATGTAAAATGAGGCTTGCCTAGTAAGAGTCTCAGAAGCATATAATTTTTATGACTTATTTTGGGTAGACTGAGTGATGGAGGAGCCAGGCATGACCCTATCTCCAGGGATGACACTGGACTAGCACATAGTGTTTGTTTTCCATCTGTGTTGAGATAGGCACTGGTCTATTGTTTCTGAGTTTTGCTGTTTGTTTGTGTGGACCTCAAACACAAATACCTTCAAAAGGGCCAGCTGGATAAGGCTTAGGTCTTAATGGGCCCCAAGGGAACCATTATGCTTACCTTATCTTGATAAAAATCCGTGGTTGGTAATGATTATTTATAAAGGATTTGGTGATTGGGAGGAGTTGATGAAGCAAATGAGGATGCAAATGAGGATACAAATGAGCATGCAAATGGGGATGCAAATGGGGATGCAAATGAGGATGCAAGCAGTGATTCCCCGAAAAGCCTCCTTAAGGAGGAGGAAGATCAAAGATTAAAAGGCAAGGAGCTGGTGTGACAGCTGACAGCAGAAGGGGGTGTCTGGCACCTCTCACTTGGAGATGGTCTGCAGCCAAAGGTTTATGTCTCCTGGGCACTGGGGGATACCCTCTGCCTTTCAGCCTGTTAGTAGAGGTTGAGGTTGCCCATTGTGGAGCTTGCCTCAGACTCTCAAAGTTCTCAGTACCCCAGAGCCTGGGGGTAGCTTCACCCCTAACAGACAACATGGGGAAAACGCATAATTGAAACATGCAAATGCCTATTAACAAGGCCTAAAGAGGACGGAAAGTGTGGGAGGGTGACCCCCAGCCGCTGGTTTGCTGCTCTTGGTATGGGAGGCTATTCGTTTTCTTACAATTTATCATTTGCATGTATTCATGTATGTGTGAATGGGAGCCACTGCTCTGTACACAGGGGTTGGCGGAAGGCAGTTGGAGCTACCAGATGTCCTGGAGATGGAGTTACAGGTGGTTGTGAGCTGTCACACATGAGTGCAGGGAACTTAACTACTCTGGAAGAGCAGCAAGTGCTCTTAAGTGCTGAGCCTCCTCTCCATTACCCTTGGGGTGTGAATTCTGAGTGAGGGCACCGGCAACAAGAGACTTCATACACAGCGTGAGGGCACATCCAAGTCGTGGAGCTCATGGCTTTTTCTGGTCCACATAAGCCACATAAGGCTGTCTGCACGGTGCGGATTGCTACCCCACCCCTCACCCTGGTCAACATTGATTCATGCAAGTTGGTTGTATTTTTCTGTTTCACACACACACACACACACACACACACACACACACACACACACACAAAACCCACGTTGTGTCTTGGCAATATCCTATAGTTAGTGAGTCAGTGTTTTTCTTATGTTCATTTTAAAAAATTTTTAGTTAACAAAACACATTTAGCAGAAATAAAATAGAAGTTGTCACCCGACCCGTCTTTATTCTAGACCCTACATCTTAAGCTTACTCCCCTTGTATTCTTTTGTGAGACTTGAATCAAGGACCAGAACTCTTATACATGAACGAAAATAGAAACTCTGAAACCTACAGATGAAGGCAGCTGCCTTTCCCTGTTACTGGGTGTGGGGATGACTCAGGCTAGGGAATCTGATGGGTTCAACGGTAACATTCACTATGATGAACTTGGGCTTATAGAACTTCTGTCCATAGGCTTGAGTGGAACTTCTATTAAGTCATTGGTTTCTGACATGTTATGTCCCTGCCCCAACATTTTTGTTATAATAAATGTTATAAGTTATATAACATTTAGAATGTACCAACTTTCTGTGTATGTTGGGGGGCTGGGTATATGTATGCATATGATGTGTATGTGTATGCATATGATGGGGTGCACATGTTTCTGAGTGTGTGCTTATGGAAACTCAATGTCAGTTTGGGATGCCATTCTTCAATACCATTTACCCTGATTTTTGAATTGTTTTTGAGACAGATGCTAGGCAGGCTGGCCAGCAAGTCCTGGGAATACACCTGTTTCTGATTCTCCAGTACTGGGAGTACAAGCATATGCCACCATGCCTGTTCGTTTGCTTTTTCTTTTCTTCCTTCTTTCCTTCTTTCCTTCTTTCCTTCCTTCCTTCTTTCCTTCCTTCCTTCCTTCCTTCCTTCTTTCAGCATGGCTTCTGAGGATCAAATTCAAACTGTCATGTCTGTGTATCAATTTATGAGCTGAGCCATCTCTCCAACCTCACAGTGTACTAACTTTCAAAAGTATAGTTTTCAAGATTTCAATGTGTTTATGCCTATGTGTCTGTGTAGGGACATGTGCACGTGAGCGAAGGTGCCAGAAGAGACCAGAAGAGGCTGTAGGATGCCCTGGAACTGGAGCTTCAGATGGTGGTGAACTCTCTGACTAGGGCGCTGAGAACAAAACTTGAGTCCTCTTCAAGGGGAGGACATGCAGTAGCTAAGCACTCTTATCTGCAGCAGCAGCTCTCCGGCTCACACGTGACAAAGCTTTACACATTATACCATGCACAGGTCTCCAGCAATTTTCTCTGTGTTGAATTCGCTCTTTAAAAAAAAAAAAAAAGTAAAAGGAAAAAAGAGAAATAACAAAAACCTCATGTCTTTTAAGTATCAACAAAAATTTAAAAATCTTATCCTTTCTTCTGAAAACCATTATTCACTGGTTAGACTTATGAACCAAGCATGGATGTAAGACTGATTTTAAATTAGGTACATATATCAACATGTGTGCATGGAATCACATATGGTTAACATTGAATGTTAACCTCACAGTATCCAGAATCACCCAGGATACACATGCCTATGAGGGATTACCTGGGTTAGGCTATTGAGGTGGGAAATCCTGTCTTAACCATGGATGGCACCACAGCATGATTTTGTTGAGGTATTTTATCACTGCAAACAGAAAAGTAACTACGGGAGGTTACCCGGGAAGAAATGAGATTTGAGGTGACCAGATGATTAAGGCCTTATACACCTTAACCAGGACAATGAAAAAGGGTTTTTAGCCCCGGGCTAAAAAAGCTGGTTATGGGAAGGTGAGCAGAGAAATTATATGGTCAGGTAGGGAAGTCTTGCTATGCCTAGAGGAGAGAAGACTCTCAGATGGTGGGAACTGTCTTTGGGGGTATCTCTCTTCTTATTGAAGAGACATGCTTTATGAAGGGAGTTTTCCTTTATGAATGCAACTATCCTTTACAAAAAAGGGAAAGTACACTCTATTCTAGGTAGAAATAAGAAGCTTTCCCTATACATGCTGGTTCTCACTTGCCATTGGGCAAAATAATCTGCATGTTCAAGGTGCATATTTTGGCGTAACATATTTTGATTCTGGCACCCTCAACCCATAATGATGTGGGGGTTATAAATTATTCTTGTTTCTGTTGACTCAAAATAACTGCTACAGAGAAAGAAACGCCCAAATTCAACATGAAAGGAAAAAACAAAGATATTAAGTATGACAGAGAAGCTGTGCGTGGTACAGTGAGCTCGAGAGAAGTGTATAGACCATAGGAGTAGTTCTCGATTTTGCCTTATAATAAAATTCTTTGTTCACATAAAATGTATTTTTATTTTATTTGTGTGTGTGTGTGTTCATGATCATGTATATGTGCACATGTGCATTCATGTATGTGTATGTGAAGGTCAGAAGAACAACCTTGGGTTATTTTCTCAGATGCCCTCTATCTTTTGTTTAAAGGGTCTCTCATTGAACTGGAACTTCCCAAAGAATATATGGCCAGAAAGCTTCAGAGGTAATAATAATGTAACTCCATCATACCATTGATGACATTACAAGCACATGCCACCATGTCCAGTTTTGTATGTGGGTTTGGAGAATTGAATTCACATCCTCATGCTTGCGGCAGAAGAACTTTATCAACAGAGCTATCTCTCTCTATGCCCTAAAATAAAATCTTGAACTTAGCATTTTCTTAAATTTTTTCTATGTTCTCTTGTGTAGAATTCAGGGACTCCACAGATGACTTGCGAAAGCCATAGAATCATCAAGATTCCAAGATTTGATAACCAAATGAGAATGCCATAGATATAAGATACTTTGGAGATCCACCAATCTTGTTTGGTAATTAAGAACATTGGAGAAAAACAACAGCAAACAAAACAAAATAAAAACAAAACCATGAGGGATAGGCTGAAGATACTCAGACTGCTGGTGGCCAGCCAGGCCTTGGAGCTTTGGCTGTTCTCAATCAGAACCATTTTGTTTAGAAAGAGGTTACTTCCAGGTCTCCCATTCCCATCAAGGGACATCACAAAGATAAGAAGACCTCTCACTAGTCCCCACTTCCTCATGTATCCCTCTACTTCTGTAGGAGACCTGGACAATAACACATGAGACTCTGGAGGACACTCAGCACTCAAGCCATGGTGATGCTCAAACATTTATGTCTTTTTTGTTGGATACACTTCAATATATTGATACTTCTTTTTGTCAAAATGTTGATAGCCTTTTCCTTCTAGACGTTAAAAGGTAAATTGGAAGGAGTTACTAGTGCTCCACTGGGGCAAGTGGAAGACAACATCCATCAGTTCCTTCCTCAGTCCCAGACCCGGGAATGCTGCCTTGATGTCTGTCTTGCCTTTTAGAGAACAAGCATCTCTGAGGTCATTTGAGTGGAGTGATAAACACCCATCAGGTGCCTTTGACCCCGAAACTCTAACTCTGCAGCTGGAAGAATAGATTTTCTGAGAAGTGCTGTTTAAAACACAATCTATAACCAAGTTAATAATACGCTTTGAGATTATTTATAACTACGCACTCATTCTGCTTACATACTCTGTAGGCAACCGGTACAGAGTTAGCTGATGTCTAAGGCGAACATTGTAATCAGTCCTACTGTTCTGTGGACTTCCAATGTAGTTAACTCCTAGAAGCTCAGCTGAATACACAGCCTAGGTCATTCCATGTGGGTCTCTTTTCACTGTCTGTCCATCAGCTGAGTAGTATTGATCTGCCTTAAGCTTCTAAATAGTAGAGTCAACTGACCATGGCTTACACTGTGCGACACTGTGAGTCAAAAATAAATATCTGGTCTTTATAAATTGACTATCACAGGTACTCATGCAAGGGATTGCAAGTTGACTGACCACAAACACAGTGGGCACCCAGTGATGCAGAAGCCAGATGTGGTTGGGATGGAACCTAGGACTTGAGCACTAATGTGGGCAAATAACAAAGGATTCTACAGCCATGACTCAGTGTCAGGAGCATTTATCATGAGCTATGTGGATCACGATGCAATTACAGCTTATAGCAATTGATAATTCAGATGGCAACCAACCAGGGAAATTATTCCACACACACGAACAAGAGGATAATCATGAATCAATCCATTGACAGAAATAAGAAAGCAGATGAACTAAGTCAGAAGAAATTTTTTAAAAAAAACAAACCTACCCAATTTAGGAAAGACATGACCCCAGCTAAGACCCTAAGCAATAGTGGAGAGGTTTCCTGACCTAGCCTTTCCCTGTAATCAGATTGATGACTACCTTAATTGTCATCTCAGAACCTTCATCCTGCAACTGATGGAAGAAGATAGAGAAATCCACAGCTAAGCACTGGGCAGAGCTTCACGGAAACTAGTCAAAGAGAGGGAGGAGCAATAATATGAACAAAGGGGACAGACTGTGATGAGGATAGGATACCCACAGAAACAGCTGACCTGAGCTAGTGGGAGCTCACTGACTCTGGAATGATAGCTGGGGAACCTGCATAGGACCAAACTCATACTCTGCATGTGAGTGACAGTTGTGTGGCTTGGACAGTCTGTCGGGCCACTGGCAGTGGGACCAGGATTTATCCCTACTGTTGGAACTGGCTTTTTGGAGCCATTCTTTTTGGAGGAATGCCTTGTTGAGCCTAGATACATGGAGGAAGGCCTTGGTCTTGCTTCAAAGTGATGTGTCAGACTTTGTTGACTCTCCATGGGAAGTCTTACCCTCTCTGAGGAGTGGGTGGGGAGTAAGGTGAGGGGAGCTGGAGGAGGAGAGTGAATGAGAACTGGGATAGGTTTGTAAAATGAGAAAAATCATTTTAAAAATTAATTAAAACATAAATCTAAGAAAAGTAAAAAAAAAAAACCATTCGATGGTAGAGAAATACCTGGTGCCTCTGTAAAACAGCTGAGCATGAAAGACTGAAATTCTTACACACCTCTGACCAAAGGGGGGAATAAAGTAACTCAGAAAGGAACTCACATCTGACTAGCAAGGAACAAACCAGCCACAGCACTGAGTTCCATCAGTGGAGAGATGATAGTTTAGAATTCTGGGCCTGTACAAGAACTTTCATGTGGGGGTGAAGGAGAAAGGCATTTGCAGATATGATAAGATTTAGCAACTGTCCTGTGTTGGGGATATTCAATCACACTGTGAACCCCAAGTGTGAGGAAGGATGTGTTCTTTGGGAGATGCCAGGAAGGAGAAAAGGTTAGTTAGGTGCTACTCAAATTCTCTGAGCTAGTAGGTTTCCCCCCCAGTCTTTGAGTCTCAAGTTTTTTTTTTATAAATAGAATGCTAGAGATTTAGTTAAAGCTACCTTTAGCAGCTGTGGCAGAGCCAGGGCCTGCAAGAACAGAATTCCCACCAGGTGACCTGAGCAGGGGGACTTGGCAGGAAAGCAACTTGGTAACTGTGGAGTCCGCAATGGGTGACTGAAATAGCAAGCCATTAAGGCACAGCCACTGGGGTGAAGTTAGAACAACATGTTGGGCACCAATCCAGCCTGTATACCCCGTATGAGGAACAGCTTTAAGGAAGGACTTTAACCAAATAGAAACAAAACAAAACAAAAGTCTCTGAACAATGTAAAAGAAGATGGTGGGAAAAATGGGTGAGGGCATTATATTTTCTGCATTATATTAAATACATTTGCTAAATAAAGATTCTTAACAGAGCAATGCATTACACAAAACAGGAGCAGGTGCATCAGGGACACTGAAACAATATAGAGTGCAAAGAATTAAAATTTCTCCAAGGAATCCATGCAGGGTGAGTCTTGGTGCCAGAGGAGCAGCTGTCTCCTGTGTAATGAGTCTCTCTGTGTGTGTGTGTATGTGTGTGTGTTTGCGTGTGTGAAATATGAACTGTAATCTGCTATAGTTTTTCAGAAATTTTATAGTAGGAGGCTATTGCCAATAGAAAATGTTCAATTGTTCTTTTGAAAAGAAACTACTAAGTCACAGACATTGGTGCATACCCATATTCCTTGCACTCAGTAGAGGCAGGGATGTTGCTGCAAATTCGAGATTGCCTACAGATATCTAGTGAGACCTGGTCTCAACTCAAAACATCATGGCAAAAATGACAAATAAAATAAGAGAAGAAAGGAAAAAAGTGAGAAAGAAAGAGAGAGAGAGAGAGGGAGGGAGGGAAGGAGGGAGGGAGGAGGAAATGAAGAAAGGAAGAAGGAAAGAACTAAAAGGAGAGCTATTATAAGATAGGAAATACATACAGGAGAATAGAGAAAACAAACAACCAAACAAACACAGCCCTGAGACTCATATAAGACAAGATTAGTCTTCACTTGATCCAGAGAATTAGGAAGAATGCCTTTGGGACCATGATTTATTGACTTCTACATCACTGGCTTTGGGAGAAATCACACAGGTTAAAGACCTGCCAAGAATGTTATTTATGCATTTGTATCAGAATAATGATCTCCCTTGGAAATATACTGGAATACAAGCAAGAGCATAATCATAACGAGTCAACAGATGGAGAGAGAGGAGCGTGGAGAAGCAGCAGAATGTATCCGGAAAGAATAGACTGGGGGAGGACAGAATCCACAGGGGTTTGAGAACCCCTGAGCAGCAAAGGACAAAGGCAGGCCTTTCTGGGTGCATGCTCTCACAGCTTCTTGGGTAACTGCTTTCCCAATCCTGATTATTGATAGGTTTGGGGGTCTCCCCTGTTGTCTTTTAGGTTTTACTACTGTGTATTTGGTTTCATATTTCCAGCACAGTTCCTCCATGAAAGTCTTCTCAATAAAGGCACATTCGAAACCCATTTGCTGTCACATGTTTTAAATGGGAACATGCTGACATAAGCAAGGACTTGCTCAGCATTGATGGTGTGGTGCTGGGGAAAGATGCTGTTTTGAAGCCAGAGCCACTCTTCCTCGTAGGCTACGCTGGCTTATGCTGACACTGCACCAGGACTCTGCTGAAATCGTGTTTGGTCTGAAGATGACAGTTAGGTCTCAGGAGGGATTTATGGTCTGATGTGAACCCACAGCTCCCTGCTATGGCCATAAGCTAGCCAATCAAGATACAGGGATAAATATGGCCCCGCTCCAGAGTCCAGGAATCCATGGGTTACTTAAATGGTTACAAAAACAAAACAAACAAACAAAAACAAAAACAAACAAACAACAAAAGAGCTGCTGTCTAGTCACTGAGAGAACACTTGTGATACACAGGGTTAGACTGAAGTGAGCAAAAATCAGGCTGACAAGCCAGGCGGGGAAGGGACCAACCTGAGCTGTCTTAAAACATGAAAATCAGATCATGTTTATTAGACTGGCACATTTTCCTTCAGCAGCTCTCAATCTTGGTTGACCAGTGGACTCCTCTAGCCAATTTTAAGCTTGGCCTCTTTCCAAGTGGTATAATGTAAAGTGCTCTGGGGTGGGAATGGAGGAGTACACCTATCTATTTTTACGACCCACAGGTTCTTCTGGGCAGTCATGGTTGTGAAGTGCCACATGGGGACAGGGGACTGGGGATCTACAGAGGGAAAAAGCAAACATGTATCCTTCTCCCATCTTCGTCTAAACCTGTAGGACAATGTAAATGTGTATTCCAGGTATGACCTTGGCTTCCTCTCATATTGGCTAAAGTCTGTGTGGGCAACCAGATATTTATTGCTGTTGTACAACAATCCAGAGGTGGGGGTCCACTAAGCTTAAAGTTCCGTACTTGAAAAATAGAAGTAGTGTCTTTTTGAGCTTGGTTTCATTGTTTCATAAGTATTAGATCAAACTCACAAAGCAATATGAGGCAGGCATTATCATAAATGTCTTACAGATGAGAAAATAAGAATCAGAGGAGTTATGACATTGTTAAGTGTGGTCACACCTATCAAACCACTAGGCATATCAAATACATCAAATGCCAAATCCTATAGCTATGGTATGAGGAAGTCCCCTATAGCTCCCTGCAGTAAGTGACATATACCATAGTGAAAAGACTTTGGTTATATTAATCATTCTTTTCATATTAAAACAGAATATAAAGGCTTTATGTGGCTTTGTTTATGTGACTTTTACTTTTGGAGCATTTACGAACAATGGCTCCCTAACTTTGGGTTCCAAGTGAGGCAGCACCTGAGTGTGAACGCATGTCTGAAGAAGCTACTCTCCATATGAGCCATGAGTCAGAACAAGAGGAAAACATTTGCATCCCACAATCCTCTCTGAGGGCTAGTGCACACCCTCAGTGAGCTAAGGACTTGCACTAGCCCCCACAACTCAAAGGTTCTGTTGATTTCTAATTGTCCCCAGGGCTTGAGACTGTCACCATGACCATATAGATAGGAGCTAAAGGGCACTGAGTTCAGTGAAACAAGCCCATCACAGAAATAAGAGCATCGATAGTCTCCATCAAAAGTAGAGTCTAAGAAAACAGAGCCCATAGAAGTTGAGAATACAAAGAGTAGTTGCCAGGGAATAGAGGGAGAATAGCGTTGGTGGAGTAGGAAGGAAGGGGACCCATGGGTCCAATAAGTATGATTCCATTGTGAGGCAAGAGGAACAAGTTATATTGTTCTGTGTCTCACAGGGTAAATATAATTAACACTAATGCTTTAATTACCTCAATATAGCTAGAGGAGTTTGGATGTATTTGCCATCAAGTATGACAGAAGAAATGGATGTGCTAATTGCTCTGAGCTGATCATTACTTCACATATATTAATCCATACATCATCCTGTGTTCCATAAGTATGTACAAATCTGTTCCACTCAAAAACCTTAAATAGAAGAGATAATAAATCTATAACCTCTAACACCACTAAAAAGTAGAATCCTTCTGGGTTCCTGAAATAGTTATTTATTACAAAGTAGATCCTGACTATGTATACAAGGGGTTGATGAGAAATCACAAGACTTGAAGAAGGAATGGAGACCAACTGAGGGCAGTAGGGACAGACATGAGGGGCTTAGATAATCATTGACAATGGAAAATTGAGGAGATGGAAGCTGGGAACAAGGGGTTCATAGACCCACAGATGATACAACTAGAAGGGGGCATTATGGTCTAATATAAAAAGCAATTACAATATAAAATGTCAGCATTACTTATGAATAAATCATAGGTTGATTATGAAACAAGTTTGCCAAGGAAAAGCTTTACAAGTTAGAGGAAGTGAAGACTCTCAGCCATTGGCTAAGCCACAGCGAAAGTTAGCTGGGACATCACTACTGTGAGGAAGAAATGGGTGACCTCAATGGACATAGCTTCATGGGCAGGACAGCAGGGCCATGTAGCATGGGCTGGCCTCCAGTCCTCCAACCTCGTGTTCATTGAGATTATAGGCATGTGCCACCAAGCCTGGTTTGTTTTCCTTTTGATCTCAGCAAACACAGACTGAGGTTGGAGATTATTTTCTAATAAAATCGCACTTTTCCAAGATCAAATGCATCAAAAATATTACCATAAAAGCTATAAAAACTTTATGTGAAGGCTAATTTTATGTCAGCTTGATACAAAATACCTTAACTAAGAAAATATCCCCACCAGATCAGCCTGTGGACAAACCTTTGGGGGCATCTTTTCTTCTTGATTGGTGACTGATGTAGAAGGACGCAGCTCACTGTAGGAGGTACCATCTCTGGGCATGCATTCTGGGGTTGTATACTAAAGCAGGCTGTGCAAATCATGGGGATCAATCCTGTAAACAGCTTTCCTATATGGTTTTTATTTCAGTCCCTGCCTCCCAGTTCCTTCCTTGAGTTCCTGTCCTGTCTTTCTTCAATAACGGACTATGATATGAAACTATTAACTGAAATAAACTTTATCATCCATACTCCCCTAATGGAAAACAAAACAAAATTAAAAAAAAACTTCACCAGATAATGAGCACTAAAGCAACAGAAGGTAAAACATAAGAAAGCGTAAGCTTATAGAATTCTTAGGAAAGAGCTTTTGTGTTCACCTTAATGCTTAGCTTCTTTAGGATCATGAACTATAGGCTCAATGTCCTTGTTGATGGCTAGAACCCTCTGAATGTGGTTGACAATTGGGACAGACTGAGGGGCCAACGATAATGGTACTAGGATTTGTATCTACTGAATGTACTGGCTTTTTGGGATCCTAGTCTATTTGGATGCATACCTTCCTAAGCCTGAACCACAGGGAAGGGTGCCTTGTCCTCTCTTAGGACTGGAGGGGGGTTGGGGAAGAGTGTGTGGGGAAGGGGGAGGGAAGTGAGAGGAGAGGAGGAAGTGGGAATTTTGATTGGTATTATTTATAAAGTAATAAAAGAAGAAAAAAGAGAAAAGGCTTTTGGGGGTGTAATGGGGGTGTATGTTTCAGATATTTACCAAAACTGAGGTGGACCCTGACCTCAGGGATAGGGAAGGTTTTCTTCAATGAATGAGTTAATCAAAGCCTAATGAACAGATGGGCGAAAAGACTCTCTCTCTCTCTCTCCCTCTCTCTCTCTCTCTCTCTCTCTCTCTCTCTTTCTCTCGTGTGTGTGTGTGTGTGTGTGTGTGTGTGTGTGTATACATGCATAAAAATGTAAATAAACAGAGTGAAGGTCAGAACAGGGCACACCGTGACAGTTTATCTAATCCTCATCTCCCTTGGGCCTCACTGATGTAATCACCCAGTTTCCACCAGAGTGAAGCCTCTTACTCGTTCCTGGTTAACAGTATTAAACTGGCTGGGACAAGACCGCTGGTGCATGCACAGATGGACGAGTGCACACGATGATATTTATGACAGCAATGAGCACACACACAGGCTCTAACGTAATCTACATTATCTGTTATCACCCTGGCTTTGATGCTGAGAAAATGGAGGCCCAGCCAGTCCTGTATCCTGGTCAACACCACACTGCTGCTAAGTAGGCAAATCCTCCAGGCTTTCTGAGCTCTGCTAACCCTTTAATGTGTAGAGAGAGGATCGAGCTGTACTTTGCAAACGGCCTTCTGGATCATTGCGCTCTCTTATTCCTCATTAACTCCACCAAATCCTGTGTAATTTAAAAACAATCCAAATTTTCCAAAATCAAACAATTTCAATGTATCATCAGTTGGCAATCATGCCAATTGGGAGCTCTCTGGGACGCCAGCATCTAATTGATTTCGCATAAATGCATTTCTTCAACATTCCATTGTCTCAGCTCATTAATTATTTCATTTGGTGCCTCACAGTGAAGACAGAAAGAACTAGTACTCTCACTGCATGGGTTAGATAGAACTACTGATCAGCCTCCAGCAGTCACATGGCCTGGGTTTCTACCCAAAAAAAACTTGATTTCATAAAATCCTACCATTTAATCTCTTAAATTAGCAATCAAAATGCCCTGTAAATTTTAATATTGTATTGGCTAAAATCATCATTCTCTTTTCCTAACCAAGCATTTTCACTAATTGTAAGGGATGGTTTCCATGGCACTCTAGGCTCTGCTAGCCCTCAACTGAGCCTTCATGCAGTGCAAAGCACAGAAGGCAACAGACACAAAGGTTAATGACCCCAGGGAGATGTAGGGAGGACAAAATGGGGGTTTTAGAGTGGGAATCAAAACAGCATCTTTGGAGCCTGGAGACAGCTCTGTGGGTGCTTTTGGTTAAACGTGATGGCCTATGCTCAACCCCCAGGACTCACATGAAAACCTGGGCATGGTGGAGCCCATTGTAATGTCAGTGCTGGGGAAGCAGACAAAAGCAGATCCGTGGGGCTCACTGGCCCAACAGTCCAGCCTACTCATCGTTGAGGTGACCCATTCAGAGAACCTGTTTTCATAAACAAGGTATACAGATTCCAAGGAATGATGCCTGAGGTTGACTCTGGTTTTTCACAGACAAGCACACATATATACATGCACCCTTACACATACACACACACACACACACACACACACACACACACACACAGAGAGAGAGAGAGAGAGAGAGAGAGAGAGAGAGAGAGAGAGAGAGAGAGAACGCACAACCCTTTGGAGAAAGATATATAATGCATTTTTAACCAATCTCAATTTCCAAGCAATATATTTGTAAAGCCTATATTCATCACTTTTGCTAATAACAGCCATCATTCAAGCTCAACTCTCATCTAGAGGAGACACAGATCAAAGCGACCATGTTTATTTGTGTCTGTCTGCTGCTAAGCTGGGTGCCTGTCACTGTCTACAGTTCCTCAGTATATTTTGCTTACAGCTGCATTGTAATAAATAGATAGGTACTTTGGGTTATACGTCCTGTTCATCTCGCTGCTGTTTATGGTCCCCTCGGGCACTTTGCACAGGCTCTGTTAGTTTAGAAATAACTCTCATGTTTGGCTATTCTCCATTAAATAAAAGATAGTTTCTTTAAAAGAGAGAAAAGAAGGCAGAAGATGTGGCTCATCTGGTAGAGTGCTTGCCTAGCATGCTTGAGGCCCTGGGTTTAATCCACAGCACTGAGTAAATGTGGTGGCTTATGGAAGCAATTCCTCAGTGAATTCAAGGCCAGTCTGATCTGCAGAGCAAGTTCTAGGACAGCCAGGGATACCTAGAGAGACCCTGTCTCTAAACAAACAAACAAAAAACACAAATGAACAAACAAAATAGGCACAACTAGATCCTAGAACACATTCCTGCTTCTAAAGTTGTAAAACTCAAGCTATGTGCTATGCTGGATCTGGCCTCACCACGGACTAATGACGGTTGTGCTCTTCTTTCCTTTTGAACATAAGTGCCCATGATCACCTCATTCCTGCCTTACCACAGCATGTTGGAGTGTCACGAGGGCATATGAACAGTATTTTAAGCTCATGTGTTTCCAAAGCAGGAGAAGCTCGCATGCAGGTCCAGGCAGTGAGCCTTTCACGCCATGGATTCGATTGCATTTCGAGGAATGCAAGAATTTGTATTTTGCATGTGGAAGAGAATGACTTGCTGTGGTCAGAAAGTGGTCTGTGGTATATCATTTCCAAAGATGGCAACCAACTGGTCCACTCAGTTCTTGGATGTGTCTCCTTTTATCTTGTGTCTGTATGACTTGTTTAATCCAATGAATGATGGATACAGTAATCTGGAATGCCAGGCTCCAGGTTAACAAGCCTCTGAGCTTCTCTTCTTTTTCTTTTCTGGATCCAACCACAATATAGAGAACTCAAGTCCATTTACAGACTTCTAAGAGAGACCAGTGAGCAAGCCAGCCTTTCCACATATTTCATCCCTCCAGTTGAGATGCTGACTATATTCCATTCATTCTGGATCCTCTGGTCCCAGTAATCCATCCCCCAGTAACTACAGAAATTACTGGCTGTGAAACCCTACCCCAAACCAGAAATAAGTAAATGATCTTTGTTTTTCTAGTCAGTAAATTGTGGGTGACAGATACTGCAACAGTAAAACACAAAACACACGCTTAGGTGGTTGAAGTAGGGAACACAGTGAACACAACGTAATTTATAAATTTACTCAAAGATTTTAGTATGACCATTGTAATTTTGGTTTGTTTCTACTTATTTTCTGATAACCATTACTTAAAATAGCCAGAGTGGTATAATTTGATGAATAACAGATTTCAGGACAGCAATATACAGTGATGATAAATTCTGCCAACATGATTTGTATCCTAAGCAACAAAACTAATTTGACCCATGATTCATGATAAATAAAGGACATTTAAATATGGTCCAATGGTCATATACATGGATAGGAGCTCAATGCAAACCACCATGGTTTTACCAATTATAAATAAAAAGATATTAAAAATTACAAGGATCCATTTTTACTCGAGACTATTTAATTCAGAAATTAATTTTTTCTTATCCACCCCAAAATGACAGAGTCAAAAATACACAATGGTTCTGGGACATTTGACTTCACTATTTAAAAAAGTTAACTCAGAGGCCTTGAAGGGGAGTTGTAAGACATACTTTGACCAAATACATGTCTCAGCAGACAGATAGATGTGTAAGCCTACATACTACATTTGGCAGAATTCTAGGCTGTGTGTTGAAAGGTGCTAGTTATGTGGGTGGTATCCTCAAACCCATGCTGTTTGGCAGCACTGTACAGAGAGCCTCTTGTAGACAAAGATGAAACATGATTTTGCCCTGAAAAAAAAACTGGAGTGCTTATAGTAAACGAATGACACACAGCTAGCAAAGGAACATCTGTCCAAACGTATAAACACATAACTGTTCATGATCTCTGGGGGAAGGTGGAGTTTGAAAGCTGAGCTGCTCTGGTCGTGTGGAGGGTAAAGGCAGCAAGGAGTGTAAAATGCACATAAAACCATCACAGTCATAGAGGATGTGTCTTACCTGACATGCTGATGGGTGGGTGTGGTTAAGGTCCCAATGGGAAGACACTATGTCAACTGATTTCTTGGCCATGTTGAGTAAGTTCATCCAGCCATGGAAAAGCGGCAGGTGAAATGGGGCATCTTCAGAGTAGTTAAGGCCTTCAGGAATGTTCTCCACAAGGGCGATTCTTAGAAAAGGTTTCGAAAGACAAACAAGCAAAAGCTAGTTAGATTTGAAGCCACTGGTCTTTCTTCACACATGCATACAGAGAAACATGGAGAGTGTTCCTTCAGTTTTCTGATTACATTTTTTTTCTAGCAATTTATGTTTGTCTACCAAAGGCCTCTCTCATATTCCCTTCCCTAACCTCGGGTGTTTTGAAATTGATGCTGTTTCTCCTTAGCACTCACTCATATCTCAGAAAAATCTAGTATAGCCACGAATGTTGTTTTAAATTAACCTTGAAAACAAAAATATACCAAGGTTTCCTATATAAGTATTTTCTTCAGAAAGATATTCCTAATGTTTCTTCTGGAACAACCCAATTTTTTAATAAGATATTACTTCCAGAATCTGTTTGAGAGCATGAATTAAAATTTTCATATCTGCAGTGTCCTATACAATGATGGATATATATTGGAATATATGTAGTTATTATGGTTTAACACTTCTATGGGTGCTTCCAAGCTCAATGAGAAAAGCAACACTGAGAAGAAAGTTATAAACTTCCTGGCTCAGGCTTCATTGAAGTAAGAGATAAAGAATATGTAAAATGATGGTAATAACCACAGCTTAGACAAATGCCAATCAACAGCAACCAAGCAATCTTTCTACTTTCATATTTTTAATATAATGGGAACATGGCTACTGTGGGCACTTGTGTTTGACATTGCCATTCAAACTACTTTTCCCACTACCGATTTAGATGGCAAATAGACTCGTTTCTGTTGTTTATTTTTGAGATTGCATTTTAATAACTATTTTCCCTTCCCTTTCCTTCCTTCCTCCAAACTCTCTCATATAGCCCTCCCCACTGTCCTTCAATTCACAGTCCCCTTTTTCATTGTAATTGCAGACACATAGCATCTTAATGAAAGGACGAATAATTTGTTTCCAGTTTACTAAATGCATATTCTTCTATAAATGGATAATTCCCCAACCTCATGAAATCATGTGTTAAATGTTTCCAGAACAATGATCTGTCTTATTCATGGTTGAATATTCAGAGACAGGTGCACCGTTGGGGGCCGGGATGGAGCTCAGTGGTGGATCATGTACTTGTTGTGCATGAGGCCATGGGTTTGATTTGAGCATCACACATACACACACACACACACACACACACACACACACATGCACACACACATACACACACACACACACACCTTTACCACACAACCAGACTCAATAAATAATTATCAAATGATAATTTTTATCTCTCAATGCATAATTCATCATTTCTTAGTAAAAATTTTAACTGCTATTTTTTTGAGACTTTATTTATCCATATTAAGAAATAAAAGAATGTTGCTAACAAAACGGCCTTGTATAATTGATGAAACTAGACTATCAGAGCTAGACTGAGGTTTGGGTATGTGGCCTAAGACGTACTCAGTGTTGAAGTCCAATCATTCTACTTCTACCTATGAATTCACTAATGCTTGTTGATTTCCCAATAGGGAAGGACAGTCAAGTCATACATGGAACACAGAAGTGACTAAAAGTTCTTCTTGCCTCCCAGAAACTTAAGATCTAGTGTCCCAGACACCCTGACTTCAATAGGAGGCACACTGCAGTGAAAGACAAGACATGGGCAAAATGGATGATTGGAACTTAGGCAGAGAGGAAAACTAATTCTGGTTAGGGACATCTGGAACTGGAGGAGACTGGACCTGTCATGAATCTGAGGCGCAGGAGCTGGGCAGAGTAAGCCAGATGATGTTCAGGGTCAAGGGAAAGGGTTGGTATATCTGGACATTTGTGAGTTGGTGAGCCCAGAAGCAAGTGAGGTAGGAGAGTGTGAGAGCGGAGTAAATTAAAGGGCTCTGTCCAATTTCAACTTCTTTTCTAGAGGCTCCACACAGCCTTAGGGTACTCCCTCCCCACAAACAGAATGGGCACATTTCTCCACTCTGCCTGCCGCTTGGCAGCACCACAGGACTCAGATACCTGGTCTGAGGGTTTTAACCACAGTTGTACTTCTTCCCTGATCTTCCCTCTGGACTCTGACACAGCAAGTGCACCCCTCAAGTCCCAATTCCTATACCGGCCATTGAGTGACCATAATAAACCTTCTCATTTCCCAGACATCATTTCTCTTTAGGCTTTCTTATTTCCACAACATGGGTCACATTTCCTTTTCTTTAGTCCTCATGGTGAATGGTTCTTCCCCTGTCATCCTGTACGTCACTCTAAAACAATCCCATGTCCAAGGCTGTGTTCCTGGATGGTGTGTGTGTGTGTGTGTGTGTGTGTGTGTGTGTGTGTGTGAAGCAAGGAACACGCTCCAGGCTTGAACATGGTCCAGTCTTGCATCCCCAGTACATACTGCTCATAAGGTGCCCAAAGAATCAGTGTACTTCTTTCACTAAAACCTAAACTGTAAAGATGGGGGTTAAGTCAGTTAAAGACAACAAGGAACTTGGAAAAGAGGTAAAATGGGACTTGACATGGTTATGAAGGTAGAAAAGATGAAGAGAAAATCTCCCTAAAGTCTGATGTAAAAGAAATGCCTGTTTTTCTGGTTGGTGGGATGTGAAACAGAGGAGACCACTCCTCTGTTTCACAGGGGAGTCTCAGAGGGGACTCAGTGGTCTCAGAGGGGACCACTGAGGAAGGAAGCCAATCCAGGCTCAGGAGAAATGAGTGTTTGGGAAGTGTAGGTGAGAGAGGGTTAAACGTTAGCTACTCCCAAACGCACAGAGGCAGTAGACAGTGGCTGAAGGTAGATATTTAATTCCAACCGCGTGTGAAGCCCAGTTATCTGTTAGTGGAAGCTGGACACAGCAGGAATAAATGACTCTAGAGCATAAGCAGTTTCAGCCCCCTGACAAAGAATGCACACATCTCAAGACCTCCCAACAGATGCTAAAGCCTCCCCCATCAAACTGAAGATGCGAACGAAGGTGATAGAGTGATGGTACCACTGTAGACTGCCCCATGCCAAGCCACTCTCTCTAGGGTGCCAGGCGGCCTCTACTGGGCGTGTAAATGAGTCAGGATACCTCATCTCCTGTGGAAACCACGGCGTTTTTCTCTTTGAATCTTCAGCTAGAATTCATGGCTAATCTATGGACTTGGAGTTTTGACATTTTTATTTTCCTTAATCTTTGATTACAATTTAGCATTCTCTTCATGTATGAACACAGGAAACAAATCAGAGAAATTTTAGCAGAATCTTTTATTTGGACAGTATTAAGAATTTTCATAACTTTAAATCCCTGCACTGGGAAGCAGAATCAGGTGGACTTATGAGTTCAAGGGCAGAGAGAGCTGTATATCAAGAGACTGTCTAAATTTTTATTTTATTCATTTTTTATATCTAGTTTTTTTTCTATTTCCCACAAAAGAAGGGCAGAGAGATTGGAAGAGGCAGAGGGAGTGGATCTCTGCAGGAAAACATAGTTATTGGCTATGGCAGTGCAGTTATACATAGGCACTCACAAAGACTGGGACTGCATTCACAAGACCCACACCAGATCAGACCAGTCAAATGCCCAGCAGGCATGAGGGAGGTCTCTGGAGCTCCATCACTAGCTGAGAGAGCCATAGGAAGTTGATGGCCGACAGAGAACAAGGTCACTTTTCTTCAGGGATGCAGGTCTTGAGACACTATCCCACACACTCTGGTAAACAATCCCACATCCATGAGCATGCAGAAAACTCTAAATAGACTTGGTGGGTTCCAAATTAGATGAGAGGGGGAGAAGATGATGTTGAAGGAAGAGAGAGAGAAGTTGAAGTTGAAAGGAAAATGTGGGTGGGGGATACGGGAAGATTTGGAAAGGAAAGAAAAGAAATTGGGGTGGTGACCTAGATCCAAAGACATTATATGCATGTATAAATATTAAATAACTTAAAAATATTTTTTGAGACCATGATGTCATGCACATTATGCTTCACAGTGCAGGAATAAGGAGCATGTGTGCTGAGTGGCCCGTCACATTTCACAAGAAAGCACAGCGTTCTGAGGTGACTGTCTGCTGTGTTTTCTCCAATGTTTCCATGTGGAAAGTCCTCAGCCTTCTCAATATCAGGGTTGCTCACAATTGAGACTCCTGGGAAGTTGCTAAGTCTATACCTGTAATAATATGGAGCCTTAGCCAAGCTGTGGTGGCACACGCCTTTAATCCCAGCACTCAGGTGTCAGAGGCAGATGGATCTCTGTGAGTTTGAGGCCAGCCTGGTCTACAAGAGCTAGTTCCAGGAATGTTCCAAAACTACAGAGCAAATCTATCTCAAAAAAACCAAAATAATAATAACAATAACAACAATAATAACAATATAACAACAATAATGATATGGATCCTTATTTGTCATGGTCAATGGGGAGAAAACAGATACTGTAAATTCAAGAACAATAGACCAGTAAATTCTGTGTTCCATGAACTTCCCAAAGGCAGTTTGTCTTGACAATATGGAAACCTCAGATTACTCTCAGAGTAATACAGATATTGAACCTGTAGCTTTCAAATGTGAAAACAGGTCACATTTGTATCTCCCATTTAGGAAAAAACAAACAAATAAACAATAACAAAACAAACAACAACAAAAAGAAGCTGGTACTAGTCCTGACCTGAGGAAGGGATTATTTATGACTGAAATGTTAAATCTTAATTCTCTAAAAACATCTATTTTAACTCAACTACAGATAATTTACATCTGAACAACATTAATAATTTGTGATATCATCTCTAGCATGAGGGTGCTGTGTTCCAGGAAGAAAAGATGCATCCCCACTTGTTAGACTATCCTGGCACCACACCCACAGTGTACCATGTCACAGGACTTTAGCCAATAAGGGCTTTTAAGGATGCAGGTTCTGAAGAACAAGTCAAGCCTGTGATGCAGATGGTCACTCCTTTGCCATACCTTAAAGGAGCTCCTGCACAAGTATCAAAGATGACACATGCAATGATCCTGAAGAGTAGTGGAGGGGGGAAAGAAGAGGTGGGGAGGAAGAAGAGGGGGGGAGGAAGAAGAGGGGGGGAGGAAGAAGAGGGGGGAAGGAAAAAGAGGTGGGGGAGGATGAAGAGGTGGGGAGAAAGAAGAGATGGGGAGGAAGAAGAGGTGGAGGAGGAAGAAGAGGTGGAGGAGGAAGAAGAGGTGGAGGAGGAAGAAGAGGTGGGGAGGAAGAAGAGGTGGAGGAGGAAGAAGAGGTGGAGGAGGAAGAAGAGGTGGAGGAGGAAGAAGAGGTGGGGAGGGAAGAAGAGATGGGGAGGAAGAAGAGGTGGAGGAGGAAGAAGAGGTGGAGGAGGAAGAAGAGGTGGAGGAGGAAGAAGAGGTGGGGAGAAAGAAGAGGTGGAGGAGAAAGAAGAAGTGGAGGAGGAAGAAGAGTTGGGGGAGGAAGAAGAGCTGGGGGAGGAAGAAGAGGTGGGGGAGGGAGAAGAGGTGGGGAGAAACAAGAGGTGGAGGAGGAAGAAGAGGTGGAGGAGGAAGAAGAGGTGGAGGAGGAAGAAGACGTAGAGGAGGAAGAAGAGGTGGAGGAGGAAGAAGAGGTGGGGGAGGAAGAAGAGGTGGGGGAGGAAGAAGAAGTGGAGGAGGAAGAAAATCTGGGGGAGGAAGAAGAGCTGGGGGAGAAAGAAGAGGTGGGGGAGAAAAAAGAGGTGGGGGAGGATGAAGAGGTGGGGAGAAAGAAGAGATGGGGGAGGAAAAAGTGGAGGAGGAAGAAGAGGTGGAGGAGGAAGAAGTGCTGGGGGAGGAAGAAGAAGTGGAGGAGGAAGAAGAGCTGGGGGAGGAAGAAGAGGTGGGGGAGGAAGAAGAGGTGAAGGAGGAAGAAGAGATGGGGAGGAAGAAGAGATGGGGAGGAAGAAGAGGTGGCGAGGAAGAAGAGGTGGGGGATGAAGAAGAAGTGGAGGAGGAAGAAGAGCTGGGGGTGGAAGAAGAGGTGGGAGAGGAAGAAGAAGTGGGGGAGAAAGAAGAGGTGGAGGAAGAAGAAGGAGGAGGAAGAAGAAGTGGAGGAGAAAGAAGAGGTGGGGAGGAAGAAGAAGTGGAGGAGGAAGAAGAAGCGGAGGAGGAAGAAGAGGTGGAGGAGGAAGAAGAGCTGGGGGAGGAAGAAGAGGTAGGGGAGGAAGAAGAGCTGGGGGAGGAAGAAGAGGTGGGCGAGGAAGAAGAGGTGGAGGAGGAAGAAGAGCTGGGGGAGGAAGAAGAGGTGGAGGAGGAAGAAGAGCTGGGGATGATAAATTCTAGTGGGATTGTCCCAGAGACACAGCAACTCATATTAGGTGAGTAAGATCAAAGGTTATGACATGCAAAAAATGTCATAATGAAACCCAACAATTTTTAGAGTTAATATACACTGATAAAAGAAGAGAAAAATGAAACATTGAGAGACCATCAATTATCAAAGGAAATCATTTCTTTGCTTAAATATTTGTTTGTTTATTTATTATTTGGTAAGGTGTGTATGTGTGTGCACAATGTGCATGCAGGTGGATGGCATGGTGTGTATACAGGTCAGAGGACAACCTGCAGGTATCAGCTCTCGCCTTCCACCATTGATGGGCATTGAGCTTCCCCATCACACCATGTGTGTTCCAGGGACTTAAGTCGGGTCATCTGTCTTTGCAAGCAAGTCCCCTTATCTGCTGAGCCAGGTATCTTGCCAGCTCCAAGGAAAATAATTTCTTACCCTCAAATTCCCTATATAAGTGAAAATACTATAGGGCCAGAGAAACCAACATATGTGACTTAGGATATATTTGGAATCACAGTCTCCTGAGCTTCATGTTGCTTATGTTTTCAAGATGAGAATTTTCAAATTGCCATGGGATCCTGTGTTTTGACTGCAGAGTTGGTCCTTGCCATGAACCTCCCATCACCCTCACAGACATACTAGACCTAACTTGGTAGGAGACCGAACAAAGTGGAATGTGGGGTGTTAAACACTACACATTTATGTCGTTACTGTGGGCTCTGATTCTGCACAGTTTGCTTGGTGTCTAAAGAGTCAGCCCATGCTATCACCCACATGTGCTCCCGGGTTACATTTCAATGCCAGGTAAGTGATTTGGCATCTTATCCAAGTAGAACATCTATGACGATTAGACTTCCCATCACGGGCAGACTCGTAGCAGGCTTCTTTCTGCACATTTTGATGGAGTATTTCCACAGAACAGTAACTCACCAAGCAGTACCACTTGAAGAACTCAGCAAGGAGACTAGACTCATACACAGATCCCAGCTATGAGAAATGGGCCCGCTGACTGTGGTGGTATGCTGCTAGTCCCTGCAAACCAGAGCCAGAGGCAGACGGGTCACTAGTTCAAGACCAGCCTTGGCTAAACAGCAAGACCTTGACTCAAAGCATTATAAAATAAAAATAAAAAAAGCAAAATAAAAATAGACAGACAGACACACACTAAAATATAACAAATAAAAAATTAAAAAACAGCCGGGCGGTGGTGGCGCATACCTTTAATCTCAGCACTCGGGAGGCAGAGGCAGGTGGATCTCTGTGAGTTCGAGGCCAGCCTGGTCTACAAGAGCTAGTTCCAGGACAGGAACCAAAAAGCTACAGAGAAACCCTGTCTTGAAAAATTAAAAAAAAAATTAAAAAGCAAATACAACTGAACTAAAAACACAAGAAGACATTAGAGAAACAAACAAACAAACAAAAATAGATAGATAGATAGATAGATAGATAGATAGATAGATAGATAGTAGAAGATTTAAAAGCCATAAAGCAGGGAGCAAGAAGTAACAAGGGTTCAGATTTGGCACCTGTTTCTCCATTGTTTTCTGTTAAGAACTGGGAATTGAACCCAGGTCTAGCACACAGCAGGCAAGGACTTTACCACTCCACTGTATCCCAACCTAGTACTCATTCTTTTCCAGAGACACAATCATGGAAAGTTGTCTCTCAGTCAATTTCTGGAGACTTTATAATGAACCAAAATAAATCAGTCATTTAAGTAATTAACTAAAGGATTACAAAAGCCAGGAGAAAGCTGTTAGCAATGAGAGCATCCTCCTGGCTGGAAGACTTGGATGTGGGTGAAGATTTAGGACTGAGTTAAAATTCACAGGAAGTCATTTGGTTACCAGAAATCAACGTGCACATATCCTGTTATACACTTTGATGTGCACAGAATAACTTTGTGCCCATCACTGCCCATCTGCAATTGTAACCACTCAAGATTCTTCACATGTTTGAAATTGTTTATCTATGTCCATCTACATCCAGGAACTTGCATGACGGCAATACACCCAGTGAAAAGAGATAAGTGATTCTTCTCAGCTAGAGACATATCGAAAGAAAAGATTTTGGTGGAGAACTGTATGTGTCATATACATGAATAAAGATGTTTTAAATTTTAAAATGAGCTGAGAATGATGGCGGACAGCTACAATCCAGTACTTAGGGGGCAAGGGGATGGCGGGGGGGTCGAAGTCATCTTGAGCTGTATACTGAGACTACTATCTTCAAAAATAAGGAAAAAAGAGAAAAAAGTTTAAAAGCAAAAACTTAACACAGTCATAGACACTGCCAAGAGCTCCTAAGTTGACATCACTGCTTTGGAACTGTGGGAATGATCACAGCTTGTCATTTCAGGAGTATGTATTGCAAGACCACATTTCCACATCAGAAGGTCATTTCTGAAACATATCTTAATAACCTTATCTCAGTCTTATTGGATTTCCTCACAATAATTTGTGTTTAATTTATGAATTTGATGGGAACGATCTACAGACTTGACAGACTTATCACTGGGTTCCAGGCATGGCAAGGGTTAAGAAGCTTTCCTTAGATAGATGAACCTTTTGGTCATTGATCACTGATGACCTCTGACCCCCTTTTCTTTATTTCACACAGCTTTAATTTCCTTAATGTCTGAGCAATGGGAGAGATTTTCAGGAGGATTGGGTCAAAGGTAAATATGGTAATGCCTAATTGCTTTGGTCAGTAGAGAAAGTGAGACAAGGGAAAGACAGGAAGAAAGTTCTGGAGAGAAATGAAGAGAGGAACAGTCAAGATTTCCCAGAAATCCAGAAAAACCAACATTATTATTACTTTTAAAGACTATCCAATCATCAGTTTACAGTAAAAATATAAGTGGAGAGATCAAGCTTTGCTTTGGTAATGAATTCCAGGGGATGAACCCCCAAATAGTGACCAGAATTCTTTGGTTCTTTACCTGAAGGTCTTCATTGTTCCCTCTGCATTTGCTTAAGATTCCCAGCGAGGAAAGGTGCTTGGAAATCAGCTTTGAAGTGATTTGACTTATTGCTGTGACCTATTATTTTATTTCCTTTTACAACCAACAGCTGGCTACTCTTCAGGGACCCTTGCTAATTAGTCTACGCTCAGAACTCATTTACATGCCGTTATAGCCCTGCTAGATTCCCCAAAGGAGAGAGAGAAGTAGGCAGAGCTCATTAAAATGCACCTGTGGGCAAATCCCTGCCATAGCTGCTCCATCTCTAGGAGAATTCAGCCCAAGGCCACAGCACCTTCTGACACCAAAGAATGGGGAGGAAAGGATGAGCGGAATCTTATGTCTCTATTCATGGTGTCTTAAAATAAACTATGGATGATGTGAACTGTGGGAGCCGAGGGAGCTAGAAGGAACAGATGTAAGAAAGACTATTTACCTTCTATTACCTTGGTAATACACTTAAAATGGATTTCACTTAGTGATAGTACATATTTATTCTCCAAACTTAGTGTGATCAGCAACATTTTAAAACTAGGCACTAAGACTGTACAATCGTGTGTGTGTGTGTGTGTGTGTGTGTGTGTGTGTGTGTGTGTATCAAGCAAGGAACATGCTCCATTGGTCCAGGTTTGCACCTCTGTACCTGTACAAAGCAGTGCTAGCTTTAACAGGTGTTCAAAGTGTTAGTGTGAGTTTTGTCATTTTCTTGAGAGAATTCGTTGTGGTGACCAAGCTAGATTTGAACTTCCCATCCTCTTGACTCAACCATCTCCAGAATCGGGCTTATTGTTATGGGCTTCCATGCCTGTTCTGAAAGTCAAGTTTTCTAAATAACCAAAAATATAAGATAAGACATCAATACGGCCTGGTTGTCTAATACCCAACTTTTCTTGTCCCAACAACATCCTTTGCCCTGTTTCTTCATTTCATTAATGTACTTACACCAGCCTTTTTAGAACTAGCGCCTGTAGCACTGATATCCTAAGCTCCCAGGATACCTTCCTTTGCTGAATAGTGTGGGTTTACATTTGCTTGATTTTTGCCTCATGATTAGATTGTGGTTAAATATTTTTTGGCATGAATATGACATGGGTATTGCATCCTTCTCAGAGTGATAGATATACATCAGTTTCCAGGAGATACTAGTTTCTCCTACTAGTAGTGACATTAAGTTTCTTCATGTGCATTGAGAAGTGTGTCGCCTTTCTCTAGCCAACCAGACCTTTCTCCCCTCTACAGTTAATCATTTGTGCACAGCTGCCTTCAGTGATGGAGATAAGTTACTTTGTAAAATTTCATTTGGTGATTTAATATGCTTACATCTATGATTATTGATTGACCAGGTTCACTGAGTTGATTGCAGACTGGCATTATTATCATCATCCCTTGTATATTTGTTACTTGAAATCTACTATAAAATCACCCTTTCATATTTAAAAATTATTTCATTAGGATAGGCTCCTGCGTTAATTTTAAAACCCAAAGTATTACTATCCATTATTCTCACTAATTTCAAGACTAAATTTGTTGTACAAACTGCTATTAATGAAAGCCCTGGAAGATGCATTTATTCTGTGCCTTTGATTTTCTTTGTTTCTTCTTTTCTCTTTCTTTGTTCCTTTATTTTATTCTTTGTTCTTTCCTTTCCTTCCTTCCCTCCTTCCTTCTTTTCTTCCTTTCCTTGTTTCTTTCTGAAATGAAGTCTCACTGTGTAACTCATGCTTGAAGTCCCAATCTCCCTCCTTAGTTTTCTAAGCCCTCAGTGCTGGGTTTACCTGTGTGAGCCACAAAACCTGGCCTGGTTTTATTTTTAAGATTAATTTTTTATTATTTTTAATTGCATGTGTGTTGTGCACTCTAGTGAGGTCAAAAGCATTGGATTCCCTGGAGCTGGAGTTAGAGGAGGTTGTGAGTCACCTGACATGGTGATGGGCACTGAATTTAGGTCCTTAGTAGGAGTAGCAGGTGTTCCCAAAAGTGAACCACCTCTGCAGCCCTGTGGCTTCTACTTTTGGTGCTTTCTTTTTCTCACAGGGCTTTTTTTTTCTTTGCTTGTCTTTTTTTTCTTGTTTCCTTTGCGGTTTTTGTTTATTTTTTTAAAAAATAGCATCTCACTAAGTAACCCAGCCTAGCCTCCAATTCACGGTCATCCTGCCTCAGCCTCCTGAGTGTCAGGTTGGTTACCCGTCCTGGCTTAAATTGACATTCAAAGAGAGCAGCTGCAGAGAGCTTGCATTGAGCTCCAGTTGGCGACTGCAGATCCTTCCTGCACAACTGGTGAGTTGGGCAGATAACACCTAGGATTGTTTTAAGTGAAGAGCAACTATGAGGGTGGGTGCTGCTGTTGCTTTAGGGAGCGGCCCTATGCCTGCCAAGCATTGTAATTGTAGCCAACATTCTCTGCAGATTAGAGGTGGAAAGTACTTGTGTTAGTCAGGGTTATCTCTATCTATCTATCTATCTATCTATCTATCTATCTATCTATCTGATTATCTTCTATCTGTCTATCTATCTATCTATCTATCTATCTATCTATCTTCTCTTTCTTTCTCTCTATATAAACTAGAATCATATAAACCAGAATTCTCATGAGTAGGCTCTAATGCCAGAGAAGATAAGGACTTGCTAACAAGAGCAAGAGTAAGCAAAAAGAGAGCTAGCTTCCTTCCATGTTCTTTATACAGGCTGCCAGCAGAAGGTGTGGTCCAGATTAAAGGTGAATCTTCCCACCTCGAAGATCCATATTAGAAGTGACTCTTCCCATTTCAAATGATTTAAAAAAAACTCACATGTGTGCCCAGCCATATTTTTTTAGTATGGAGAGTTTTATTTAGAGGGTATTGGGGGGGGGTAGAAGGTGAGGGAAGAGAGGGGGGGGGAGAAGGAAGAGGAGGAAGAGGAGAGGAGATGGGAGAGATAGGCAGAGAGCTGCCTCTCCAGCCATTTGGGTTTTAGTTAATTCCAGATATAGTTCCCTTGGCAATCAGGAATAACCATCACAACACTTTTGAGGGCACTGGAACTTCCCATAGATGAAGACGGAATGGACACCACAGCCACACATCATCTAGCTATCGAGAATGTGACAGATCCAGGCTTTCCCTCAGCAGAGTCTGAGGTTCTTTATATTTGATGGCACCCAAGGAGTTTGCTCTAGGTGGAGTTCATGGAGGGGGTGAGTATGGCAGACTGATGCCGAGGCTCCTGCCTTCATGGAGCAGTGGCTTGGACTAAAATGCTGATCTTGTGTGGAGATGAAGGAACGGAAGATGTGAATGAGTGGTTTCATCCCTGAGACCCCCCTGTTCTACCCAGTCCACCCTGTCAATCCGCAGCAATCTGGAAATCTACAAGGACAGGAAGACATTTTTTATTTTTCTTGGTTTAGTATTTCCACATACTGAAGCAAAAGGAAATGAAAACTAACAGAAAAGTGGGGAGGGCAAGAAGCTTAGCAAGAGGCCAGTTGGAAGGTACTGCAGGGCAGGGATGTAGCCCAGGGGTACAATCCATGTTTAACACACACGAGGCACTGACTTCAATTCCTAGTGGGAGAGGAAGAGAAAGCGGAGGAGAGGGTGGGGCGAAACAGTCACTCCTAGGACTAGGATGAAATGTTGGGAGCTTGAGTTCTGGAGAGACAAGGAGGAAGATGTGGAACAGTTTAAAGGTAAGGACCCCTAATCGCTATGTTGGGGATCTATAAATTTGATTTCTAGCTGGACTTACTTATTTTAAAATAAGTTCTAAACGGACAACTTTCGTATTCAAGTTGTCTCTGGTTTAAATTAAGCTCTGGGGACTTTTTAGTTTATTGAGGGTCAGTTATCACTACTGTCTGCTTATGAAGTAAGGGCTGGGAATCAGGCAGAGGGGCTGACAAGGGTTTCTTAACACTTTCTTATTGGTTCTTGTTGGTCTTCCCGTGGTAGGGATGGAACCCAGGACTTGTGTCTTGTGTTTGCTACCAGGGAGCAACTTGCCAGCCCTGACACCAATTCTTACTCAACAGCCAGGAAGCAATTAAGCTTTTCTCTGTCACCACTGGACCGTGGTAGTCAAGTCTTTCGCCAAGTACCCTACATCTTTTTCCACTTTCTCCCCCTTGTCCCAGATGCTGAATCCTAGCAGCTCCCAGAATTCAAAGCCACCTTAGTAAGTCATATTATTTGGCAAATTCTTCTTCACCCCGCACCAAGAGTTGTGTTGCCCTGATTTGTGCCTCATTGATACTGGGTACAGAAGCAGGTGACTGTAGACCTCCATGGGGTCCAACCCCTTGCTTAGATACATTCTCTGTGCCTTGAGAAGACTCCTCAAAGCCTTGAGAAAACTAGGATCAGGAAAGCAACTTGAGGAAAATGGCCTTTTTCTCAGACAGTAGAGTCGCACGCTGCTGGCACTACCTGGAGACGGAAAAGGAGGATTTTGAAAAGTGTGAAACCAGTGGCCCAGTTGGAGTGAGAAACTCGGAAGTCATGGGGGACCTCATGAGCCCCTCAGTAGCCTCGTCCTTGGAGACTGTTGTTGCTCAGCGTGGAGATGATTTTAGTGGCTGTATTCCACGTTCAGCACGCGTGATCAGCATTTCCAAACATGTGCTATCCACAGAGGTTTAAAATAGTCCTTCCTTCCAAATGAGCCTTTTTGCAGCCCAAATGTGGCTGAAGCTTCTTCATAGGTGACGAGCGAGAGGGAACGGAATGACTCTGGAATGGCTGAACTGCGTTGGATGATCAAATAAATTCTCTAGATTGATTCCCTTTTGTGTCCCCAAGAATGGGAGCACATAAGCCCACATACACGTTTCAATTCCCTTTCCACTCCTGTGATAACACTTTGACAAAAACAACTCGTAGAGGGAAGAGTTGATGAAAGGAAGCCAGGGCAGTTCTTGAGGCAGGAACCACAGAGGAACAGGAATGTTTGGCTCGTTCTCGTGCTCATTCGCAAGCTCCTGTTTAGAGAACTGGTGTTACCCACAGCAGGATAGGCCCTCCTCCACAAATTCACAATCCAGATAGTCCCTCAGAGACATGCCCACAGTCCAGACGGATCCAGGCAGTTTGTCGTGTGAGGTTTTTCTTCTCAAGTGACTCTAGGCTGGGTCACACCACCAACAACGGCTAACTGGGACGATGTACTAAATGAGTTCCTATCAACTTTGTATGCAGAATCTTAGCAAGTAACTATAAACTTGAATGGAACCTAACATTATCTGATTTTTTTTTAAAACAAATCAATTGAAAAAAATAAATTCAAATGACTTGTTGTGTTACACTGACTTATTAAATGTTTTAATGAGAAAGAGACTTTTTTTTTTTCTCCTTGAGATTCAGTCTCTAGACCAGGTTGCCTTGTTAAGTAGCTGTTACTGAAGGTGACCTTGAACTTCTGTCCTTCCCACCTCTTCTGGGATTCTCTCCAGAAAGCTGGGACCACAGGCCTACATCACCATAGTTACAAACAGGGTATTTTTGTTTTTTAATAATAAAGACAATTTCTCTACTTTTTTCTTCAGGGTCAAAAAAAAACTTCTCTATATATGCAGGAAGCTTTGCATGCATAGGTTAGCTAGATTCAAATGCTACAGATGGTCTTAGGGATAAAGCAAACCCACTCCTTGTGGCTGCATGCCCAAGATCTCTAGCTCGGGGTCTGCCATTAATAGCAGACATTTTCTGCAACTGAAGAACTCTCTGCAAACACATTCAGGAACCCACCAACTCTTTGTGGTCTGATCTTTCAAAGCTTGTAGGATAGTTCACTGAGATCTTCGTTTTCTTCCTGGACTCATCTTGAAGAAAACAAGACCCCAGAAGAGGTTTCTTCAAGGGCCTGAAACAAAGGCTCCCCACAGCCACAGCACTTCTGTTTTTATACTTTGTTGTCCAGAATCCTGAGCTATGGGGGGACGTCGTCACTGAATGCTCCTGAGGGGAAGGGGACCGAGGAATGCCCCCAGAAGCAGTGGTGTAGAGAGGAGGGAGATACAGTGCCCGAAACAGGGAGAGCTCTATTGCCCACAAGATTCAGCACTAGCACCAGCACCTGGGACAGCCCAGGAGAGAGGAAACTCTCCCAGGCCAGCAAGAATTGAGATGGGGCTCCAGGCTCAGCGCTCCAACTTTGTGGATCCTAGGATTGAAAGGACATAGGGCTCTGTAGAGGGGTTCTAGTGAATATCAGCCCCAAGGAAATAGCCCAAGGACTCTAACTGAAAAATCTCTAGGATTTTGTAGAGCCTCGGGCGAGCAGTGCTGAGCCTAAATTCCTAGAGTCAAGGCACGCAGGTGTGTTTAAATCTGATTTTTAAGATGATTGGAATTCCCAGTGCATGGAGGTTTAGGAGTTGAGATTCACAGCTGTGACATAAATGCCGCCTTGACAGGGAGGTAAGGTGATCCTGAGAGTTACCTCCTGTGCTCCAGCCTGCTCGGTAAGCTATGACAAGGGAACGGTCGGTGACGCAACCTGTGGCTGCACCTAACCACGTAGCGCCTTCTGGCAAGGAATCAAAGGTCAACAGAAAACAAAGGTGTCCTCTAGCCAGTGCTGTCTTTCAAATATAACATATAGCAATCTACCTGTATAGATGAGCATTTGATCCTCTAAGATAAAGGGGAGACAGCAGGACATTTAGATTTATAATTTTGCTTGGGGATGGGGTCTCACTATATGCTCAAGCTGGCCTTGAATTCCTGGGCTCAATGATCCTCCTGCCATTACCTCCCAAGTAGTGGGGACCACAAGTGGCTTCCACTACACCCAGCAGAATTCATGCTTTTCCCCTATACAAGCCAACTCCACCAGGGAACAAACGGAAAACTCTTACCACCAAAAATAATACATAAATGATAATATAAGCTTATTTCTTTTTAGTTTTTCAGACAGGGTCTCATTTTATAGCCCTGACTGGTCCTGAACTCTCATGTCTCTTGCCTTACCTTTCTGAGGGCTGGGACTGCAGAGCTGCTATGATGTTTTTAACAGACATAATGCACATACTTATACACAAACATCTTTTAAAGTACAGAATGCAAGCAGGAAACCTCCCATGAAACCCTTAAGATGGCATCTACACACCAACTCCCTTGTCGGGAGGTGGCATTTTCCATTAACTTTTTGATAGAGAAATCACAGTAAGCTTCCCAGAGGATGGATCAGAGGCGCTAAGACGTGTGTGTCTTGGCCAGAGCCGCTATTTGCTCTTGTCTCGTTATTGGTTTATAGGGCAGAGCTTTGTTAGATGACTTCTTTGTCTCTGGTGAGAGATTTAAATGTTACCGAAAAGGAGGCCTCCAGGTACCGGCGGAGCATATGGTCTCGGTGAAGAATATTAAGTTGGCTCCTTCTCTGTTTTAACTATTTCCGCGCCTTGCGGCACACAAAGCACATCACAAGCTGGGTGTGTGTATGTCTGTCAACAGACGATGCCTCAGGAAATGAGCAATATCATGAACGTTAGAAACATTGGGGAAATGCACATAGACGCAATTATAGCCATTTAATTTTAGATAAGATGACGACAGCAACAACAATGATGATGATTATATTGCTGATAATGCTGATGAGGGTGATGGTGGCTGTGGTGATAGGAGCTGTCAGTGACTGAGAATGAACACACGTCAGGCACACAATCACATCACTTGTGTGTAATGCAAGGATTAGTGATTCTATTGTCATCTTTTTCTCTTTATCTGATGGGCAGATGAAAACAGGAACGTTGTACATATTAACAGAGTACCAGGTGCTGTTTTCACACACGCATACACTGTATAATGCTTAAATCAGGTTAACTCTCTCCTCGGGCAATCAGCATTTCTCTGTGGTGAATATATTCTGACTCCTATCTTCTAGGTTGAAACACTGCTACAGGTAGAGACCCTGCCAGGTAAGAGCCCACGAGAACTTCCTCTTGCTGAACTGAAGCTTCGTTGCCATTGGTCAGTCTTCCCCACCCTCTGTTCTCGTGCCCTCACCAGTCTCTGGTAACCACTGCTCTGTTCTCAACTCCTATGACATCAACTCCAGTTCCTTTAGACTCCACATAAGCGAGATCATGAGGAGCTTCTCTCTCTCTCTCTCTCTCTCTCTCTCTCTCTCTCACTCTCTCTCTCTCTCTCTCTTCTCAGACAGGGTTTCTCTGTAGCTTTGGAGCCTTTCCTGGAACTAACTCTTGTAGACCAGGTTGGCCTCGAACTCACAGAGATCCGCCTGCCTCTGCCTCCCAAGTGCTGGGATTAAAGGCGTGCACCGCCACCACCCAGTTTGAAGAGGAATGTCTCTTACTTCACGTAATGAACTGGTCCCAGAAACATCTAAGATGTTGCAAGTGACAGGATTTTCTTCTTTGTGTGGCTATATAGTATGCCCCAGTGCATAGGTACCACACGTTGGTTATCTGCTCATCAACTGATAGATGCTTTCAGGTTGTTTCCATGTCATTGTGCTGTGCACTGGGTTAAAGCAACTCAAAAATGAATGACTCGGAGTATGTCTCTTCACCACTAGTTTCCCCTCCTCAGGCTATGCACACGGAGGTGGGACCGCTGGAGTGGGTTGAGACACCTGGGACCGCTGGAGTGGGTTGAGACACCTGGGACCGCTGGGGTGGGTGGAGACACCTGGGACCGCTGGAGTGGGTTGAGACACCTACTGAGGTGAAGACAGTGGGGCTTGGGCACTAGTGCAATGGACGCAGACCAAAGTCATAATCACAGAACCAGGCTTCTGAGAGCGTTCTGTACGGTTTCAAAGTCTGCCTCATTTAATATTTCACCCTTGATGTCCTCTGTGTTGTTTGTATGTACATTACCATGGTGGGTAGCATGCAAAGGCAGCCCAGTGCAGGCTAAGCATGGACAACAGGGTGGGGATGAGCAAAGAAGGATCTCTGCAAGATCCTTTCCCTTTGTGTCCCTTCTGTTATATAATAAAACATATTACCACTATCAAATATTATCTATACTCCATTAATATATTGATAAATTTTTAATGCTGTAAGTAGTACATTAATTAGCAAATTCCAGCAACAACAGCTGTTATCAATCTTTCAAAAGACTATTCAATGTTCTCAGGGGTATAATTTCTCTCCTTAATGTCTCTATGGATTTTAAGACATTTTAAAACTTATGAACTCTATTACACAATATGATGGAGTTATTATATTAGCATAGACATAGAAAAATTAACATCTAAGTACCTTTGATGAAGTTTCTTATAAATATGTAAATATTTTAAATAATGAGCAATAAACCTTTCATTCATATTCACATTATAATTAAATTTTTAATTTAAGTAGCAACCTAGAAGATATAAATTTTGACTCCTGATTCACTTCCAATCACCTTCTAATTTATATTTGCTCTCATTACAACAAGACTATGAAAAATTTCAATCTTATAATTCTCTAATCTTGGAAATTTAAAGATTCATAAGGCAAAATTAGAATCTGTGTAGAAGATATTGACTCTGAGCTTGCAGCCACAGGAGCCTGACTCCGGACAAGAGTCCGTCTCCCACTCCAACTGCAGCTTTACCCAGCTGTCCTGTGATGAGGGTACAGTGAACCCTCTGTGACATTCTTTCTGTGTAATAGAAAAATGTCAAGAATTATAACTAATAATGCAAATATTATTTATTTCTAAATTCATAAGATTAGTTAAACTCATTAAAATAATGAAAAAAATAAGATGTGTATTTATAGCTAGGTAAGATACATGTATATAACATATAAGGATATTGTATTTATATAATATAGTTATTATATATAATGAAACCACATAAATACTGATGGTTGGTCTCTAGGTTTCATTGTTAAATGAAAAGAAAACATTAATTCCTTTTTTTTTTTAATTTTTTTTTTTAAATTTATTTATTTATTAAGGATTTCTGCCTCGTCCCCACAACCGCGTCCCATTTCCCTCCCCCTCCCCCGATCAATTCCCCCTCCCTCATCTGCTCGAAGAGCAATCAGGGTTCCCTGACCTGTGGGAAGCCCAAGGACTGCCCACCTCTATCCAGGTCTCCTAAGGTGAGCATCCAAACTGCCTAGGCTCCCACAAAGCCAGTACGTGCAGTAGGATCAAAAACCCACTGCAATTGTTCTTGAATTCTCAGTATTCCTCATTGTCCGCTATGTTCAGCTAGTCCGGATTTATCCCATGTTTTTTCAGACCTAGGCCAGCTGGCCTTGGTGAGATCCCAATAGAACATCCCCATTGTCTTAGTGTGTGGGTGCACCCCTCGTGGTCCTGAGTTCCTTGCTCGTGCTCCGTCTCCTTCTGCTCCTGATTTGGACCTTGAGATTTCTGTCCGGTGCTCCCGTGTGGGTCTCTGTCTCTGTCTCCTTTCATCGCCTGATGAAGGTTAATATTCCTGAGGATGCCTATGTGTTTGTCTTTGGATTCACCTTCTTATTTAGCTTCTCTAGGAACATGAATTATAAGCTCAATGTCCTTTATTTATGGCTAGAAACCAAATATGAGTGAGTACATCCCATGTTCCTCTTTTTGGGTCTGGCTTACCTCACTCAGGATAGTGTTTTCTATTTCCATCCATTTGTATGCAAAATTCAAGAAGTCCTTGTTTTTTACTGCTGAGTAATACTCTAATATGTATATATTCCATACTTTCTTCATCCATTCTTCCGTTGAAGGGCATCTAGGTTGTTTCCAGGTTCTGGCTATTACAAACAATGCTGCCATGAACATAGTTGAGCATATACTTTTGTTGTATGATAGGGCCTCTCTTGGGTATATTCCCAAGAGTGGTATTGCTGGATCCAGGGGTAGGTTGATCCCGAATTTCCTGAGAAACCGAAACACTGCTTTCCAGAGTGGTTGCACAAGTTTGCATTCCCACCAGCAATGGGTGAGTGTACCCCTTTCTCCACAACCTCTCCAGCAAAGGCTATCATTGGTGTTTTTTATTTTCGCCATTCTGACAGGTGTAAGGTGGTATCTTAAAGTTGTCTTGATTTGCATTTCCCTGATCGCTAAGGAAGTTGAGCATGACCTTAAGTGTCTTTTGGCCATTTGAAGTTCTTCTGTTGAGAATTCTCTGTTCAGATCAGTGCCCCACTTTATAATTGGGTTGATTAGCCTTTTACGGTCTAGTTTCTTGAGTTCTTTATATATTTTGGAGATCAAACCTTTGTCAGTAGCAGGGTTGGTGAAGATCTTCTCCCAGTCAGTGGGTTGTCTTTTTGTCTTAGTGACAGTGTCCTTTGCTTTACAGAAGCTTCTCAGCCTCAGGGAGTCCCATTTATTCAATGATGCCCTTAGTGTCTGTGCTGCTGGGGTTATACATAGGAAGTGGTCTCCTGTGCCCATGTGCTGTAGAGTACTTCCCACTTTCTCTTCTATCAGGTTCAGTGTGTTCGGACTGATATTGAGGTCTTTAATCCATTTGGACTTGAGTTTTGTGCATGGTGATAGATATGGATCTATTTTCATTCTTCTACAG
This sequence comes from Microtus oregoni, assembly GCF_018167655.1. NCBI lineage: Eukaryota > Metazoa > Chordata > Mammalia > Rodentia > Cricetidae > Microtus > Microtus oregoni. The sequence goes on from NW_024543221.1 coordinate 477,555, forward strand.
ATTGACATCCAGTTTTGCCAGCACCATTTGTTGAAGATGCTCTCTTTTTTCCATTGTATACTTTTAGCTCCTTTATCGAAGATCAGGTGTTCATAGGTTTGTGGGTTAATGTCAGGGTCTTCTATTCGATTCCATTGGTCGACTTCTCTGTTTTTATGCCAATACCAAGCTGTTTTCAATACTGTAGCTCTGTAATAGAGTTTGAAGTCAGGGATGGTAATGCCTCCAGACAATCCTTTATTGTATAAGATTGTTTTGGCTATCCTGGGTTTTTTGTTTTTCCATATAAAGTTGATTATTGTCTTCTCCAGATCTGTGAAGAATTTTGATGGGATTTTGATGGGGATTGCATTGAATCTATAGATTGCTTTTGGTAGAATTGCCATTTTTACTATGTTGATCCTCCCAATCCAAGAGCAAGGGAGGTCTTTCCATTTTCTGGTGTCTTCTTCAATTTCTTTCTTCAAAGACTTATAGTTCTTGTCAAGTAGATCTTTCACTTCCTTGGTCAGGGTTACCCCAAGGTATTTTATGCTATTTGTGGCTATCGTGAAAGGTGATGCTTCTCTGATTTCCCTCTCTGCTTCCTTATCCTTAGTGTATAGGAAGGCAACTGATTTTTTGGAGTTGATCTTGTATCCTGCCACATTACTAAAGCTGTTTATCAGCTGTAGGAGTTCTTTGGTAGAATTTTTGGGGTCGCTTATGTACACTATCATATCATCTGCAAATAACGAAAGCTTAACTTCTTCCTTTCCAATACGAATCCCCTTGATCTCCTTATGTTGTCTTATTGCTATTGCTAGAATTTCAAGCACTATATTGAAGAGGTATGGAGAGAGTGGACATCCTTGTCGTGTTCCTGATTTAAGTGGGATGGCTTTGAGTTTTTCTCCGTTTAATTTAATGTTAGCTGTTGGCTTGCTGTAAATAGCTTTTATTATATTTAGATAGGACCCTTGTATCCCTATTCTCTCCAAGACCTTTATCATAAAGGGGTGTTGAATTTTGTCGAATGCTTTTTCAGCATCTAGTGAAATGATCATATGGTTTTTTTCTTTCAGTTTATTTATATGGTGGATTACATTGATAGATTTGCGTATGTTGAACCAGCCCTGCATCTCTGGGATGAAGCCTACTTGATCATAATGGATAATTTTTCTTATGTGTTCTTGGATTCGGTTTGCCAGTATTTTATTGAAAATTTTTGCGTCGATGTTCATGAGTGAGATCGGTCTGTAATTCTCTTTCTTGGTTGGGTCTTTTTGTGGTTTTGGTATCAGGGTAACTGTAGCTTCATAAAAGGAATTTGGCAATGACTCTTCTGATTCTATATTGTGAAATACATTAAGGAGTATAGGTATTAGTTCTTCTTGGAAGTTCTGGTAGAATTCTGCATTGAAACCATCTGGTCCTGGGCTTTTTTTCGAAGGGAGATTTTTGATAACCATTTCTAATTCTTCGCGAGAAACCGGTCTATTTAGATCATTCACCTGGTCTTGGTTTAGCTTTGGTATGTGGTACTTATTTAAAAAAATGTCCATTTCTTTTGTATTTTCCAGTTTTGTGGCACACAGGCTTTTGTAGTAAGATCTAATGATTCTCTGAATTTCCTCTGTGTCTGTGGTTATGTCCCCCTTTTCATTTCTGATCTTATTTATTTGCGTGTTCTCTCTCTGTCGTTTAATTAGTTTGGATAGGGGTTTGTCGATCTTGTTGATTTTCTCCAAGAACCAGCTTTTTGTTTCATTGATTCTTTGGACTGTTTTCTGTGTTTCTATTTTGTTGATTTCAGCCCTCAGTTTTATTATTTCCAGTCTTCTACTTCTCCTGGGCGCGTCTGCTTCTTTTTTTTCTAGAGCTTTCAGGTGTGTTGTTAAGTCCCCAATGTATGCATTCTCCGTTTTCTTTAAGTGGGCACTTAGTGCTATGAACTTTCCTCTTAGCACTGCTTTCATTGTGTCCCATAGGTTTGAGTATGTTGTCCCTTTATTTTCATTAAATTCAAGGAAGACTTTAATTTCTTTCTTGATTTCTTCCTTGACCCAGGTGTGGTTCAGTAGTTGACTGTTCAGTTTCCATGAGTTTGTCGGTTTTTTGGGGGCAGCGTGGTTGTTGCCTTCTAATTTTAATCCGTGATGATCTGATAAGACACAGGTGGACACTGCTATTTTTTTTGTATCTGTGGAGGTTTCCTTTGTTTCCGAGTATGTGGTCAATTTTTGAGAAGGTTCCATGAGCTGCAGAGAAGAAGGTATATTCTTTCCTATTTGGGTGGAATGTTCTATAGATGTCTGTTAAGTCCATTTGCTTCATTACCTCCAATAATTCTCTTAATTCTCTATTAGGTTTCTGTCTGATTGACCTGTCCCTTGGAGAGAGAGGTGTGTTGAAGTCTCCTACTACTAGTGTGTGTGGTTTGATGTCTGCCTTGAGTTCTAGTAATATTTCTTTTACATAAGTAGGTGCTTTTATATTGGGGGCGTATATATTCAGGATTGAGACCTCCTCCTGATGAATTGTTCCTGTTATGAGTATAAAGTGACCGTCTCGGTCTCTTCTGATTGATTTTAGTTTGAAGTCAGTTTTGTTAGAAATTAGTATGGCCACACCTGCTTTTTTCTTAGGACCATTTGCTTGAAACACCTTTTCCCAACCCTTTACTCTGAGTAGGTGCCTGTCTTTGTGGTTGAGATGTGTTTCTTGCAAACAGCAGAATGTTGGATCCTGTTTTCGTATCCAATCTTTTAGCCTGTGCCTTTTTATAGGTGAATTGAGCCCATTAATATTAAGTGATATTAATGACCAGTGGTTGTTTACTCCGGTTATTCTTATTGCTTTTGGTAGTAGAGATTGTCTCCCTTCTTTGAGATGTGCTCGTGAGGGGTCATTAGATGCCTGGGTTATTGTAGGCAGTGTTGGCAGTGTTGGATTCCTTGGGTTGTGATTTTCCTTCTATTACTTTCTGTAGGGCTGGATTTGTGGCTACGTATTGTTTAAATTTGTTCTTATCCTGGAATGTTTTGTTTTCTCCATTGATAATGAATGATAGCTTGGCTGGGTATAGTAGTTTGGGTTTGCATCCATGGTCTCTTAGCTTCTGCAGAACCTCTATCCAGGACCTTCTGGCTTTCATAGTTTCCATCGAGAAGTCAGGTGTAAGTCTGATCGGTTTACCTTTATAGGTTACTTGCCCTTTTTCTTTTGCAGCTCTTAATATTTTTTCTTTAACCTGTATATTTTGTGTTTTGATTATTATATGGCGAGGAGATGTTTTTCTTTGATCCAGTCTGTTTGGTGTTCTGTATGCTTCTTGAATATTTAAGTGAATATCTTTCTTTAAGTTGGGAAAGTTTTCTTCCATAATTTTGTTGAAAATATTTTCTGGGCCTTTGAGCTGTGACTCTTCTCCTTCTTCTATTCCTATTATTCTTAGGTTTGGTTTTTTTATTGTGTCCCATAGTTCCTGAATGTTTTGTGTTGAGAATTTGTTGGCTTTGCTGTTTTCTTTGATCTGTTCGTTTATTTTCTCTATGGTGTCCTCAGCATCTGAGAGTCTTTCTTCTAGCTCTTGTATTCTATTGATTATGCTTGTTTCTGTAGACTCTGCTCGTTGGCCTAGATTTTCCATATCCAGCTGGTCCTCAGTTTGTATTTTCTTCTTTGCCTTCATTTCAGTTTTCAATTCTTGAACTGTTTCCATTACCTGTTTGATGGTTTTTTCTTGGTTTCCCAGGGTATCATGTACGTATTTACTCATTTCTTCAAACTTTTTGTTATACTTCTCATCCATTTCTATAAGGGCATTTTTTACATGTTGTTTAAGGGACTCTATTATCTTCATAAAGTCGATTTTTTCCATTTCTTCTGTGTTAGGTTGTTCAAATACTTCTGTTGTAAGATCATTGTGTTCTGATGTTTTCATGTTGTTTTTCGGATTATTGGGAGAATTCTTGCCTTGGCGCCTGCCCATCTCCTCCTATTGATCCTATCCAATGGGTCCTTTAAAAACCGGATCAGGTTTCCCTGCTGGCCAAGGGCTCCGCTTACAAAATGCCCTCACTCTCTTTCGTGGTTCCTGCTGCAGGCCAAGAACCCTCTCACCCCTCTGAAGGATCTTCAGGACAGGACCAGGATCCCCTTGTGCCAGTGACCTGGCCAACCAAAGGCCTACCTCTTTGATTCGATTGTAGTAGGGCGATCTGCTCTCCTTATTGCACGCCTGTTCCCACCGCTTGGGTCTGTCTCTGCGCCCCGCCGCTCGCGTCTGGCCGCCGCCGCTCCGCCGCGTCTCCATTAATTCCTTTTTTAAACTTTTCAAGACAGGGTCTTAACTGTGTAGGCCAGGCTGGCCTCAGATGCTAGTCCCAGCTAAACAGCTTTAGCTTTTCAAGCCGTTCCTACGGGGAGCAGCTCATTCAATGAGTCATTTTAAACTGTTCAGTCGCTTTTAAAGGCATTCCTTTCTCTTTACATTATAGGGAAATAACAGTATCTTGATCAGGCAAAAGAGAAAGAAACAAAAAGAAAATGGTCCCTATTCTTGCCTACCCAGTCATGACCACCACCGAACAATCAGGTATCCTCTTCCGAATTTGTTACTTTAGACTTTAGAGAATTGTGGGTCAAGAGAGGCAAGGGGATTAGGTAAGGTTATAGCACGAGGCAAGAATTAGGGACACTAAAAGCCTGATGAGAATCAAGAGAAAACAAGAAGGCAGGACCACATTTAGCAAACAGAACCTCACCTAAGGGTGGTGGTACAGGTGCATTAGGAGGAGGAGGCTATGGAGAATGTTCGGGCAGCCTCTATCCTCCAGGCTTGGTTATAGGAGCTGCCCCCTGTGTATGCATCCTCCCTTCCCTGATTCCCTATTAAAATTCTATCAGTTATTTCAGAAACGCAGCCTCGCAATCATTCATTACTGAGTCAATGAGTTGTTCTTTATGTGAAACCTCAGGGCCAAACGTATTTACCATGACTACGCTGTGAACAAAATTCCTCAGTGGACTCTAAGGCAGCACCTTAGGGTGGGACACATCCATATCTGTGCAGGTAATGAAATCATTCACACTTTGCAAGATAAATAAAATCCCAAGTAAGTAGCCAATTGTTGTTTTAAATTTGTGCCATCTCAAATTAATTTTAATTGTGTATGCTTATAGTATGTGTGTGTATGTATTTAAGTATGTGTGGTATATGTGTGTGTATGTATGTGTGCATGTGTATGTATGTGTGCAAATGCATGCATGTATGTAAGTATGTATGTATGTAGTGTGTGTGTGTGTGTGTGTGTGTGTGTGTGTATCTGAGGGGAATGAGCAGTGTGGTCAGAGGAAAAGTAGATTCACTTCTCTCCTTCTCCCATGTGGGTACTGGGGAATCTAACTCTGGTTCTAAGGCTTGGCAGCAAGAACCTTTCTCCTATCCACTGAGCCATCCTGCCAGCCCTGGTTTTGATTGTAAGAACTATAGGTAATGGACTGTGTTCTCATGCAACCAAGCCATCCACAGAAGGAAGTGAAGACAAATTCCCCAGGATTTCAAGGTAGAGCAGCTGCTGTACTTCAATGTTCAAGCGTGGCTTACACAGTAAAGGAAATCCCGCTGCACCCACAGCAGTTTCTGATTGTTCCCTACCCACGTTCCATGACACATTGCTGTGACTGCCTGAGAGCCACACCCTGAGAAGCACTGGTTAGAAGCCCAACCTGGGGCTTCGGGGCTTTGTGCTCGTGTCCACCATTTGTTCCCTATTGATACCAGGCAAATTACATAACTGTTCCCGGTGCTGACGATCTTATTGAGGACCCTTGTATGTGGCCATTCATTTTCCTTTTTTTAAAATCAAAAATAAATAAAGTTTTTCATGCAGTATATGTCTCTAGTGCCCTTCCCAATGCTGACACTTGGCTAATCCATGTCAGTACCTGTCTCTCTGCACTGCTATGGTGCATCCACTATCCGCAGAGTGCACACTACTGGATGTGCAGGGTTTGCCCAACTTCATGTTCTTCCAGATCGCACTTGTTTCCAGGTTTTCAGAGCAGTTTCTCTTCTCATCACTCACCTAATTTCTACAGAAATTTTCTTTATTGGTGATGTGTAAACCCCGCACATAAACATATGTCTTATCTTTCACACATGGCTGCTTGGGCTTTATTTTTAACACACTCACTAACATGTGAAAAAAATAGAAAACTAAGTCACCTTGTTCTCATTTCAGCTTTCAAGATTGCCAGTGTTCATTGTAAGGAGCTGTCATTCTCTATATTCTGGTTAAACAAGAGCCTGCTTCTCTCATTTCCAACTGTCTTCTCTCTCTCTCTCTCTCTCTCTCTCTCTCTCTCTCTCAAAGAACAAATACATTGAATTACTTTGCAAAAGACATGCACTACCTTTATAGAGAACATGATTCATTGTTTTTGTAGTGGAGGGGACATGGCTAAGCCAATGAAGCTAGTGTCAGTGCCAAGACACCGTAGGGCTTGCAAGGTGAGAATCACATTGGGGTAGTACAATCCCACGACAAGATGATTTTGAAATACTTCTTCAGCTATGGTTATCTTCATATCTAGCTACTATCATTATCACTGAGAAAACATATGAACCTCGAGTTTCTAATTATTCAGTAATTACCCAATATATCATGTATGAATTAACTTTATAATTGAACTTATAACTGAGAAATATTCAAGAGCTTGTCAGATATTTTTTTTTCTTAGAAAAATATTAAGTTCACCCTCCTTCCTACTCTGATTTGGACAGTCATAAAGAGGAGCTTGAATCAAAGCCAGCTGCCTCATCTCAGAATGAAAAATGTTTTACTTTTAAGATTTTATCCCATTCGTTTTTCAACTTCATGAAGTAAGAACCACATTCTGTGTTAAGCTCTGCTTCTGGGGATAATCTTATGAACTGGGTCAGAAGGTAGTTAAATAAGAAATAGACTCATTGCTAAGAACCTTATTAAAAAAGAAAAAAAAACTTGGCAGTGTTCCATGTTCAAAATAAACTATTCTCTATTCCAGGGAAATCACAAGATATTTTTGAGAAAAGTGCCAAAGAAGTAGTCCACAGAGAGTGCAGCATCTGATGACCTGACCAGGATGTCACCCTGTTGCTTTGGATGGAGGCTCAGGGAATATTCACTCTTAATCAATGTTTCTGAGTAATATGGCTAAAGAGAACAAGGTCTCTATTCCTGGGCAAGGAGGTATACAAAACTTTGCCCAAGTCAATCATGGTGGCCCACACCTGCGATCCCAGCACTGGGAGGCAACAGAGGGAAGATGAGGGTTTCAAGTCTTGCATCAGCTATGTAGTGAGTTTCAAGTCAGCTGGGTTACAGGAGACCCCAGATCAAACAAGCAATATTTTGCTTATATTAGAGACTTTGTCTGCCACTTGAAGGAGAACTGTGAAATGGTGATATTGGAATATTCTGGAAAAGTGGCTTGCCTAGTAAGAAAATGAAGAAAAAAGGAGTAATAGTGGCAATTTGATAGACAAAGCGATGTGCCCCAGGACTGTGGAGACAAAGAAGAAGGGGTTGGTTGAGTCGGGTGGTGGTGGCCCATGCCTTTAATTCCAGGGCTTTGGAGGCAGAGGCAGGAGGATCTCTGTGAGTTTGAGGCCGGCCTGGTCTACAAGAGCTAGTTTCAGGACAGGCTCCAAAGCTACAGAGAAACCCTGCCTCAAAAAAAAAAAAAAACAAAAACAAAAACAAACAACCCCTCCCCCAAACAAACAAACAAACAAAAAAACAAAACAAAAAAGAGAGAAGGAGAGAGAGACGGGTTTGGTTTAAAAGGTTTGTGGGGCACGTAAGGTGATCTGCAGAACACGCGTACTTTGAAGACTCTGAGATCTGGAGAGACCATTGTGCTTCCTTTGCTGCTGGGGAGGTGAGCTTTGCTAACTTTCACACTTCTCTGCTGCTCAAGATGCCAAGTACTGCCAGGACTTGAATATCTTTGTGCCAATTCTCAGGCAAGGGCGCAGGGTGGAGGTGGGGTCACCTTTACCCCCACAGATGATCCTACACTTAGTGAGGCCATATGGTTTATTACTTTGCATTTTGGTTTGCATAGAACTCTTTGGTATGTTGTGAATTCTCAAGGAGGGTCATGAGAAGCCTGCCATGGAGAAATGTTAACTTCACTGGTAAACAAACATGCTTTTAAAAGTTGCTGAAGACCACACTTAGGGCTGAGCGTGCTAAGCACACACTAGATCACTGAGTTACACAACCTCGGATGTTCTTTTTTAATGTGGAATTTGGGGAAAATTGGGCATTCAGAAAATGAATGGAAATCAAAGGATGACAAAAGCCATTTTGATGAGCTGAGGCCCGGGGAGGCTGCTGAAGGGCTGACACTGTGAGCTACGTTGTGGCAGGAACCAACTCAAGAAATCCTCAAGAAACCCCCATGGGTGCTGGAGCCCCAAGTCAAATCTCTACGGATTTTGCTTTAAAACCATGAACTAGTAAAATTAAGAAAAATAAAATTGGATAATACTGAATTATTTGTTTTTATTTTGTAGAAGATGGGGGGGGGCATCCCACAACTTCAATGGGAATGCCATCCATTTAGCTTGAATCTCATATTCTTCACCCTAGTGACAAAACAATTTCAGGATAAAACTGGCCTCCTGAAGAGAGGCCAGCTGTCTTTCAGGCAGACTGTATTTGTAATGATAACATACATGTGCAATGATACACATACACGCACATGCATAAGAACATATGTATATATACACCGATGGAAGGACTATGTGTATTTGCTCACATGCTGCTACACACGGATGTTTGTTGCAAAGACACATATGGAGGGTTAATATTGCACTGATTTGTGGTATTTGCACAGTTAGTGATTGTTTTCCCGGATCAATGAGTCAATTGTGAGACCAGACTGCACAGAAAAGTATGGAGAACGGCTCTCACGTGTAACTTGGGGACACTCTGTCTTGACACATTTTAGGCCTACATAGCCTCATAGGCTCTCTAATGAAAATCAGCTGACATTACAGTCAGCTGACATTACATGCAGCTGACATAGACTCAGCAGTGGAGGGAGCAGGCAGAGCTGAAGGGAAGCCTCAGGACTGGGGCCACAGAAAGACTTCTTCCACTTTCAGAGGCCCTAGAGCTATATTGGGAGAGCTGTCCCAAACACAAGCAGCTGGGATGGATATCACACACAGACAGAAGCTGGACCATGTGCAAGCTCCGGTTTTGGACCTGAGGTGTGTGAACAAGTCATAAATTAAGCTGAGATAAGATGATGGGATGGGATGTTTTAAGGTCTGGCCTTTAGAGACATGGAAATTGAAAAGGCAGATGCTAACATAACAAAAGATTTAAAAAAAAAACCCATTGGCATTAGCCTACAGGAAGTTGGTAGCCATATTCAGTCCAGTCTCTCGGGTAGGGCTTCTCATCTCTGGGAGAACCTTGAGGGCAACCAAGAAAGATCCCCAGTTCTACCTCCCGAGGGTGAGGCATGAAGCTGAATAATGTGGTCTACAGCTCTTTAGGTGACTTTAAGACACAGCTGAGACTCATTTCCTAAAGAGTTGAGAGAAAAAGATCCCCTCATCAGAGATGTTTAAACTGGCTAATCTGCAAATGCCTCAGAGTAGAATAAGATAAATCATTCCATCCCCAGTCATTTACAGACTCTCTTTCCATTATAAAGTCTGATGGATTGAACAAGCCAAACGATAACCTGCTCATCAAAGTGTCAGGGGCAGTGAAGTGCAATGCATAATAGTGTGATTATGTGTTCTCAGGACAGACATCAGTGTCACAAAGACCCAGAGGACCACTGCTGTCATTCAGACCTTACTTGTCACCCAAAGGCCCAAGTGTTCAACATTTTGGTCCTCAGCCTGTGGTTACTGGGAGTCAGTAGAACCTTTAAGAGATGGGTCCTACTACCACTGGTAGGAAATAAGGTCATTGGGGTCATGCCCTGAAAGGGAATATTTTGACCCTGCACATTTTCACCCTTACTCCCCATAATTATAAGATACTGTGAAACTTTGAGCCAAAATAAATCATTTCCTTCTTAGGGGTGCATAGGGGAAACAGGGTTTTGCCATATGATGCAAGATGGGCTTGAATTCATCTGCTTGTCTATCTACTAATCTCTGCTGGGTTCTTCTTGGGCATTCCCTGCCGTCTTCCCTGCCTTGTGTGCCTTTTCCCCAGTCCTCTCTTTTCCACTGGACAAGGTTTGGCCTTGTTTGGCACTTAGTAAATCATTGAATGAACAAAATGTCGGGTAATATCACAGGATACTGTTGTTATTCTTTTTTTTTTGATTGCATCCAGTGTGTATTTGTGCTTGCACATATGTGCACACCAAACGCAAATGATCAGGCTTTGCGGCACACACCAGTATGAGATGAGCCAACTTAAAACCTGTTATTTCTATTTTCAGTGACGAAATGTTTTTCTGTGCAAAATGAGGCTTGCTTAGTTCAAAACAAAAGAGATGAGTGTAAAAGTACACATAGAGAAACGAGAAGATGGGAGGATAGGGAAGCTTCTACTCCATGAGTCTGAGTTCAAGAGTCAAAAGGCCACGTGTGCCTTGGGGCAACAAAGCTGGTTTGATGGGGGAGAGTCTTCTTTATGTGTTAATTTTATTGGTTAAATAAAGAGACTGCCTTGGCTTTTAATAGGACATAAAATTAGGTAGGCGGAGTAAACAGAACAGAATGCTGGAGAAAGAAGCTGAGTCAAGGAGTCGCCATGATTCTCCTACCGGACACAGATGCAGGTTAAGATCTTCCCTGGTAAGACACCTTGTGGTGTTACAGGGATATTAGAAATGGGTTAGATCGATATGTAAGAGCTAGCCAATAAGAGGCTGGAACTAATGGGCCAGGCAGTGTTTAAAAGAATACTGTTTCAGTGTAATTATTTCGGAGCATAAGCTAGCCATGTGGGCAGCCGGGTGCCAGAGACACAGCCCCGCTGCTCCTATTACAACACTGGTTAATTGTCTCTTTGGTTTCCTTTACTGCCCTCCTTGGAAGCTAGTGAACTAAAGTCATTTGCAAAGGAGGCACCTGATAGTCACTTTCCAGTCTATCACCAACCATCCTCCTGAGTGCTGAGATGAGGGCAGAGACAGCCACACTTATGGCTCTGCTCTGTTTTCTCTAGTTCTAATATCTATCGGGTTATTCTGATTGTAGGGGAACACAACAGGTCCTAGTGGCTTTTGCTAGCTGTGCCTGCAGTTTTTCTTGAATTCTCTAGGAGGCTGTCCTTGTTCAGAATTCTCCATGTAAACTCTAAAGCCCATACCCAGTAACAAACCACATCACAGCATTTATTTTTGCTTCTAGTGTAACTGCAGGAAAACAACAATTTAAAAAGATTTGGCCTCTTGTAGTCCCTAAACTACTTTACTGAGCTAAGTGTCTAGGATTGGAGGTTGACTAGATGGTAAGATGATTATAGCAAGTGAGGAGGAAGCCATGGACGACTCAAGGAGAAAGAAATAAAGTTAGCAAATGGAGTGTGCTCTGTGACTGGATCCTGGAGAAACAGTCTATTTTTAAAGGAAGAGAATGCATATGCTCACAGTCAGATCTTGGAAATCAGGCGCTAAGATCTCCCCCCTGTTCTCCGCCCGAGACAGGGTTTTTCTGTTGTATCTTTGGAGCTGTCCTAGAACTCACTCTGTAGATCAGGTTGACCTCAAACTCACAAAGATCCACTGCCTCCTCTGCCTCTCGAGTGCTGGGATTAAAGGTGTGTGCCACCAGAGCCCAGAGTGCACTAAGATTTTTATCTTCACCAAACTCATCAAATGGGAAACAAAATTTTGACTGAGGGAGATGCAAACAGAATTTGCCCTCTGTTTCCCAACAAAGCAATTTGTTGTAGCTGTGCTCCAGGAGGCAGCCCTCAGGACTATTTTTAGGCAAATGGGAGTGCCTCAAAATATAAAAGGAGTACTGAGTCCAAATCCATGATACGAGAATAAAGCTAGATAAGTCAGGCTGGGAAAATGAAATGCAAGCCAGCTTCATTATAGTGATCAAAGGCAGAACTGCATTCCAATTACAAAGATAGTTTGCATGCTAAGCAGAAATGATCTCAATTACTTTTAGCTAAACATAAGGTAAGTAGGCTGTAGAGTACATACTTGCACTGATAAAATGTTTATTGTGCAAAAAGGCAGAAAATATTTCCTGCCTCTAAACATCCTCCACAAAAATAAGCAGGGGCTCTAGACTCTGGGGTCTAAATGGCTATTTTCTAGTCTGTTGTAGGGTCTATGTGCACTCCCTGTACCCAACAACTTGAAATGAGAGGAAAGCTGAGGTTCAAGCAATGGATGGGCTGATGCCATGGATAAAATTTTGAGTCTGCAGGTGCTTAAAACAACTCAGAGCTGGGGAAAGAGCTTGCTCAATAGAGTCCTGACTGCACAATCACAAGGATCTGAGTCTGATCCCTAGCATCCACATAAGAACCTGTAACAGCATCCATGTGTCTTTAACCCCAGCACTGGGAAGGCAGAAAAAGAAGAATTTTTGTAGCTTGCAGATCAGGCAGGCTAGCTAGATAAATGAGTTCTGGGTTCAAAGAGAGATCTTGTCTCAAAAACATTAAGCATGACAGTGTGGTTGACTAAATCCACTTAAATCTTGAGAGAGCTTAAAAGGGAATTCTAAACACAAAAGAACAGAGTTAAGATTTCTGTCCGGTGTTCCCGTGTGGGTCTCTGTCTCTGTCTCCTTTCATCGCCTGATGAAGGTTAATATTCCTGAGGATGCCTATGTGTTTGTCTTTGGATTCACCTTATTTAGCTTCTCTAGGAACATGAATTATAAGCTCAATGTCCTTTATTTATGGCTAGAAACCAAATATGAGTGAGTACATCCCATGTTCCTCTTTTTGGGTCTGGCTTACCTCACTCAGGATAGTGTTTTCTATTTCCATCCATTTGTATGCAAAATTCAAGAAGTCCTTGTTTTTTACTGCTGAGTAATACTCTAATATTTATATATTCCATACTTTCTTCATCCATTCTTCCGTTGAAGGGCATCTAGGTTGTTTCCAGGTTCTGGCTATTACAAACAATGCTGCCATGAACATAGTTGAGCATATACTTTTGTTGTATGATAGGGCCTCTCTTGGGTATATTCCCAAGAGTGGTATTGCTGGATCCAGGGGTAGGTTGATCCCGAATTTCCTGAGAAACCGAAACACTGCTTTCCAGAGTGGTTGCACAAGTTTGCATTCCCACCAGCAATGGGTGAGTGTACCCCTTTCTCCACAACCTCTCCAGCAAAGGCTATCATTGGTGTTTTTGATTTTAGCCATTCTGACAGGTGTACGAGGGGTGCACCCCCACACTAAGACAATGGGGATGTTCTATTGGGATCTCACCAAGGCCAGCTGGCCTAGGTCTGAAAAAGCATGGGATAAATCCGGACTAGCTGAACACAGCAGACAATGAGGAATACTGAGAATTCAAGAACAATTGCAGTGGGTTTTTGACCCTACTGCACGTACTGGCTTTGTGGGAGCCTAGGCAGTTTGAATGCACACCTTACTAGACCTGGATAGAGGTGGGCAGTCCTTGGGCTTCCCACAGGTCAGGGAACCCTGATTGCTCTTCGAGCAGATGAGGGAGGGGGACTTGATCGGGGGAGGGGGAGGGAAATGGGGAGCGGTTGTGGGGACGAGGCAGAAATCCTTAATAAATAATACTTCGGCCATTTTGCAAAGCAGAGAGAGGCAGAGCCAGCTGCTGTGACCAAGCTGCTTAACATTTTAAAAAGCTCTCTATGACAGAAAAGGATTACAGATACACAGTAGGACAGATTCAAACATAAAAGACCTCTAAATGAGACACAATGTGTTTAAAAAAAATGTACATAGGTTTGGGAGAAAAAGAAAAAAGTATAGAGAGTTATAAAAAGAAATAAATGGTTTATGATAAAATAAAACAAGGTCTTTAAAGAGATAGAGTACAGACAGTCATAGATTAAAGGAGTAAAGATAATAAGATAAATATTAAAAAGTAATAGAGTAAGAAAAGCCACATAAAGATGTAATATACAAAGAGAGTGGGTTATGTGTATTATTGTATTTTCTTTGAATTTTTTGACTTTGAAGGAGCTAAGTAACCAACATATATACTTTAAAGGTATTTTGTCTTCAAAATTTGGGCCTAGCGATATGTAGCTTTGGAAAAGAGGTTCTTCTTTTGTTTCCACAGAAGATGAGAACTTGTGGAATCCTTTTAGACTAATGTGGTTTGATGGACCAAGACCCCCTGAAAAGTCACCTTGAACACCACTCAAAAAATTACTTCACCCAATAAACAACAGGAAGCTGTTTGGAGAGAACTATGCAAATATTTCCAAATATTGTTTATAAATGTTTATTTACATTTAAAGAGGGATATGATACAGAGATTTGCATTGGTATGGATCTTGGTTTATTGATACAAATTTTAGGTCAATTTTGTTTTATGTATATTTCTACTCTTGATTAAGGTATTGTGTTTTGCAGTTCATTTAAAAATGTAATGTATAATTAAGAAATACAGATTAATAGATAATCATCTATAATAGTCAAGCTTGTACTCATGTTAGATTTTCTAGATGTACAGAGATATATTTCAGATGGAGAGTTATTCTTCAAACCTCCCCAAAACATTTAAAATGTTTTAAGATCTTAGGACTTTTAATCACAGTGAGACACATCTGCTCCTGGCAGCACCAATCTTCTTCAAAAAGAAGATGGGCATTGAAGAGGCTCCTTATGGAATTTGATAGCCATTTGGGCAAGAAACTGCTCTTGCCTGGACTGCTTGATGATATGCTGTATGAACTGGTCATGCAGAACCCACAGAGAAATGACTGCTAAACTTGCCTAATGGTGAGATAGTCCTTTGGGGTTCCTGCTTCATGAAACAGTCTGCCAAACATTTTGCAGGACACAAAAGAAAGTGACTGACAAACTGTCAATATAGGCGAAACTGTCTTTGAAATTTTCTGCTTCATGAAAAAGTCTGCTGGATACTATGGGCCTGTAGACTGAAGATGGATGCCCCAATGATACAGAAGAACTTTGGGTGACTGTCCAGGCAGCAAGATGTCTCTGTCAATTCTAGAGTTTTGGAATTTGTTTATAATGCACTTCCTGTTTACTTAGGTAATATTATATCCTTCTGGAATCTTTGATGGAGTCAAAGAATAGATTTTATAGTTTTTCTTAGTTATGATAAAAGATAAAGTAGATATAAATGTTGTAACTGTAATTCTTGCTTGATACCTGTTTTGTTATATGTAATTTTACTATGTTAAAGATAAAGCCTTCCTTTTTATTTAAACAGAAAAGGGGAGGTGATGTGGGATTCCCCTCTGTATGCTGTGAATATCATTGGTTAATAAAGAAATTGGCTTGTCTTGATAGGATAGAACAGAACTAGGCAGGGATAACTAAACTGAATGCTGGAAGAAAGAAGGGAGGAGTCAGAGAGAAGTCATATAGCCCTGCCAGAGACAGACGCCAGTCAGAATCTTGCTGGTAAGCCACAGTCACGTAGTGATACACAGATTACTAGAAATGGGTTAAATTAAGATGTAAGAGTTAGCCAATAAGAAGTTAGAGCTAATGGACCAAGCAGTGATTTAATTAATACAGTTTTTATGTGTTTAATTCAGTTCTGGGCCGCCATGACGAAGTAGCCTCCTACAACAGAAAGGCAACTGAAGAATGATTTTACACACACACACACACACACACACACACACACACACACTTACTTTAATCTTACGTGCTCAGATATAAGGGGGCCAGGCCTTCCTAGATAACAGTCCTTGCTATACAGCTAGCACATTTCATCATGCCTGGAGCCTGAGGTCTTTGTCATCTGGAGTAACAAGAGTGACAGAGATACATCCAGGCAGGACCTCTCAGGAGGTGTGCCTTTTCCTTGAAATCCTGAAGCTCTCAGAAACTATTTAGAACACCGAGATCTGGTTATATTCTGCTCTAAGTCATTTCATATTGTATAAAATAGTGGGTTTTCAGGCTGTGCCTTGCCCTGGGCGACTCTATTTGCAGCATTTAGCTCCATCTGAGTACAAATCTAGACAGAATGACTGCATCACAGGAAGCACACAAATAATGCCATCTGTCCTGCACCATCCACAAGGCAATGACTGATAACTTATTACTAAGAGTAAGAAGAGTGCCATCCTATTAGTTGGTCAAAGTGAATCTGTGCCATATAAGCATAATGGTATATTAAAATCACATCTGAAAACCAGGCCTGAGGGCTTACAAAGCACACTAGATGAAGGAAAATGTGTAACACCCTCACCTGGACTCCATGAAGAAGATGACAATCACTGTGATAGTGGCAGCCATCACTGATCTGCCATCTGATCACCCAGTGTGCACATAAAGAACCCAGGAATACTCCATCTGTTCTGGAGTCTTCACCTTGGCCCTCCCCTTTGCCTCTATGGCTGCCATGGTAGCTCTCCTAGACAGCTCAGTTCAACCCTCAGGCTTGGCTTCTCAGTAGTGCCTCCAGCAGACTTCCAGGAAAATTCCTCATCTAATTCCCACAGAGACTGGTTTGTTCCTGTACTAGTCTCCTGCCTCTCAGGAAATTAATCTCTCTCTCTCTCTCTCTCTCTCTCTCTCTCTCTCTCTCTTTCTCTCTCTCTGATCTTGAACTCTGCTTTAGCTCCTTGCAGTCATTCTGTAACCTATGCATGTGTATATATAAACACAGGGAGATTTACTATTGTGGGATATTTTACCTTTTTGGCTTCTGTGGACCACCCAGCTCCCAAATATAACACACATGGAGGCTTATTCTTAGTTATGAATGCCTGGCCATAGCTTGGCTTGTTTCTAGCCAGTGTGTCTTACCTTACTTAAATTATCCCCTTCTACCATTTGCTTCTGGGCTTTTATCTTTCTTACTTCTGTATGTCTTATTGTTCTTCTTTCTCCATGGTTGGCTGGGTGGCTGGGTGGCTGAGTGACTGGGTGACTGGTCCCTAGTTTCCTTCCATTGTTCTCTCTTATGCCTCTTTCTCTCTTTATACTCTCTGCCGGCCAGCCCCACCTATCCTTGCTTCTGTCTTGCTGTTGGCTGTTCATCTCTTCATTAGGACCATCAGGTGTTTAAGACAGGCAAAGAGTCATAGCTTTACAGTTAATCAAATGCAGCATAAACAAAAGTAACACACCTGAAAATAATATTCCCCAACAATTTACTATATGATGTTGCCTGTGTGGTCAGAGAGATAATAAGATTGGGATGAAAGAACATGTGTTTGCTCCAGCCCGCTATCAAGGGAAGTCTGGACTACTTGGTGATTGCAGCCAACAAACCCACCGAGTGGCTGACATGGGCAAAGACACAAGCATGGCTGTGTGTGTTTCTGACCTAGTACATCCACAGCGGAGAGCTGTTTCAAAGTCATGCCAAGAGCCAAGAACTCAAGATCAAGTCTTACTGATTCATTGGTATGCAGCACTCCTGATTAGAAATTAAATCACATACCTTGTCCGTCTTCTACTTGTTCAAAACCATCCTGCCGTTGGGGCTCAGAAAAAAGATACCACAAAGAATGGCATACTGACAAGGCAGCCTTAGAAGCTGCTTCACAGTCAAGGTCCCACCCTCTGGCCTTTCTCTCCCAGCCACCGTGCACAGGGAGAATTCATGCACAGAATTCATTTGACCACTAGAGAAGATTATTCTAGAGAAGACTATTGAAGACAAGACAGGACTGTAACTGCATCTGGACATGTCCATCTCTGGGCCTCATGCAAATCCCATAGAATCACATTCCTTTCTGTCTCCCCCACCCATCCTATCTCCCTAATAATCATCAACTGTCTCTCTAAGATTGCCCCACACCTGACCCCATTTCCTTCTCTCCTATGAAGATGAAGTTTAAGCCCGCAACCCTCTTGCTTCCTGGTGTCTCATACATGCTGTGACTCCCTGTTTCTCCACATCAGTACATGTGTTATAGCTTTTCCTCCTATGAATCTGCATACTGTGAGTTTTTTCTAAGGAAGCCAGGAGAGTGTAAAAAGACATTCAGGGTTCTGGGAGTCAAACCGTGCTGCTATTTTAAAACAAATGAGAAGCAGCATTATAGTCCTGGTTACTCTTTCATTGGGTAGGAATGTATGCTGATACAGGGCTCCTAGGCACCAGGCCTGAGTTCCCAGCTAGGCAACAGTTCTATTTGTGTGTGGATACACCACGTGGCTTCTCCTAGCCCAATCAAAGCATGAAAAGACACATGTAGGAAAGTGCTTGTCTAGCAGGTGTGAAGTCCTGGGTTTGGTTCTTAGTACTGAGAAGGGGAGAGAAATGTAAAACATTCTGACTTCCTGGAAATGTTGCAACAAAGCTACATGCTTCAAATTGAAGATGGGGCAAAAATATTATGATTAGGACAGGTGATATAGCTCAGTGGAAACTTGCCTAGAATGCAGAAGGCCCTGGGTTCAAATCCCAGAACTAGGCAGAGGAATGGGAAACAAGCAAGCAAAATTCTCTAACACACATATTGATAATTTTTAACATGTTTTATAATTAACATAAGACATTTTGTAGAGACCAGAGCATTTGAAGTGTTTATTTTTATAAGGTGAATTTCTTTATCCCCAGATGTTTATTCAGGGGAGAACACTTTCATCCACATTTATGTATTTGTTAGAGGGGTTGGGGCCTGGCTCCCTGGAGAGTACACGCATGTATAAATAAATTAATTAAAATTAATGAAGAATAAAAATATAATTGGACAAAACAGTTACTAATAACTAACGAGAGAGGAATCCATTAGGAGGAGGTTTGGGGTGTTCACTAACAAGCAACATGATTTTCCAAAGAACACAGCCTTTTCTCAATTATCTCACCAGAACCAGTTCACTCCCTGGAAGGCAGGAAGCAAAGAGTAAGGCAGGAAAGGTCAGGGGTCTCAATATCCCCTCCAAATGCATACCTCCAATAACCAACTTCCTTCTACTAGGCTCAAACTCTTAAGGCTTCTACCATCTGGTGGTACCATGGGCTGGAGACTGATCCTGAAAGGCATGGATCTTTAAGGAACATGCAAGGTCCAAACTATAGCAGAAGCTAGATAACACTTTGTGAGATTTTTGGTTGCTAAACAGAATTATCTGGGAGTTTCATGTATGAGTGTCTAATCGGTGAGATTTTACATGGCACACACTTCAGGAGTCGTAAATATACTATCCCAGTTAACCCTAACTGCAACCCTACGTGGTAAGGGCTCTTCAACCCATCTACGGAGGGCCACACACAGCCTCAGAGAGGAAAGTGACTTGGTCAAAATGAAGCCATTACTCAGACAGAGCCAAGACTCAGTGTTTGCCTAATTTCATAGTCCCTTGAGGGTCCTCTCATCAAATCCCCATCCACTCAGCCAGGGGTTCCCACGCTTTAGCCTCCAATAGTAAAGTCTATTTCACTAATGAAGGTTTCCAAGTCAAACTCATAAGATTTCTGACTCTTTAGGCTTTGGTCAGTTCCTAAAATAGCCATCTATGAATATGTTTGAGAAATAACTTGTTGGTCCATCCATCATGGCCATATCAGCATGTTCCCCTGAAAGGCAAATAGAATTGTATCTACATTCTTCTATATTTTTTTCTAAGACAGTTATTTTATGTGTGTAGACGTTTTACCTACAAGTATGTTGGTGCCCCAAAGTGTGTACCTGTCACCAACAGGAGTCAGGAGAAGGCACTGGATTTCCTGCCACTCGAATTATTCAGGGTTATGATTCACCAGGTGGGTGCTGGGGACTGAATCTGAGTTCCCTGTAAGATCAACAAATGCTCTTAATTACAGAGATACCTCTCCTGTGCTCCAAGTCCATATGTCTAACTGTTTAAGTGTCTCTCAGAGAGATTCAAAATGAAGCTTGGGTTTCTAAGTCTAGTGTGCTTGGCTATAGACTGGGGACTATAGTCTAAATAGACTACAACGATCACAGTCTATCCCTCTTCCTTTGCCTTTTGCTCACTTTCTGCTCTCTAGGACAGAGCCTGTCACTTTCTGTTTTTAGAGCTGAGCTTACATCTCAAATCTCTGTGGTGGCTCCCATTAAGAAGCAACTAGCGGTGTTTCGAATCAGTGGCCAGTTTGGCGGCTCCATGGCGTCACTGGCTCTTTCCTGCGAGTCCGTGGCAATAGCCATTTGTCAGTTTAAAACTTTGACAAGGTGGTGGGTGATGAGTGCGTGTCTGAACTCATCCATCTGAGATATTATTAATGGTAGTGACTAATAAATCCTCCTTGTAGCTTCATATTTAACACAGTCCCTCCACAACACACCTCCTTGACAGAGAAACCATTCCATCCATCAATTAAACTTTGACAGATAATCCCAAAAGCTTAAAAATTTTGAAGCTATGGTTAGGCATTTTGCAGACATGTTAATGAAACATGCCGTCAACTCTCTTGATCTTCTGGTGTTTTATTAACTTACATGGTTTAGGGAAAGGGGGATCTTGGTAGCTCTCCTTAGATGGTTGCCTTTATTACAGACAGAAAAATCCAAGTAAGGAGAGTTTTCCTTAACTCACTCAGCAGAGATGTGAGAGTTTTTCTCTCCCTGACCCAGTTCCTCTTCCTTTTCATACCATCTTGTGTTCCTCTTTCTATAGTCTAGTTTAGAACTGATTTGACCACCCTGTCTTCGTGGGCGCTATTAGAAGACAGATTATGCTGGTGTTGCCTTCCTTCATCCCCTTTGTCCTCAGCACTCTGGTTCTTCAAACACTCTGGCAGTGTTGCAGTTGCTGGAAACTCAAATGTCGATAAGATAAGCATTCCCAGCTCCTGCAAGCCTGCAGCCTAGAAGAGCAGGATGTTTAGAGTGCAGTGATTCGGATGTGCTCTCTCAAGTGTTTGCAGTAGCAAGCATCTCTGGGATCAAACAAGGAATGCAAATTTGATGATAATGTTTACAAAAACAAATGTCACTTTTCCATTATTTGCCAAAGTTGTAAGAGGGACCAAAGGATCGATCAGATAAAGGGTGATTAAATTTACATATGAGAAAACTTGTCTAGTTTCATCATCTGTCAGGCAAATGCCAAAAGAAGTAAAGTGAGGGGACGGAAGAGGAAGAGGAGGAACAACTTTTGAAGGGAGACTGTTTCAATAGAATAAAACCTGTGCCATTTGAAGGTATAATAATTTCTCTTTTCTCTCTCTTTCTGTGTGTGTGTGTGTGTATTTGCTTGTGGGTGTGCTTATGGAAGGCACAAGAAGACAATAGGTCCCCTTATTGCTTTTCACCTTAGTGTGTGTGTGTGCGCGCGTGTGTGTGTTTGAGACTTCAGTTTAACCTGGGCTCTTTCTAGACCAGCTAGCTTGAGAGCCCCTGGGATCCTCCTGCTTTCTGTTGCTGGGATTAGAGATGAGCGCTCCTGCACTGACTTCTTTTTGGGTGCTGGGGATCTAAAGTCAGCTCGGGTGTGATTATCAACGCCTAAACCTGAAAGGAATTGCAGTAGGTACAAAACAATAGAATCAATCTGTAGTGTCACATTTCCAGTCTGGATCGACTCTGCTTCGACTGAATGTGTGTTAAGTTGACAAATCATCCCTTGATTCGACTTTCACTTACCGCAAAGCAAGAGCCAAGCTCAATACTCATTTAAGATCATTTTGAGAGACACAAAGGCATTGATGTAAATGTTCTGGGAGTTCTAGAACATTCAACGCTCAATATTCCTAATGTGTTCAAACTGGGGAGAATAGTCTCCCTCTTAGCCAGGCTTCTGTGTTTTGTTTTGTTTAATAACAAGCAAAATAAATAACAACATGAAGGATGAGAACCATATTCAAGCCCCTTACATCCAACAGCTCAGTTAATGCTGGGCGGAGCTGACTGAAAGTGTCTATCGTTCTTTTTGTCTGTTTTTCATCTCTTTCCCCTTCCCTCCTTCTTTCACAAATATTTTCTCTCTTCCTGAGGAAGTTTCTTGCTCTGTAGCTCAGGTTGTTCTTGAATTCATGGTCCTCTGCCTTAACCTCTTAAGTGCTGGAATTCCTCACATGCATGACCACACCTTCCTAGTCCAGATGCCTAACAGGAATTTTCACTGATGTAGGGATACTTATTGTGCAACACAAGGTGTTTCCTGTGCAGATGGAGATGGGGTAAACTGCTGGGAATCAAAATCCTAACTGATACTGGTGTCTGTCAGTAGCAAGGACATCTGGCAGAAGCAGTGCTAGGCAGTGTGGAAACCACCCAAGAAGCAAGGTATCCTGAAACATACATCTTAAAGTAAGGGTGTCTCCTAAGAGGTCCGTGAGATGGGGGATAGGCAGAGGGGCTACATATAGCCAAGAAAGTTATTGACAGACAGGTGCTGAGATCTGGTGTTTTGGGGCTCAGGAAGTCATGTGCAGTAACCACAGTAGAGGGTGGTCATTGGTAAAGATGGGAACATCCAGCAATGGGGCTGATCAGGATGGCAGGGACATGTACCGAACATTGCGTGTAGGGTAGTAGAGAGATGCCCATGGGATTTTCAAGAAAAATGAACTTCCCGGAGAAACATTATTTTCTAAACCAATCCCTCAAAGAAATCTTGGGCTTAAACGATGCAGTGAAAGGGATGGCAAGATTGCTCATCTGGTGAAGGCACTTGAAACTGAGGCAGGCGTTCTGGGTTTGCGCCCTGGGACCCACACGGTGTGGGGAGAAAATTGACTCCTACAAGTTATCCTCTGACTTCTGCATGCATGCTTTGGACCTTTGCATACCATAGCAATGGCAATATTTTCTGTCAATGTTTCTTCTCCTTTTGGTTAAGTCTGAGCTCTCCTTGGTATCTTACGAATGGCTGCACATAACTACAATCCTTGCTGTCTGCCTCTGACAACCGTGCTTGGCATTAGTCACACTTATCAGGTATGATTCTGCTTATAAAGGTTCGGTGAACTTTTTGAGAAATGTACACCACATTCAAATAATCTTCCTGGAGAGCCAACCCGGCAACAGGAAATGTCAGCATCATTAGCTGTATATTAAGTCATTAAAATCAAAACTATGAAATAATTAGCTTCTGCTGCTTCCCTGAGTGGCAATCATGGACCACCAGGAAATGCCATGCTCACCCGGATTTCCTCTTTTAAAGCACCACATGTTAAAGATAAGGTACTATTTAAAAAAATAATTTTAGATTTCTTTTTAGCTGGGGCTATATAAACATCATTTTCTGAGTATAACTACTAATAACAATATCTCATATTTAGGAAATATGAATTTGATTGGGCTCAAAGGTGAGATAAAAATGTTAATATGTGCTATTATGTAAGAAAGTCAAGTCCAGAGCACTAACATGTCTGCTCTGAACCGTGTTTGGAGGCTTCTCTTCGCCTTCAGTTAGAATTAAGCTCTTATCTTCTGCTTCTAATTATTGCTGAAAGTTATTTACTTAATGCCAGTGAGAAAAATTATAATCTTAAATTATTCAATTTCATTTTAGCAATTCCTCTGCAAATTTCTTTTCTTTGAAAGAACATAGAAGTCTCTCTGCCTGTGACCAACCCAAACACAGTTCTGAATGGTTCCTCTTGGCTTCCGCTGACTCTGTCTCTTAGGAATTAGCTCCTATCACTGCCACCTGAGGAGGTAAGCTAGGGTTGCACAAAACCCATTCCTTCCTGACAGCTCTTGCCCCTGGCCCCAGGCTAAGGACGAAGGTTGTCTGTAGGGGAGGAACACGTCAGGTACACTGGTGAAAACAACAATCAGGCACAGGACACTTTAATCATAGAACACTGGTCAGTTAAGTCTTCCTAAGACCCATGGACCCTACTCTGTGGACCCATGCAAATGAAGTTAAGTGCAGCCATATTCTACAAGGAGCTCGTGGTGGTTTGAACAGGCATGCATTTGAAGGCTTGGCCCATAGGGAGTGGCGCTATGAGGAGGTGTGGCCTTGGAGTAGGTGTGGCCTTGTTGGAGGAGGTGTGGCCTTGTTGGAGGAGGTGTGGCCTTGTTGGAGGAGGTGTGTCACTGTGGAAGCAGACTTTGAGGTCTTCTATGCTCAAGCTATGTGACACAGGGTTGCTTCTGCTGCTTGCAGATCAAGGTGTAGTACTCTCAGCTCCTTCTTCAGCACCATGTCTGCCTGTACATTGCCATGGAGATAATGGACTAAACCTCGAAACAATAAGCCAACCTCAATTAAATGTTTTCTTTTATTAGAGTTTCCATGTTCATGGTGTCTCTTCAGAGCAATAGCAACCCTAACTAAGATAGAGAAGCTTTTTATACCACTGAACAGCCAAGGCACCTATCTGTCTGGAATTCCTCTTTGAAAAAATATGTCAAAGATTATCCTCTTAGGGAAACAGGGGATGTTATCATTAAAAGGCAAAACTGGTTGTTGCCAATCACTGCGCCCATCAAGAAGCAGAGATCAGAACTTTGTGTGGTTGTATGATAACTCGTTTTCATGACAGGCTCTAGTTGTATCTTCTACACTTTAGTTTCTGCTCTCATAATCCTCAGTTGTTACCCCACAGACAATTCCATTATGGAGATACAATAATTGGCTCCAGTCAAACATATTACACCAATAAACAGCACTGTGCAGTAATGTGTACTTGGATCACCTGAAAATTATTGCCTATTAAAAGCTTAGCACTGCCAGGCGGTGGTGACGCACGCCTTTAATCCCAGCACTCGGGAGGCAGAGGCAGGCGGATCTCTGTGAATTCGAGGCCAGCCTGGTCTACAAGAGCTAGTTCCAGGACAGGGACCAAAAACTACAGAGAAACCCTGTCTCAAAAATCCAAAAATATAAATAAAAAAAATAAATAAAAGCTTAGTGCTGAGCTTTGAAGTACTATATAAAATGGCAGGATTGGGGATGACAACATGTGGGTTACTCAGGATTTTTTTTTAAATCCAGTCTGGTATGTAGCAAAGGATCAAAAATGCTAATGTCACCAACAGAAGTCAAAGTTGCCACAAAACAGTTGGTCATGTATATGTAGGAAGTAGTAAAAATATGACTAATCAAACTTGGTTGCGATTCTGGACCGGGGATCTTGAAATGACAAGAAGGCAGTTAGGTGTCCTTATAAGAGGTAAGCTCAAAAGAGAAGACAGCAGAGAGATGCAATCCCAACACAAAAATAAGCTGCCTTGGTAATGCAGCAAGATTCTGTCTTTAAACTTAAATAAAAGGTATGGGGAGGACAGTTTTTGAATAGTTTGTATTTTATATACCTCCATGGGAAAATGATGGGAGAGTGTAGATTATCTCCTGCTAGGTCAGTCACACATCAGAAAGGTAACATGTGAGACAAATCAAGCAAAGCAGACAGAAAAGATCATGGCAAGATACATTAACAAAAGTGGAAGAGCTGAGACAGCTGACTGAGCAGCGTGATCCAGACCCAAGATCCATCACAGGATAGATGGGCTAGTGAGTGGACAAGATGGATTGCAGGGAGACCTTTGGAAAAGAGCAAGGGAAGGAAAGAACTTGGGGAGAGGCTGTCAAAACACGGAGAAGAGAGCTGCCAGGCTGGTTTCAGCTTTCAGGAGTGAGCAGACAGACAAATCAGGGTGTTTACTTTCTAAGTTACAGATCTCAGCAAAGGTTGCCCTGGGCACATGACACTGTTTCTGGTAACACTGCCAGCAGAGAAGCCTACAGAGAAGCATCCAGAGAAAACGGATGCAGCCATTGGAGAGTAGTGTCACTTGTCACAGTGAGTGTCACCACAGAGGAAAGTCGGAAAAGAGGCAGAGAAGGGGTGAGGCGGTGAGAGCAGGAGCCTGAAGAAGTAGAGAAGGTGAAGCAATGCGGGCTTGACGAAGCACCTACAAACCAGAGCGTTTCCTCCTGTTGGGCTGCACCAGTCTCAGGAGCTCGGCTACGTACCTCTGTTGGAACAGCCTGGGCATTTTTATTAGTAGCATCTGTGCCTGGCGGAAAAAGAGCTAGAAAACATGGGATTCAAACCCTCTGAGGACACAGATGCCCCAGAGGTCTGGGGTAAAAATTAACAGCATGCTTCAAGGAGGTGAGCCACACTTGGTGCTGGAGGAAGCACGGAGGTGGACATTGTGGTTTAGCAGAAGTTTGGCCAAATTAAAACAGAAGAGCCTAGCCAGAGTGGCAGCGCCTGTGCTTAGAAGGCTATGGCAGGAAAATCAGCAGGGCAAAGCCGACTGATGTTGCATAATATTCTTTCTCAAAAAAACTAAAACAAACAAGCAAATGAGCCCTTGAAAGGGACAGATCAGTACTGGGAAATTTATGGAATGAAGACTGAATAGACAAAGGGATAGCAGCTATACCATTGTGAGATCACAACTCAACTCTGGCCATATCTTGTAGCAACTTGCCCAGGAAACCAACTCCCTGGACCACCAGGCCAGGCCTGTAGGAAGTGAGACTGTCAACTCCAAGGACAGTGCTGGCAGCTGAACAATAGTTTAGATGATTGCTGGCCTTGAGCAGCTAGGAATTGGGGAGTAACTACCAGCTTTCCTGACTCCGCCACCCCACCCCGACTTCAGATTAAGGGCCAACCACAGCAAAGCAAGCATTCTTCCTCTAACTACTCACAAATCATGCTGGCCACCCCATGCTGCCCCACATAGGCAGCCTCCCTTCTGAGAGACGCCAGCCACCTTCTTCCCACTGCTATGCCCCTCAGGATCTCTGGAAAGCACACTTGGTGGCACTGAGTCCCTTGTGACAACAAGTTCTCACTATAATAAGCTTGGAGGGTACCCCGGGTTCCTATGAGGTGAGAGTATTCACAGATTTCCACGGAAGCAAGAACTAAAATCAGGCGAAAGACAGACTCAAGGCAAGTCGGAAGTGAGAGGTTAGTAGGGGACACGGAAAAGGGTTTTTGGAGTCTGTGGAACAAGCAGGGAAAGAATCAACATTTTTATATTGTTACTTTGCTATGGATTTAGACAACTCGATGAACCCATATAGACCTTGTAGGACAGGTTTTTGATATTTTCCCATTTTTAAGGGAACTGGGACTAGAATCACCATAATAATCCATCTAAGGGATGAAGAATCCAAGGACAGATGTCCTTCCTGCACTGTGTCGGACATTCCCACTGTAATCCTCGCCACAGTCCATTGTGACCGACTCTCCAAGGGGCTTTAAAGCTCCTTGCTAAGTCTCTCGGGCTTTCTCACAGCAGACGAGAGACTTAATTGTGACCCATGCAAACAGAACCCAGAGAGGACAGAATGCAATTTAGATTCAGATCCTTATTATTTCATAGTCCTGGTCATTCACTGCATTTTCCTCACTTGAAGTAGGGTACTTTGCTGACAGGTGGGGGCAAAAAAATGAGATTCATTGCCCCCAGCAGATATTCATCACCACATGAACAGAACACTGTATTTGAATATCTGCTGGGGGCAATGAATCTTGTGGGACCCATGACATATATGAATTACTGACATCTTAAGATATGCCCTGTGATATTAAATGGTTAATAAAGCTGTTGTAATGTCTAGATTAAAATGAATAAGCAAATAATCAACTGTGTCCTAAGCCGCAGCCAACTGGGGGAGCTCCTGCTCTTACCTGTTAAAATGTACTCTGGGATGTATGTGTTAACTTCCACCCCATAAACAACTAGAAAGTGTTCTCTGTCCATCTGGGCACTTGCATTTGCTAGGCTTCTTCAGGGAGTGGATCAAAACATCATACACACAAGTCTCCAGAAATGCAGTTGTCAAATATTTTATTTGTTCAACCACCTTTCTGTATATACTAGGGCCAGGTTGTCAAGCAGATGAAATAATTAGTCTAGGTTACTGCCTGACCTAATAAAACGCAGGCATCTCTGAAGATGGAGGGAGGCTTCCACTAAGTCTCCCTGAAAACAGATCCCAGCAGACATTTCTCTCGTCCTGTCCAGACCCCTCCCTGACTTTCTCACCCACCCCCTAAAAGAGAATTTTTGGTTGTTACCTCTTACCGACATTTATTTTGGCAATTTTTCTCTGAGAGTCCGTCTTCATCTTCTCCCATGATGTCCACAGCTGAGAATATCAGCGCGACCAGGACGGCAAAGCAGCAGACCAGAGCGAAGACCACAATGCACTTCTGCTGTGACTGGAAGCGAGAGGGGAAAGAGCCATCAGTGGCTGCAAGCATAAAGACATGCAAGTTAGGGCCGGCGGGCATAAAGCCACGCAAGCCCTGAGACTTTTTAAAACACCACCGTGTGTCCTTCAGGGCAAGGTTGTTAGAAAGGGGTTGATCTCTGGGAGAAAACACCCAAGGTTTTTATGTTGATCCCACAACACAGTCTTCAACCTCTAGTAGATTATGTTATGGCATGATAAACTACCCACAGTGGTACCCAGGCTTCAGAACCAGCCTGTCTTTCTTTACAACCCAAATACAGGCCAGAAACGATGCATGTGCAAACAATGGCCATGGCTACGAGACCCAGAAGCACAGATGCCAGCGTGGGGGGCTATGCGATGGACGTAACTTTTCTTCTTCACTCGCTGCCACGAACAATGTCCTCACACTTGATTTTCAATGAGAAGCTGAAACCCTGACTGGCAAAGCCACTGGTTGTCCTCATCTTCAGGTCCAAGCATGTAATTGCAGGACCCCTGTCTCTATGGCTAACGGCAGTGGAGGGCAGTAACTGGGTGAGATCTGTAAGCACATGGATGAATGGTTTTTGCCTGCTTCCCCTCTGCAGGGGTCTGAATGGTTGTGCCCAACTCCGAAGTTCATCTTAAAATGTCACCCCATCTCATGCCCACCCCAATCATGGCTTTCTGGGCTAGAGTCTTTTAGAAGGCAGTTAGGTTGTGCGAGCAGAGCCATCTTTGTCGGGGAGGTGACCTTAAAAGTCTTAGAGAGGATGGTTGCCTCTGTACCATGTCAGGAGGCAGGAAGCAGCAAGAAGACAGCCAGAAATGGTGCTGCCCTTTGTCTTTGGTTCATCTTTCCTAAGTGATTGTAAAATGCGGAAACAAATACATCTGCTTTTAAAGGTTGCAATTAAGACTCAAAGTAAGTGAAATGAGATGTTTAATGGAGACTACCAGTGTCATAACTAGGTGACGGATTCAAGTGACCCGCCTCTGTGAGCCGCCCCAAATATTTTAGGGAAACAAGATGAATATATGAGGAGTAAGCCAAAAAGCATCAGAATGTTGTTTTTGGTCTATTTTATATATTGATTACGGACAGGGACAGAGAAAGAACGGAAAACAGCACAAGAAAGGACACTTCTTTACAAGAAAGGTTATTCTTCTCCTTTCTCTTTTTAGATATGGCCTTACTATGTAGCTCTTACTGTCTGTAATGTGCCATGTAGATCAGGCTAGCTTTGAACTCACAGAGACCCACCTATCTCTGACTCTCAAGAGCTGGGATTAAAAGAATGTACAACTATATCATGCCTTTTTTTATTTCTTTTTTCATGGTTCTAGGGACTCAAGCCAGGACCTTGCACACACTAGGCAGGTACCCTACCACTGGGCAACATACCCAGTTCTTTTTGTATTTCTTATGTTGAAACAGAGTTTCATTCAAGCCTGCCTTGAATTCTCTCTGTGGCCTGGATAGGCCTTGAACTTGTCATCCTCCTGTCTCAGTCTCTGAAATAGCTCTATGGTCACAGACCTATAAGCCTGGTTCACCAGGCCAGGCTCTAATTTTTGAGAAATCATTCTAGTCCAGTCTCAGAACTCAAAATCTTTAATAGACATTTCTAAACTTCAACATGTATTAAAACTACCTGGCGGGGGGGGGGGGCTTTAGATATACCTGGGCTCCCTGGCCATTTCTGATTCAGTTGGTCCAGGGTGGACCGTCAAGAATATCCATTTGTAGTAAGTTCCCAAGAGATGCTGATATTGGTGGTCCCACAGGCTGCACTGAGCCCACAGGAATCATTTGTGCTGGAAGGAAGGGTGTGTTCCAGGGCTGCCACTGATACCTGACTCATGGACCATAAAGACTGGACACAGTATTTTGGTTAGAAACACACCTATGGTCAGTTTTATGTATAAACTAGACACAGTAAGAGATCAATACCAATAGTTAGAAACATGACTACTCTGGAATTCGGGACCATTATTAGGAAAATGACAGTTACTGGTGGTAGTTGTTTTGTTTCTAGGACCGAGTCTCACTGTGTTACCCAGTCTGGTCTCAAATTCATGATCCTTCTGCCGCAAGCCCTCAAGTGCTTAGATTATAGGAGTGTGCAAACATGCCTGAGGTTCAAGCTCTCTTTCTCTCTTCCTTCACTCCTTCTCTCTTCTCCCTTCTCCCTTCTCTGTCTCTCACATGTACAATGTTTCACTATGATATTTCATAACTATAGTCATATAATATACTTTAACCAATCCTATTCACCACATCTCTATTCTTTCTTTTCATTTTAATATTTGTTGTTTTTCATATCTATTTTCATTTATGCTTTTTTCATTTATTTTACATCCTGACCACAGCCTCTCCTGGTCCCCCTCCTCCTGTTCCCTCCTCCCATGCCCCCTCTGCTCCCTCCCCACTCTAATACCTTCCAAGTCTTAGTTAGGGCCTCCATTAAGGTCTTTGATCACTTTGGAATTAATTGTTGTGCAGGATGACAAATACGGATTCAGTCTTCTATCTGAGGCTTTCAAGTTTTTGCAGTGCCATTTATTAAAGAGGCAAGTTTTTTTTTTTATCTATCACAAGTTCTTCTGCATCTACAAGAAGCATTTCTTGAATGTAGAGACCACAGTACCTGAACCACTGATCTGATAACTGAGATAAGAGCTAAGTAATCGGGAGGTAGCACACACAGTGTGGACATGCTGGATAACAGCTAAGCAATGGGGAGGTAGCACACACGACGTGGACATGCTGGTTAACAGCTAAACAATGGGGAGGTAGCACACACGACGTGGACATGCTGGTTAACAGCTAAGCAATGGGGAGGTAGCACACACAGTGTGGACATGCTGGTTAACAGCGAAGCAATGGGGAGGTAGCACACACGACGTGGACATGCTGGTTAACAGCTAAGCAATGGGGAGGTAGCACACACGACGTGGACATGCTGGTTAACAGCTAAGCAATGGGGAGGTAGCACACACGACGTGGACATGCTGGTTAACAGCTAAGCAATGGGGAGGTAGCACACACGACGTGGACATGCTGGTTAACAGCTAAGCAAAGGGGAGATAGCACACATGATGTGGACATGCTGGTTAACAGCTAAGGAATGGGGAGGTAGCACACATGGCGTGGACATGCTGGTTAACAGCTAAGCAAAGGGGAGGTAGCACACACAGTGTGGACATGCTGGTTAACAGCGAAGCAATGGGGAGGTAGCACACACAGTGTGGACATGCTGGATAACAGCTAAGCAATGGGGAGGTAGCAATCACAGTGTGGATACACTGAACCCAAGTTATGACTCAAGTCTCGTGCTGAACAGAGCAGGGCAGTGTGAGAGTTCCTCATAGTAGTCTAGAGAGCATGAAAATAAAACTAGAAAATTATTTCTGGAAGTTTATTTTTAACATTTTCTGACCACAGATGACTGAAGGTCCTTGAAACTGCAAGAAAGTGAAATGATGAGTAAATGGAAGTGGGGGCCTGGGTATCATCATTCCTACTAAATATTAGGGGATATGTGTTTGCCCTTGAACTTACTCAGCTTCAGTAATTCATTTTACTTTTCTTTTTTTCTTTAGTCCTCCCTCCCCCTTCCCTCTCTCCCTCTCTCCCCTCCCCTCCCCTCCCTTCCCCAAACAAGCTCTCAGGTATCCCAGCTTGGCCTTTAATTCACTTTGTAACTGAAGGTGACCTTGAACTCTGTACTCTCCTCCCTCTCCCTTCCAGCATCTGGGATTACAGACCACCACACAACTCCCTAGTGACTATTTTTCAACCCCCCAAAAGGATCTTAGTAAATATACTCTAATGATTTAAATATTTGTCTCATGATTTATTTCATCTAAGGAGATTTAAAACATTTTAAAAAGAATCTTGCCCTAGCCTTCAAATTTCCTGGTAATAGTCTTTGCTTGAATTGTCAGGAAATATTTGTAGTTAGTTATTTTTTGATAAAAATAAAACAAAACATAATAAAGAAGAAAAATCTCGGTGCCACTCAACAGTGGTTGCCATCATTGTCTGCTTTGGTTCTTTCTTCTCCAGCATCCATCTTTCCAACAATCTTACGATACTCTGCCATTCTATACATGAGTTTCATAGTGTAGGTTTGGCAATTGACCATATTTTAATGTTGTTAAATGTTCTTATAATAGATTTCAATTCTTACCTAATGTTCTGTTACAGGGGCATGCCTTTTTCTTCTCTACTCTAAAAATCTAATGGCAAATTAGTACTATTTCTAATTTAATGCTAATTAATTTGTGGAGACAGAATTGTACTGTGCAGTCTAGATTGGCTTCACACGCATAATCCTCTGGCCTCAGACTCTCGTGGGCAGGGAGTCACTTCATATGCTTTTCCTAGAAGCTGTGCACAGAAACAAACAACGGAAGCTTTTAGAGGGGTCTAAAGTAATGCATAATTATCCATTCATTAAAAGTCTCAGGGGTGGGGAGCTAAACCTGGGCAATAAAATAAAACATTATCTAAGAATAAGCATGTAGACGCTGACATCTTGAAGATACCATATCAGGTACAGACCGGGAGCCTGGCAAATGAGCCCTCGTGGATACCAAATTCTTAAATCACCAATATTGATTTGTTTCTCTTTGTTCTTGTCCTGGTGAAGCAGTAAATGACAACCCTACCTAATTTGTTTGTTATTGGACTCTCTTTGATGTAATAACCCTTCACACTTCCATTAACATCTATTAGTTTAATTCTATGTTATTAAATTCTGTGAGAGCCGTTTAGTTAGTATTTTCATTTTAATTTGTCAAAGGGAAAGCCAGACTCTGGTTCTCATATTAAAATGTGTTCTTGGAACAGGATGCCCCAAGAACATAATTTCTATCTCATCAGTGACAGACTTTGTTCAAATAATTGTGTAAAAGTCTCATGAGACCAAACTTTAGGTTATAAAGAGAATTTTTTCATTTTAACTCCTGAATAGATCATTTCAGAAACTGGTATAAACCATATTTTATGTTTTTATTTTACTGAATCAAAGGGAATAAAGTTTTAAGGAGAACGAATAAATGTGCATACAATCCAAACTTCACTGATGGACTCAACACATGAAAGGAAAAGAAAATTTGAAATAAACCAATCAAGTACATCACTGATGTTTTTCTATAATGGAAACGGATTACTTCCTTGGTCAAGAAACACATCCAATCATGCTGACATTCAAAGATTTGAATGTGGTGTATTTACTACATGCACTTTACCGCAAGTAAGACATAGATTTATAAGACCTCTGACCAGAGGTGCGGTATTGTCCTTGAGAATTAGAAATATGAGGTCTTTCTCACCACACTTCCATATTATTTAAAAAGCACCGAGGACTTTGCATCCATGAGCTTAAAGTAAAATTTGAACATTTATATTGTCTTTCATTTACTTACAAGTGTTTTTTTAATTTTGAGTTTACAATATAACAATCTCTCCCTTCCCTTTTCTCCCTCCAAACTTTCCAAACAACTTCTTCCCACTCTCCTCTAAAGTCATGGCTTCATCTTTCATTAGTTGTTGCATGCATGTATGTATGTCTATACACACATACATATGTTCCTAAATATAACCTGCTCGGTCCATAGAATGACACAGGTTTTTTTCAAAAGCAAGACGACAAATTTTTAAAAACATGATAAAGTCTTAAAAATACAACACATTTTATGTATCTAACCCCTAATCTTGGCAAAGATAGAAAAAATTATTTTCCAAGGAGAGATATACCAACAAAGATAAACATTTGTGTGATTCAACAGCAAAAGTGATCCAACAAGTTGGAAATAATGTGGGTATTTAATTCCCGTCTCTAGGTCCAAATACTCTAGACCTGTTCTATGGATTCAAGTGTTTTCCTTTATGTGTTTCATTTTGGTTTCTTCATTTTCTACTTCACATCACATCACATCAAATCTTTTCTGATTGCTGTTAGTGTTAGGCAACAGATCCTCCATGTGCTCCATCAGTGTAGACACCGATGTTGAAGGTTTGCCTCTGTGCTATGACATTACAGCGTCGCTGGGTCTGTGTGATATTCCTGTAACTCAGGACATATTGTACATTAAGATCTTAGTCATGTTCCCAGGAAAACGCATTGCCTGGAAGATCCAGAGCCATCTCTTCTGGTGACTAACCAAGTCTCAGGATAATGACTTCACTATAGGACCAAATCAGAACATCTGGACCACATACTGCACAGGGCTTTGGGGGAATCTTCCCTGGACATCACTTCACCCTCACATTCTTTAGAGTCCTCAGAATGACACTCACATGCCCTGCTGCCTGTCCCTAAGGTATGCTAATTCTCTTCCAAAGCTTAACTAGCTGTATATAATGTAGGTCGCAACCTAACATGAGTCCTGCCACAAGCCAGAGGAACTCTGAATGAGCCCCAGAGAACAGTAGAGCAAAGGGGAAGCAGGGATACTCCACCAATCCAAGCCAAAGAGAGAAAGCTGGGTGTTTAGAAAGACCAAAGCTTCCAGAGTTGTCAGGAGGAAGAGCTCACGGAAGAACTTAGAGGAGCTTCAGAAAGTCTCACTGAGTTTTGGACTGAGGATGGATCAGCACACATGTGTGTCAGTCACCTGCATGAGATGGCACTTGAAAGGAACCAGTAGAATAATCTTTGACCTATGACAGGGACAAAGAGAGCTAGTATTACTAATGCCCATATTAGGGGGGGGTCCTATAATATTTGGGTACCAAGCCCCAGAACCCTCATGATAGAAGAAGAGAATCAGCTCTCATGAGCTGTCTCTCTGACACACATATGCTCACCATGGCATGCAAACCCACGCAATCACAAAAATAAATAAATGTAAAATCAATAAATTAAAAAAGAAGCAATATATTGTTCTTGAGTTCTCAGTAGTCCTCATTGTCCGCTATGTTCAGCAAGTCTGGTTTTATCCCATGCTTTTTCAGACCCAGGCCAGCTGGCCTTAGTGGGTTCCCGATAGAACATCCCCATTGTCTCAGTGTGTGGGTGCACCCCTCGCGGTCCTGAGTTCCTTGCTCGTGCTCTCTCTCCTTCTGATCCTGATTTGGACCTTGAGATTTCAGTCCGGTGCTCCAATGGCAATGGGTTTTTGATCCTACTGCACGTACTGGCTTTGGGGGAGCCTAGGCAGTTTGGATGCTCACCTTACTAGACCTGGATGGAGGTGGGTGGTCCTTGGACTTCCCACAGGGCATGGAACCCTGATTGCTCTTTGGGCTGATGAGGGAGGGGTACTTGATTGGGGGAGAGGGAGGGAAATGGGAGGCGGTGGCAGGGAGGAGGCAGAAATCTTTAATAAATAAATAAATAAATTTTAAAAAAAGAAGCAAGCTTTGAAACTTCAAACTATTGACAAGTAAGTAAGTACATGTAAGACTAAAACTCAAGGACTTTGTTAAAGCACCCTGCTGTCCAGCACACAGCAAAATAAAGTTCAGTACTTGGCATCCAGGATGAAATCATAAGACCTGCCCAAAGCTGAGAGCAGTCATGAACTATCATGAGGACAATAATCAGTTGAAATCAACTCAGAAATGATATATAGTACTGCATTATATGCAGGCACTGAACTTAGTGTTATAGGTATACTCCATAAATTTAAAAAGATAATTATGAAAAAGTAAGATGAATAAAATATAAAAATAACACATCTGAATTCCAGACATAATAAATTCACTGAAGGGAATTAGTAGATTAACTACAACATAAAAAAACAAATTAGTAATCTCTGTGAAAACATAGAGAATATAATAAAAAATCTTATTATCAGTATCTATCCGTGAAGTCTACTGTGTATTCTTGGAGCCTTTGTAAATGAAGAACATGAAAAAATTCTAAAATGTAAGTGCCAACATTGCAGAAGATTTAAGAGTAATCACATAATGATAAATAGATTAATCAAGAGGACTAGTATAGACATAAATGCAACTAATAGCAACCTTAAGTGCATAAAACAAAACTGAATCAAACAGAATTAGAAATTAAAAATTCTCAACTATTCCATGATTTTTACAAAAACTTTTTCTCATTAATGAATAGAATTATGTGGTGAGAAATCAGCATGCATGTAGAAAATCTGAAGATGACTGGAGGCTGAATTTACTGACCTCAGACTTAGGGAGCATTCTAGCAAAGACTTAGCAGACATCAGCCTTCATTTGATCACACAGAGCATTCACCCCACAGACCATATTCTGATTTTTAAATAAGTCCCAGGGAAGCAACAGTGACTTCAGTAGTATAAACTGTCTCTTATGGACTCACATAGTCTCTGACGACAATAAAGTCAAATATAAAACAATAAAAGGGAGGTCTCTGACAAACCCTTAAACACTTGGAATTTAAAACTAATTTGCATAAACATAGATTAAAAAAATAATTAAGAAAAGCATCAGAATTTTGAACCAATGAAAATACAAGTATACTATGTCAAAACCACGTGAGAGTCTGTGCCAAAAGGCTTACAGGGAAGTTTGTAGCTTTAAATGCATAGGCTTTGATTGTCACATACACCTTAAAATATAAAAAGGAAAAGAGTTTGGGAACTCACCAAGGACAGCTGGCCTGGGTCTGAAAAAGCATGGGATAAAACCAGACTCGCTGAATATAGCGGACAATGAGGACTACTGAGAACTCAAGAACAATGGCAATGGGTTTTGATCCTACTGCACGTACTGGCTATGTGGGAGCCTAGGCAGTTTGGATGCTCACCTAACTAGACCTGGGAGGAGGTGGGTGGTCCTTGGACTTCCCACAAGGCAGGGAACCCTGATTGCTCTTCAGGCTGATGAGGGAGGGGGACTTGATTGAGGGAGGGGGAGGGAAATAGGAGGCAGTGGTGGGGAGGAGGCAGAAATATTTAATAAATAAATAAATTAATTAATTAAAAAAATAAAAATAAATAAATAAAAATAAAAAATTCAAAATAGGCGAGTTGGTGGGAATAATAGAGATACCGCTAAATCCAAACCAGCAAAGCCACGGAAGTCACAACACCTATGCTCTGAGAACACCTGACTCACGAATCACTACATCCCAATACTTAAAAAGAAATTAACATGCTTTAATTTATCTTGAAATAGTCTTAATGTGTGGGAGAAACTCCAGGATGCAGAGATTAAATCCAGGAGTCAGCCAAGTAATTTCTCCTCACAGCAAACACCAAGACCGTAGGGCTGTTGATCATAAAGAAACAGGAAAGGAAACCTCAGTAGGTGAAACAGATTTCTTTCAAATAAGTACTTTTGTTGGGTGTGGGGGGAGACATGAGTCTGTCAACAGTTCAAGAGACTGGCAAGGAGTTGATGGGGACCAGGGCGGGAACATTGATTAAAAAGTCAACCTGACAGAATCTGCTTGGATGACAATTGACAGCTGCAATATTTTTGAGTCTTACATCCCCACTTCAAGACTTCTGGGTTCACAAAAGAGTTTGCAAATGTATCCAAAAGGGTACAATCACAAGTAAGTCCACAGCAGCATTTTTTATCAAAAGATTAATTTGGGAAGGTAATGTACCTGAAAATAAGATTTGATGCAGTGATTCTCTGGGACGGTTTTAGCCACTGATATGTGCATAAGTGCTTGTGAACACATGGAGAAAGGTCAGAGAATCACATTAGACTTTCAGCGCGTATTTGTGGGGAAAGGAGAGGCTTTTGGGGGGAAACTGAGGTACACTGTTTATGGTGCACAAGGTTTACTCTATTTTTCTCCACTGTTAGGAACTTTATATTAGTCATGGATGTAAATTGTCTCTCACAGCAAGAAGGAAGGAAGTAGCTGTCTACTAGGCTACACAGGCCCCAGGACAAGTTAGTTCTCCACAACATGATCCTGTTTGATTGGCTGATTTGTTGACTGACTGATGGATTGACTGACATTGCAGTATCAGCAAGAGGAGTCAGGGCTTGTGTGGGCTAGGGAAGCTAGGGAAGTGCTCTACCACTGACTGACACTCCCAGCCTTCCGCCATTCATCTTAATCTACTATTGAGCATAATCAGCAGTGACTTCCACATTTATTTAAAGTGGAGGATATACCCCAATTAAAACTTCACAGATTACAAGGGCAACTGAAGAGTCACAGACTCTTGAATATCTAGAACATCCAGAGATCATCTCGTTCTACCCTCCACTCTGTCTTTTACTTGGTAAAGAAATCACTGGGAGAAAGGTATTGGTTCCCAGTTGTTTCTCTGCCCACCCCTATGTTTAACGGATAGACACTCCTGAAAGTAAAAAGAACTTTAGCTCTCACAAAACACCAATGTGGCAGCCAGCCTGCACAGCAGTGTTCCTGACATCCCCAGTGGGGAGAGACTTGTCGAGTAAAGAAACCTCATCAGTGCTTGCAGTCATTGGTGGCATCAGGAAAGGGGAGAAAAATGTACTTCATTCAATTAAGAAACATTATCATGCACCTAACATATATATTGTTTATAAATGGATAGAAAGTTTTGCAAAAAGCAAAATGTATCCTTTGTACCCCTAGTGTTTATTTTCTTCCTTATTTTACAAAAGGAGTGCATGCATGCTATACACACATGGTTAATTCACAGTCATGGTGCCATTATTAAGAAACTTGGACTATAAGAACCTCACAATTGAACTGTGTATATGTGCAGTGTGCATGTGTGTATGTGTGTGTGTGTGTGTCTGTTGTGGGGGATGAACATATCACTGTAGTGTTGTAAGGACCGAGCCAGGGTGGAAAAGGATAAGTGATCTACTTCACAAAAGAATTGAATCCTCACAAATTCAAATAATTCCTATATATACAGCAAAGGATTCTCCCTGTACCCACAAAGCAGGTGGAGTGATTTCGAATATCATGTATGAATAAGAGCACTGTGCCTGTCAAGGCAATGCAGTCCTTATTCAACAGCTAAGATGCTATACTTTCATGTTCTCAGTACTCCTCCCCTTCATTACCAATGAAAGTGGACAGAAAATGACAAGAAATTGCTGGCTGCCCTTTGATAAACTGATGGCTGTTTGGGCTTTTAACAAGCTGGAAAAAGCTTTGAACATTTCAATACATCAAACTAAGCCAGGGTTCTTTCAGCTTTGATGGGGGAGTTATTCTGAAGTTAGCTGATCACAATGGTTTCAGGTTCCTTTTCTAAGATATTTGTTTTCCAGTGACCTTAAAGATTAGTAGTTCATCCAGTCGGTAGGAAAGAAACACTGCGGGCAAAAACTCCATAACCTTTATGCTAATTAAAAAGCAAAGTGGCTTTGGGTGTAATAGCAAAGAAATCAAAAAGCAAAATCTTTGGTGTCCACTGTGTTCCGTTTCCTCTCTGTTTTCAGAAAGAAAATGCCCATGTACAGTACAGACATCTCCAGGAGAGTGTACGACAAGCTTAAAGAGGGGATGAGAGGGAAAGCGGTACTGTCCCACTGTAGAGACCTCACCTTTAGTATTCCTTCCTCGGGGAACTACAGCATCCTCTGATTGGACACTGCTAAACACCCACACTACTTCTTAATGAGACAGCGCTGATTTCTAGAAAGTTTCTATTGACAGAGTATAATGGTCAATTTCATTGTTAACCTGACTGGATTTGGAACTGTCTAGAAGACACATCAGTGTGTGTCTGTGAGGGGAGCTTCCAGAGAGTTTCAATGAGGAGGGAAGGCCTATCCTGAACATAGGCAGCACCATCTCATGGGCTGGGGTCCAGGGTTGATGAAAAGGAGCAAAAGAAGCCAGGCGGTGGTGACACACGCCTTTAATCCCAGCACTTGGGAGGCAGAGGCAGGTGGATCTCTGTGAGTTTGAGGCTAGCCTGGTCTGTAGAGTGAGTTCCAGGACAGGAACTAAAAAGCTACAGAGAAACCCTGTCTCGAAAAACCAGGGGAAAAAAAGGAACAAAAGAGAAAGTACGAGCCAGAGCACCTGTCTCTCTGCTTCCTGATGACAGGTGCCTTGTGACCAGCTCCTGTGATCTCGTGGCTCTCTCCTCCATCCTTTCTCCATCTCTATGGAATGTATTCCTGAAAATCATGACATAAAATGGCTCCTTTCCCACTCTGAGTTGCATTTGTCAGACATTTTGTCACAGCAGAAAGGAAAAGTAAACCATAGTGAGCAAAGAACATCTCAGGC
This sequence comes from Microtus oregoni, assembly GCF_018167655.1. Classification (NCBI taxonomy): domain Eukaryota; kingdom Metazoa; phylum Chordata; class Mammalia; order Rodentia; family Cricetidae; genus Microtus; species Microtus oregoni. The sequence goes on from NW_024543221.1 coordinate 517,897, forward strand.
GAGCATCCACAGGGACAGGCCCCTCCTCTAAAGAACATCCCAAGTGAGCATTCACAGGGACAGGCCCCTCCTCTAAAGAACATCCCAAGTGAGCGTCCACAGGAACAGGCCCCTCCTCTAAAGAACATCCCAAGTGAGCATTCACAGGAACAGGCCCCTCCTCTAAAGAACATCTCAGGCAAGCATCCACAGTGACAGGCCCCTCCTCTAAAGAGCATCCCAAGTGAGCATTCACAGGGACAGGCCCCTCCTCTAAAGAACATCCCAAGTGAGCATCCACAGGGACAGGCCCCTCCTTTAAGGGCGTCTCCTTAGCTTTATTTCTCTTGAGATCGTTCCTTCCTACTCCTTTGCTGTTTCCTTTGTTTCTCCATTTTGAGACCTCCTTATTTTTCTTAAAAAAGCATACTTTATCTTATTTATATATTAAATCATGCTTTAATACAATGTGATGGAGGAAGGTCATTGGCTAATAAAGGCACTGCCCTGGCCCATTTTATTGGTTAGAGGATAGGTGGGAGGAGTAAACAGAACAAAATGCTGGGAGGAAGAGGAAGTGAGCGCAGAGACTCCACAGCTCTCTTGGGAGCAGACGCCTCAGAGAGAGACGCCATGCTCCTGGCTCCTGGGCAGACGCACGCTATGAAGCTCCGACCCAGGATGGACTAGGCTAGAATCTTCCCGGTAAGACCGGTTCTCACAGATTATTAGAGATGGGTTGATCGGGATAACAGAATTAGCCAGTAAGGGCTAGGGCTAAAGGGCCAAGCAGTGATTAAAAGAATACAGTTTGTGTGTTGTTATTTCGGAGCATAAGCTAGCCATGTGGGCGGCCGGGTGTGGGGGACGCAGCCCTGCCGCCCTTATTACTACATATGGCGCCCACGTGGACAACTGCTTCCACATAAAGCCTGAGACAGCTTGGGAAGTAATTCTTGAACAAAATGAAAGCATTGTGCCTGGTTTCTTGGTAGCAGCAATTTCTCGGTTCTACTCTGCTTGCTAGAGGCAAGCAAGCGCCTCATCTAAGAGAGGCTTCCTGACTCAGCTTTAGCTGCAAAGCCTGCAGCTCATTAAGAGGTCCTGCCACGAAACACTTAAACGGTGTTGACAAAAAGCTGAACGCATGCTTTTCGGTTTTCAGCCGTAGCAGGAAAAAAGCTGCGCCGTTTAAAAATGCCGGCTTTCTGGGCCATCCTGCCAGGGCAAACTCTGACTGTTTGAGGCAGGAGGGCTGGCTACCGAGAGAGAGGACTTGAGTGTTGTCTGTTGTAGCTCACTTGCTGGCAGGGACCTTGAAATGCCATACAGTTGTTGCAGTAAACATGGCTACAGCCTGTATATCAGCCATGAGGCTGGAAAGCTAAGGAATGGACTGGATCTAGCTGGCAAAGTCACGCCTTTAGTCCTACTGAGATTGCTTGGTAAATTAAAGACTCATGTGGTCAGAAAAAGAGAGATATACAGTAAAGAGAGATTCAAAGACAGAGAAAATTTCTGAATGGTTTAAAGTGTGTTAAAAATATATGCAGACTAAAAGTTGAAGTTCTTAAAGTAAAAAACAAAAAAAGGAAGAGAGTTGTTGTGTGTGGTAGCACACGCCTTTAATCCCAGTGCCTAGAAGGCAGAGACAAACGGATCTCTGTGAGTTCAAGGTGTAGCAGTGTACACCTTTAATCCCGAATGCCTGGGAGGCAGAGACAGGCGGATCTCTGAGAGTTCAAAGACAGCCTGGTCTACAGAGTTACTTCAGGTCAAAGATACAGAGAACCTGTCTCAAAAAGCAAAGAGTTAAAAGTAAAAATAAACAAAATAGAGGTTAAAATAAAACGAACAAAGATGGAAAATACACAGAGAATCTTGATACTGTATGCTATTATGCTCTCTTTGAATTGTTTGAATGCTGAGGAAGGACAAACAACTGCTAAAAGATATTTGTTTATAAATGCTGCTGAACTAATCCAACATAGATACTTTGAAAATGCCTTAAATTTGAAATTTGGATCTAAGGACATGATACTTTGGAAAGGAGTTTCTTATTTTGTTTTCACAGAGGATGAGACGCTGTTCATTTCTTCTATTCCGATGTGGTATGATGGACCACGTCCTCCTGAATGGTTCCTGTGCACGCCTTCAAAAAATTGCTTTGCTCAACTGCCAACTGAGATGAGACTAGCACACAGGTTATACCATGAAAGACCTAATTAACGACGCCCCCATTCAGCAGGAAGCAGTTTGGAGAGAAAAAACTGCGCCCATGTTCCCAAATATGGTTTATAAACGTTCTTTTACATTTAAAGGGGGATATGATATAGGGATGGATAATTTGCATTAGTATAGATTTTACTTTATTGATAGAGATTTAAGGTCAATTTTGTTATATGTATATGTATTTCTGATATTGATTAAGGTATTGTGATTGTGTAGTTCATTATTAAAATGTAATGTATAATTAGGAAATATAGGTTGTTGATGGATAATCATAAATAATAGTAAAGCTTGTAGTCATGTTAGTTAGATTTTCTAGATATATAGAGATATATTTTAGATAGACATTCTTCATGTCTTTCAAAGATTACAGAATAGGACATTTAATGTTTTAATAACTTAGGAATTTTCATGACAATGAGACACTCTGCTCCTGGCAGCACCAATCTACTTCAAGAGGAAGATGGGCATCGAAGAGGCACCTTATGGAGTTTGATAGCCATTTGGGCAAGAAACTGCTCTTGCCTGGACTATTGCATAAACTGGACACAGAGAACCCGCAGAGAGAGGACTACTGAACTTGCCTAAGGTGAGATGATCTTTCGGGGTTCCTGATTCATGAAAGAGTCTGCGAGACATTCTGCAGGACACAACAGATAGTGACTGAACTGACTTTGAATTTTCCTGCTTTATGGAAATGTCTGCTGGATCCCATGGGCCTGAAGGCTGAAGATGGATGCCCCAATGATACAAAAGAACTTTGGGTGACTGTCCAGGCAGCGAGATGTCTTTGTCATTTCTAGAGTTTGAAGTATTAGTTCTTGTTTACTTAGGTAATATTATATCTTTCTGGAGTCTTTGATGGAGTTAAGAATAGTTATAGTTTTCCTTAGTTATGATAAAGATTATTGTAACTTTTACTTGATAACTGTTTTGTTATATGTAATTTTGCTATGTTAAAGTTAAAGCCTTTTTTTTTTTTGTTTAAACCAAAAAAGGGGAAATGATGGAGGAAGGTCATTGGCTAATAAAGGCACTGCCCTGGCCCATTTTATTGGTTAGAGGATAGGTGGGAGGAGTAAACAGAACAAAATGCTGGGAGGAAGAGGAAGTGAGCGCAGAGACTCCACAGCTCTCTTGGGAGCAGACGCCTCAGAGAGAGACGCCATGCTCCTGGCTCCTGGGCAGACGCACGCTATGAAGCTCCGACCCAGGATGGACTAGGCTAGAATCTTCCCGGTAAGACCGGTTCTCACAGATTATTAGAGATGGGTTGATCGGGATAACAGAATTAGCCAGTAAGGGCTAGGGCTAAAGGGCCAAGCAGTGATTAAAAGAATACAGTTTGTGTGTTGTTATTTCGGAGCATAAGCTAGCCATGTGGGCGGCCGGGTGTGGGGGACGCAGCCCTGCCGCCCTTATTACTACAACAATGCTTTGAGTAGAAGGGGGGAAAAGGAAGATGAAGGCTTTCAAGTCATAAAACCTTTCCCCCCCTTACCCCTCATCCCTCACTACCTATGGTAGGTCAGAAATTGCAAAGACATCTACCACAAGATGATGATGATGATGATGATGATGATGATGATGATGATGATGATGATGATATCCCCCCAAGAAAACACTAGGATGGAGTTGAAACTAGAAAAAACAAGCTTTACATCCTCCTTCCTGACTCGAGCCCTTTCTGTCTACATCAGACATGTTCTTGCTGCTTTTCGAATTTTTTAGAGCTGCCCCATAGTCCTCTTCATCTATGGTGCCCACTCTTGCTCCCATCTACGCTCAATCTGTCCCAGGCTTTCCCCACAGGACAGAATCCTACTGCTCCCACCCCATGATGTTTACAGACAAGCAATGGGAGCATCCTTGAGCTCAGGGGAAAGAAAGGCAATTGAGTAGCATAGACCAAGAGGATCACTAAGCTAGGAGGAGAGGCAGGGCTAAACAGTTCAGCTGCTGCAACAGGTGCAGGGAATCTTGTCTAATCGACTTCACCATGGGAATGAAACACAGCCTGCTGCTTCTGTGAAAGCCAAGGCTATCCTCCCCTTCACCATCAATTTATCAAGCTCCGTTTTCAAAGACTCAGGTAGAAATCCCGTCACAAGCTCTGCACACAGCTCAGCTGTTTCCACCCCCAGCAGGGCAAGCCATTGGCACATGGCAGGGAGCCAGACGGAGTGCACGGAAATCGGAACACTCCCTGAGCCACCAGGCTTCCTCCACTGGTCCTTGCACAGCTATCGCTTTCTACTGGGAGGGTGACTGTCACTCACGCCAGTCGGAGCAGCTGTCAGGCTGTTTATGATTCTTTGGCTTTAACTGTTGACAGCCTTGTTCTTCATTCCTCCATGCCTCCCTAGAGTGGCATGAATATTTATCACTTCTTCAAAAGCAGCACAAATACCTTAAAAACTCCTAAACCACAGAATACATTATTCGGGGGACCTAGGTAGAGGCGAAGAGTGCACATGGCTTACATGGTTTTTCTTTGCTGAGATCAACACTCTTTTTACCCCTCCAGTCTTTGCCAGCTGCCTTGGGATATACACGAGCACTCAGGTTTCACACACAGCACCGGTAAGCACCACTACCCCTTTATATTTGGCTTTGAGGTGACATTCTGTTTACCTGTCATTCCCTCTTTTCAGCTTTCCTGGTCCTCTCTTTGGTCACCATTCCTGAGATGCTGATTGTGCAGTCTGGCCTCACCATGCTCCCCTAGTCTCCCTCTCAGGCTATGGAGACAGATTCAAAGATTAGGGCTGCATCCTGAGGAGTGTGCCATTTGAGGGGCGATAGCCCAAAGGCTTCTTGCAGTGTTGCCTGTCTGCAATGTGACCCTGTTCTTCTCAAGGGTGCATGGGTACTGGTTCCAGAACTGGTGTTTTTAGTTTTCTGAAAGCTCAGACGTCACATTGCAGGTTTCATAACTTTCTCACAGAGCAATCTAATTCTTTAGAAACCAACAGATAATCCCACAAAAGCTTAGTGAATGGCTGTCTTGTTATTCAGTCTAAACAATGGGATTTCACATTCTGGTTAGGGTTTGTGAACCCTTTCCCTGGAGAATTATACACCAGAGGCTAATTATACCAGATGTGTGTAGCTCCAGAGGTACGGATGCAAAAAGCAGATAGCAAATCAAACTAAACAATAACGGCACGAACCCCCAAGTAACCCTGTCCAAAACTACAAAAGGATCTGAAGAGACATTTTCCGAAGATGATGATGTGCAATAACCAATAACTATGTAAAAACCACCCCACATCTCCAAAGGAGATCGCAAATCAAACCATCAGCTATTTCATACGCGTCAGAAATGCTATTAGCAGGCTGGTAATCTGGCTTAGCAGATAAGGATGCATGCTACCAAGCCCGATGACCTGAGCCCAAGGCCTCCACACTGTGGAGGGAGGGAGAGAACTGACTCCCGCAAGCTGTCTTCTGACCTTGGAGCATGTATGCCATGGCATGTGCGTATGCATATATGTACATACATGCACACATATGCACACATATATGTACACACGTACACATATGCACACATATGTGTACATGCACGCACACATACGTACACACATGTATGCACATATGCACACACATGTACACATACACATGTGCACACATATGCACACACATATGTACATACATGCACGCATATACACACATACATGTACACACATATGCACATGCACATATGCACATACATACACACATAGGTACACGTATATGCTCACACATACACATATGTACACATACATGTACATACACACATACGCACACACGCACATACATACACACATATGTGTGCACATATATGTACATGCATGCACACATATGCACACACATATATGTACATGCGTACACACATATTACACACACGCATATGTACACACATACACACATGTACACACATATATGTACATACTTATGCACATATGTACACACATACACACAAGAAGGGAAATACATAAAACCAAAACCAAAGTAAAGTAACGATATCCAAAACACAGAAATGGGTGTTGTTGAGTCCATGGAAAAACTGGACCCCTCATGCACTGCACTGACAATAGGAACGTAAAGAGAGGACGCTGTGAAACACGGCGTGCTGTTTTCTCTAAGAACGTAAATAGAGCCACCGCATGACTTGGCAGGTGAAGTGAGGCTCTTCTAGGTACACCCACACTCCCTTACTTATAAGGCGTTTGTTCCAAGAGCTAGTAAATACATACGCCACAGATGGCACCACACTGAAGCTCTACCAACTCCCCTCCTGTATATACATACCTATAATAAAGTTTTATTTATAAATTAGGCACAATAAGAGATTACCAGCTTGAATCATTGCCATGATGTCATATAAAAGGACTATGAAAGGGGTCTATCTAAACATCATGTACTATGCATGCTTTTGAATCTTCTGATGATGCCAGGTGATATGGCATCAAGGGGGTACCCTTGATGAGATTCAGTGAGTTGAATAAGACAGGTATTGTAAAGGGCTGTTAAGATACTAATGATCAGCCAGGTGGTGGTGGCACACACCTTTAATTCCAGCACTCAGGGAGGCAGAGGCAGGCATATCTTTGTGGGTTCGAGGCCAGCCTGGTCTACAGAGTTCCAGGACTACCAGAGATACACAGAGAAACCCTGTGTCGAAAAACAAACAAACAAACAGATATAAATGGCCTTCTGATCACAAGTCACACTTACAAACCACTTATTTCCAGAAACTTCCATTTAACACTTTCAGACCACAGTTGATTATTTGTAACTCAAGCCACAGGAAAGGGAGAATGTGCCTAAGACTATTGTACAAAGGAACAGACAACAGGGTCTCTCTCGGAGATCTGTAAGGCCAGTGTTTACAGCAGCCATTAACTGGCCAAAGTGGAAATAGCTCAACTCAGCAGGTGAATGGTTAAGTGGAATGTCTCTACAGTCAAGGAAATATTTATCCCTAACAAGGAGCTTCTGGCACACGTACCACAGAGAGACCTTGCTAAACTGATTAAAGCCCACATAAAAAGGATAAATGCTGAATAATCTCATTTACATGAGACACTTAACAGAGTCAAGCTCATATAGACGAAGAACAGTGGCCAGGGCTGGAGTCCAGTGTGGGTAGAGAATGGGGTAAGATGTGGTAATGGCTGTACAATGTAGACATTCCAGGCCATTGAGCTGTATAAGCGTGTCAGAATGCTTGTTCCCACCCAATGAAAGTAGTTTAAAGGAAAACTCAGCAACCTGAGATGCGGTCTTTCTTAGGAATTCATTGAAGCAGCCCAGAGACCCCTTCAAAGACCTTAGCTCCCTGCCACCTCATTCCCTGGTCTTCAATACGTCAACACCTTCTCTTCACTACCTATGAGATACAAATTCACTAATTTCAGACTTTGCTCTTTGCTCTTCCTGCCCAGGGGACAGCTGGCTGAATTGATTAAGCCAGCTATGAGGGACCTGGAGTCAACAGATTTGTCCCTATACATGCACAAAGACAGACACTGGCACTCTGCATGCGGTATTCAGTTCACGGCTGTGCTCAGAGCTGAGGACCTGGTGACAACTGTCTTCTCACCAGTACCCGCTCAGTTCTCTAGCGCTGAAAAGTACTAGAACACACCTAGACATCAAGGCCAGCCTTCATCCCACAGACTGCTCTCTGCATCTACCGGGTTTTGGCTCCCTTTCAATCGATCTCCACTCATTCCCCAACTCAAGGGATTACACGAATAAACTGTGTATATACATTCTCTAGGAGACGGAGACACAACCAGCGCTGCTAAGATATGAGATGTGAAGAAAAGGGGGGAATGTGTTCCAAGAACCATGACATTTCAACTGTTCTATTTGGAGAAGATGCCCTTGCCCTGTCTATGTGTTTATGCAAAAGACGGTGTTCAAAGACTGACATTTCACTTCCGCTGTTTATTGCCCTCACCCCTGCTTTTGTTACTTTTCACAATTTCAACATTCTATCAATTTCCACTACAAAAGTAAGCCTGTAAGCCCATGCCAAAACATGAATGGATGTTAACAAATTTATCCAAGCATACTTTTTTGTTGTTGTTTTCTCTTTTCTTTTTTTATTTCGTCCCTCCCTCCCTCCCTCCCTTCCTTCCTTCTTCCCTCCCTCCCTCCCTCCCTCCCTCCTTTGCTCCCTCCCTTCCTTCCTTCCTTCCTTCCTTTCTTTTTGTTTTTCAAGACAGATTTTTCTGTAGCTTTGGGGTCTGTCCTGGAACTCACTCTGTTGACCAGACTGGACTTGAACTCACAGAGATTCTCCTGCCTCTGCCTCCCGAGTGCTGGGATTAAAGGTGTGTGCCACTACTGCCCAGCCAGCCCCAACATACTTAAAAAAATCGTTTTTTTAAAAAGACTTTTTGAGTTTAAAACATAATGGTCTCCTCTCCTCTTTCCCTTCCCTCCCTCTAAAACTCCCGTGTGCCCAGTCCCTTGCTCTCACCAGTTCTAAAGCAAAACCTGTAGTCACTTCAAAATTGTAGCAGGTCAATGACAAAACAAATTCTCACCAACATGGCTGCTTATATATGACATGAGCAATGATGAGACACAAATACACATGCTAACATTGACAGGGATAAGCCCACATGACCTTAATCATAGACACAGAATGACAGACAACTAAGGAGTGCTGAGATCAAGAGACTATGGCAGCAAGCTCCAACTGTCTGGTGCTCAGACCATGAGTGCACTGGAGCAGGAGACCTACTGCCTTGGTGTGAGAGATTTGGCTAAAAATTAGGGGGTAGGAGGTGGGGGAAATGTATAGCTCAATTAAAAACAATAAAGTATAAAAAAGATGGCCGGGGTCTCAGACAGTTTGCATATGAAAAGCATATCTGCAAGCAAATTATTTTGTACATTGGGGAATTAGCTACCCTGGGAAGGATCATCTGCCTGGAATTAACAATGCCCAGAGCCTCATAAAACAGATAAAGATGTAATTAACAACAATATAATGCCATAACTGCCAATTTCAACCTAGAAATAGTATAAATCAACAGAGGACCTGTTAAGCAATTATTTCCAGTGAATCCATAGTACCTTTGTCTATGATTTATAATACACAAATATATATGCATGGATATACACACACTCACACATGCGCACACACACACAGTCAGAAGATAATGCATATTAAAGAAGTATAAAACTTCCTCTTATTAACAAATACACTTTCAAGTTAAGAATCCAATTGATGCCATTCTCTATGCCATAGTTATGATGAGATCATAGTTACGATGAGACCATGGTATTATGATCAGACTAAGACGGCCAAGTCCATGCTGAATTCTATATTATCTTGAAGCTTCACTTAGCATATACAATACTGTATACTAAGGAAACTCAGAAGGGGAGATCCCAGGGCATGGGAAAAATAGGCTCAAGGAACTCTGGGTGGAAATGCACTAAAAAGAAGTCAGCAGATAAGACTGGAGAGGAAGCAGGGCCAGATCATGGTGGCCTCCTATGCTATGGCGAATGATACATATTTTATTCTTAGGCAAAAGGAAAACACTGAAGGATTGAGAAAATAAGCTGGTGTGAAGTAACTGAATTTGCTTTGTCATTGACCTGCCACAATTTTTAAGTGACTACAGGTTTTGCTTTAGAACTGAAATGTATACATAATTTCTAAGTTAATTTAACCTTACTGGAATATGGGAGCTGAAGATTAAATTTAAAAATTGCTGCAAGTTCTTTCACTTTTACTGTCCTTTTGGTGCATTCAAAATATCAGGAAATCAAAAAAAAGAAAAAAAATGAAAAAAAAAGAAGAAAAAAGAAAAAGCCGGGCGGTGGTGGTGCATGCCTTCAATCCCAGCACTTGGGAGGCAGAGGCAGGCGGATCTCTGTGAGTTCGAGACCAGCCTGGTCTACAGAGCTAGTTCCAGGACAGGCTCCAAAACCACAGAGAAACCCTGTCTCGAAAAACCAAAAAAAAAAAAAAAATGAAAATATCAGGAAATTTCAAACATTAAGGAAACCTCGTGGCTTTCTCTTGGTTCCCATGAGCAACTTGGTAGTGGGAAGCTGGGATCTGATCACCTGTATACCACAGATCACATACTACACTACAATGTGGAAGTCATTCTGTAGCTGGCCCCTACTGCCAGTAGACCCCTTCCCAACTGTGCTCACAGCACAAGAGACAAGTGTCTCCCGCCTTTACCCACATCACAGAAAGACAAGGTTGAAAAGGCAGGATGGAGGTTGTGGTGGACATAAAGAGGCCTCACCTGGAGCTAGAAAGGACCTAACAGCTTTTTTTTTAATGTAGCATCTGTTTATTTTTTATTGATAAATATGAACATTATTTTTAAATCACAGCCAACAACACCTTATAAAGTCATTAAACATGTCTTTCATTATTTATTGGTTTGTGTTTGTATGTCAAAGTCTTTTATGTGGAGGTCAGAGCACAACCATACAGAACCTTGTGTTGAACTCAGGCTAGCATGAAGTGCCTGTGCCCACTGACCCATGAATGTCCATTTAATAAAGAAAATGGTTTGTAATTTGATATGGTATGTACTTCAAGTTGAAATGTCATTTGATCCTATTCATATCTCTAATTTTCCCTTCTCTCTCATCAGTTCCTCAGTTTTCCTAACATATTAAATGCATATCACATGTTAAATTATTTTTATTTACTTTTGCTATCATGCCATTCTTTTCTGCAAATTCTTATATCTGCATGATTGTTGATTCTGACAGGTTATTCTTTTTTAAAATTTTATTGCTTTATAAATAATACCACTCAAAATTTCCACTTCCTCCCCTCCTCTCATTTCCCTCTTGCTCCTTCATCCACCTCTCCCCTCCCCCTCCAGTCCTAAGAGAAGGCAGGGTATCCTGCCCCGTGGGAAGTCCAAGGCCCTCCCCACTCCATCCAGGTCTAGGAAGGTGTACATCCAAAGAAAAACATATATAGATCCTCCTGGAAATTGGAAGCAAATAAGATCACCAGTCAAAAATTGGGAGCATGAGGGTGGGGGTGGGGTGGGTGAGGGGAAGGGGAGAGAGGGAGAAAGAAGGGAGAAGAGAGACCTTGGGGAAGTGGAATGGTTGAGATGGAGGAAGGGCAGATATGGGAGCAGGGAAGAAAATATCTTAATTAAGGGAGCCATTTTAGGGTTGGCAAGAAACTTGACTCTAAAGGGTTCCCAGGTGTCCACGGGGATGTCCCCAGCTAGGTCCTTGGGCAGTAGAGGAGAGGGTGCCTGAACCGGCCTTGTTTGTCACACTGATGACTGTCTTGAATATAGAACCTTCGTCTGGCGACGGATGGAGATAGAGACAGAGACCCACATGGGACCACTGGACTGAGCACCCAAGGTCCAGTTGAAGAGAAGGAGAGAGAAGATGAGCAAGGAAGTCAGGATCATGAGGAGTTGGTCCACCTACTGAGACAGTGTGCCTGAGCTAGTGGGAGCTCATCAAAGCCAGCTGGACTGGAACTGAATGAGCATGGTATCAAACCGGATTCTCTGAATGTGGCTGACAATGGGGGCTGACTGAGAAGCCATTGATAATGGCAGTGGGATTTGTCTCTACTGCATGTATTTACCTAACAGCTTTTAAGAATGTGTTTTTGACAGTTGTAAATAAAATGGGGGAAAATGAGGATTCACTGGTTCCTCAGTAGGCTTGATTTTAATTTCTAATTTCCCCAAACTACCCAAGTTAAAAGGACTGAAGCTTAGAGAGGATGGAGTCTTTGGATATTGGGAGATGTCAGAGATAAACTTCCAATTTCACAAGTGGAAATTAACTCAAGTATATGAGGTGGGCTGTCTGGAAAATCTGGATCTGCTTAGCTATGAGGTAACTAACCAGAGTGAGTATTCAAAGAGTGACCTCAAGTTTTTAGTATAGTGAGGGACCCTAAAGGCTCTGACTGGTAAGACCAGGAAGCCTTTGACTCACATGAGTAGGTGTGAATGGGGAGGAAACCAAGGAGACAATAGGGAGATGGTGGCAAGGAGGAATTTGGTGAACAAGATGAAGAAGACAAAGGTGATGTTGGTTGATGAGGAAGAATGATTTTAATATGATGGAAAAGCTGATAAAGATGAAGAGGAAGAAAGTTGGAGAGGTGAAAAAAAAGAATCACGAAGAAAATGGTTAAAAACCCAAATAACCTACAAAACTAGAACTCTTCAGAATTGGGCAGCTCCTGATTTGGATAGCCATTAAAAAATAAAATGAAACAAAACAAATGAGTAAAAAGCTGTGTACAAATCAATGTCCATCCAAAGAGCCAACCCATTGCTCTTGTGGCATTCTGCTACCATCCGTTTAGTCCCTCTAGTAATCTACTACCAAGCTTGGGCACTCCGCCCCAACAAAACCCTTAAGTCTTAGATTTTTGTGTACGACTCTAGCTGTAGGTGTGGCTAGCTGTCATTGGACAGTCACCCTTTCTACGCTACAAATACACCATAATTGCAACTATTACTTCATTTTTAAACATTTTATTATTTTTAGGTGTGTGTGTGTGTGTGTGTGTGTGTGGTTTTGGAGATAAACATTTTGAGAAAAGAATGTTTGTTCACTTCTTTTTTGCCTCATAGCAGTTGATGTATGCCAAAATGGATCAGCTACTTTAATAGAAACTTCTCACAATTGTTTAGTAAATACATTTTGTCTCTGCAACAAAGAACATTGGCTTACTCATATTCTACACCAGGTGAGAAAAGTCAGATCCCTTAAAATCATGGTATTTTATATTTCTAATAATAACTAAAATTACTAGATTTATATTTTGTCTTTTTCTGGGAGTTAAGACTTCTCTTTTTGCTTCCCAGCAGTTGGACAGTAGCTAACACGGATGAGCCTACCTGACATCCTTATGTCTATCTTTAATGAAAGAAACTGGGTGCAGAATCTTTATATCATTCAACGTAAATGTTGCTTGACCTATCAGTTTACTTACATTTACTTTCTACATTTATCCTTCGAACTTAAAAAATTTAGTGTATATCTGAGAAACTAAAACTAATTTGCAACCACAAAAGTTTGAGTGGAAAAATCTCTGGAATTTGTTCCCATAGCATTAAATGTCTGAGTAATCCCAAATCAGTCAAAAGCAAACCAAAAATACAGCCTTGTGCCTAATCATCCAATAGCAAAAGGTTTTCACAATGCCTTTCAATATCAACTCCGTCTTTAAGAAACTGGACAGATCCCAGAGGAAGTCGAAAGATGCATATTATAATAAACTTCTTTGGCTAAGAACACCTCTTAGCCAGATTTAACAACTCTTAAATTTCCATTTTAAAAAAATCCAATTAATTGAAACATTATCTACTTTCAGTCAGAGTAAAAGGTTAGACCTTATCTAACTTCCTGCTTGGAAGCAAGGAACGCGACAAGGAGTGGGACAGCCAAAGGGCAAGGCAGGCAACAGCAGAGGCAAATTTTAAGTAAAATGAAGGAAGAGAAACCAGAAAACACTAAAGGAAAATGTTGATCCCAAATGAGGAGACATGGGCAATACAGCTGTAGTAACTGTAATGGAGGGTGTAGTAATGGCCGGTGGAGCCGGAAAGGCAATGGTGACCCAGCGCTCCTGTGGCACGTTCTGTGGAAAGCATCCTTGGTGAAACTGCCTCAAAGAACTGGAGCCATAGTGTGCTCATTGAGGTTGCAGGCACGGTGTGAAAACAGACAGGCAGCAAAGATAAAGGATGTCTTGGAAGAATGACGAGGGGCCTGGATGCCTTCAATGGCTCTAGAGTCCTCGGTTTGTGCATCATCCAAGAGAGATTGGTCCATGAAGTCTTGGAGTATTGTCTCTGTACTCTGCCACTTTGTTCTTTGACTGATAGTTATAAAAGATGTCTTTTGTTTTCTCTCTGTAGCTTTGGAGCCTGACCTGGAACTAGCTCTTGTAGGCCAGGTTGGCCTCGAACTCACAGAGATCCTCCAGCCTCTGCCTCCCTCATGCAGGGATTAAAGGCGTGTGTCACCACCGCCCGGCTATAAAAGTTGTCTTTAAAGTTCTCCTTCTCCAAGTGTGTGTTCCCATGTATCAACGGAGGTCTAGGGCAGAAACTGTTTCGTCAGTTTTATGACTGCTCATGACTGGTAGTCAGGACATCCTGCTGCTGCTGCCTAGCTAAGAATGAACAAGAGATCATTTAAACCGGACAAATAGGAATTATGGTCTGACTGCCTCCTATCGGTTGTCTGTTTCCATTGCCTCCTACTGCTTCTACTTCCTGTCTAACAAGTGACATCAGGGGCAAATCACCTGGTATTTGTGTTATGAAATAGTCAAAATGAGTAACCACTATTAATTTAAATTTGTGGTCGTTGATTTTAAGGATGATTGACTCACAGAGCGTGTGTGTGTGTGTGTGTGTGTGTGTGTGTGTGATGTTATACATATAATAACATTTAAAATATTCAAGTGTATTTTAATGCACAGTTCTTAAATTTAAAATTTTGCTAAGATTTCCTTTGACCTTCTTTTGTTTACTTTTTGAAACAGGGTCTTGCCATGTAGCCCAGGTTGGCCTTGAACTCACAGCAGTGATCTTCTGTCTAGCCTTAGACTTCCAATAGTTAAGATCATAGGTATGTGCCATTGTGCCTAGCCAATCCTTCTGCTTCTATAAAAATGGTCATATATTGTTTATCAACGGTGTTGGCTAAATTTGTATGACACGAACCATCTTATTTATGATGAAATTCTGGAAGATGCCCAGACTTTCAGAACAATTGCATTCAGGGTTGGGTAGGCTTTTGTTATTGCTCAGAATATATAATATTAAGTCTTGCCAAGAAGGGAGGTGACCGATGCTGTGCATTTGAGAGGTAAATTGTAAAATGTGCCTTTGCCAATTCTCAGAAATCTCTAGGTGACTTTACATTAAACAAATTTAAAATGTAGATTTGTGAACTAAGAGAATATAACTTGGGAGACTGGGTATATATCCAAAGAGAGTTTTGCATAGCTTCTAGGCTGCATGTGAGAATGCAGGGAATGCTTATATATTTTATAAATGTTAAGTAACAGTGACTATTTCTGCCATTGGTTACTAGTCAGTGCTAAAGTAATTGAAATATTAGTTCATTGCTGATGAATATAGCATATGCTTAATTATACACAATGCTGTTTGGCTAAATTTTTATTTTACTTATTTTTATTGAGACAAGACATTTCTTTTTTTTTTGAGGGGTGCAATGAACTTTATTGATGGTATTCAAGAGAGTAGGGCTCCCTAAGCCCCCTCCTGCTATTCTGGGGGTCTGGGATGGAAACTGTGAGGGAGATGCTGAGTGTCAAGGGTTAGTTAGGCCAGGGACTGCTCAGCAGCCGAGGACCTCTCTCTTGCTGTGTCCTTGCTGGGATGGGTGGTCCAGGGCGGGCTTCTTACTCCTTGGAGGCCATGTAGGCCATGAGGTCCACCACTCTGTTGCTGTAGCCGAATTCATTGTCGTACCAGGAAATGAGCTTTACAAAGTTGTCATTGAGAGCAATGCCAGCCCCAGCATCGAAGGTGGAAGAGTGGGAGTCACTGTTAAAGTCACAGGAGACGACCTGGTCCTCAGTGTAGCCCAGGATGCCCTTTAGTGGGCCCTCGGATGCCTGCTTCACCACCTTCTTGATGTCATCATACTTGGCAGCTTTCTCCAGGCGGCATGTCAGATCCACGACGGACACATTGGGGGTAGGAACACGGAAGGCCATGCCCGTGAGCTTCCCGTTCAGCTCTGGGATGACTTTGCCCACAGCCTTGGCAGCGCCAGTGGACGCAGGGATGATGTTCTGGGCAGCACCACGGCCATGTCGCCACAGCTTCCCAGAGGGGCCATCCACAGTCTTCTGGGTGGCCGTGATGGCATGGACTGTTGTCATGAGTCCTTCCACGATGCCAAAGTTGTCATGGATGACCTTGGCCAAGGGGGCTAAGCAGTTGGTGGTGCAGGAAGCGTTGCTGACAATCTTGAGGGAATTGTCATACTTGTCATGGTTCACACCCATCACAAACATGGGGGCATCGGCAGAAGGGGCGGAGATGATGACCCTCTTGGCCCCACCCTTCAAGTGGGCCCCAGCCTTCTCCATGGTGGTGAAGACACCGGTAGACTCCACAACATACTCGGCGCCGGCATCCCCCCATTTGATGTTGGCGGGATCTCGCTCCTGGAAGATGGTGATGGCCTTCCCGTTGATGACAAGCTTCCCATTCTCAGCCTTAACTGTGCCTTTGAACTTGCCATGGGTGGAGTCATACTGGAACATGTAGACCATGTAGTTGAGGTCGATGAAAGGGTCACTGATGGCAACAACGTCCACTTTGCCAGAAGTGAAGGCAGCCCTGGTAACCAGGCGTCCAATACGGCCAAATCCGTTCACTCCGACCTTCACCATCGTGTCTCTGGAACGAGGCTGGCACTGCACGAAAAGAAGCGGCTGTCTCTAGAACAGGGAGGAGCAGAGAGCCGAGACAAGACATTTCTACATAGCCCTGACTGTCCTGGAACTCACTATGTACATCACGACATCCCTGAACTAAGAGAGATCCACCTGCCTTTACCTCCCTTGGATGAAAGGCATGTGCCACCATGCCTGGCCTATGTTTGGTTAAATATTTTAATACACTGTTTGGCCATAAGTTATGACAATTACAAATGCTTATAAGGTTATTAGGATAAAGCCAGTATTATTTATAAAAAACAATGTTAAATTCTCTGTGTTCATTGAAACACTGGGTTGTGTGTATGTGTGTGTGTGTGTGTGTGTGTGTGTGTGTGTGTGTGTGTGCGCGCGCGCACGTACTGGATATAACAGGAGATGTTCTCCTATCATTTGCTTTCTTGCACTCCGAACAGACAGTTCTCAGGGACTCATGTATCCTTATATGAGCAAACGGGGAGAGGAAGCCCAAGGGAGGCTTTCTCAGATCAGGTAGGCATAGTTGCTATGGGTGTCGTTCTCCATAGCAACTTCTGCTACCTTCCTTGTTCAAGCTTGTTCCAAAGGAAGTTTCCACTTGTAAGGGTTTCTCCCATGGCTGATTAGTTCTGCATTTTTTGTTTGATTTTTGACATACGGTCTCACATAACTCGCATTGACCTCAAAATTCCCATTAGGAGCAGGAGAATGGCCTGAGGGGTAAGAGAGTGTGCTGAGGAAGCACAAAGACATGAATTTGAATCCCTAGCACCCACATAGAAAGTTCAGTGTGACAGCAAACATGCCTGCAAACCCTTACATGCCTGCAACCCCTTACATGCCTGCAACGCCTTACATGCCTTCAACGCCTTACATGCCTGCAACCCCTCACATGCCTGCAACGCCTTACATGCCTGCAACACCTTACATGCCTGCAACACCTTACATGCCTACAACACCTTACATGCCTGCAACACCTTATATGCCTATAAGGTAAAAGTTGGAAACATGAAGGTTCCTTGGGGCTTCCTGGCTGCTCTAGGTTCAGTGAGAGACCCTGTCTTCGGGGATTAAGGTTGGATGTGACAGAGGAGGATAGTAGACCTCCTCACCTAGCCTCTGCTCATACGCACAGGCTTAAGCACATGCAAACACAGCTGTGTGTATACTACCCACAAGCACAATTAAAAAGATCTTTATGACAAACACATAGGCATCCTCATGAATATTAACCTTCATCAGGCGATGAAAGGAGACAGAGACAGAGACCCACATGGGAGCACTGGACAGAAATCTCAAGGTCCAAATCAGGAGCAGAAGGAGACGGAGCACGAGCAAGGAACTCAGAACCACAAGGGGTGCACCCACACACTGAGACAATGGGGATGTTCTATCGGGAACTCACCAAGGCCAGCTGGCCTAGGTCTGAAAAAGCATGGGATAAATCCGGACTAACTGAACATAGCGGACAATGAGGAATACTGAGAACTCAAGAACAATAGCAGTGGGTTTTTGATCCTACTGCACGTACTGGCTTTGTGGGAGCCTAGGCAGTTTGGATGCTCACCTTTCGAGACCTGGATAGAGGTGGGCAGTCCTTGGGCTTCCCACAGATCAGGGAACCCTGAGTGCTCTTCGAGCAGATGAGGGAGGGGGACTTGATCGGGGGAAGGGGAGGGAAATGGGAAGCGGTTGCAGGGAGGAGGCAGAAATCCTTAATAAATAAATAAATTAAAAAATAAAAAATAAATAAAAAATTAAAAAAAAGATCTTTATGTAGCAATGAAGAACTTGGACTTCTGACCTTCCTGCTTTACCTCTCAAGTACTGTAGTTAGAAGTGTATACCACCACATCAGCCTGGTTAACTCTTAAAATAAGTGTATTAGTCTACAATGTAAGCCTTATCTTTGGACTTTTCTGCTTCCACTGGCCCTTCTCTATGACATTTAGGCAGCATTCTGTGTCTCTTTATTGTTTTTGAACCAAGAGCCATGCTTTTGAAGAACAGGATTAAGGGTCGCTAGTGCTTATAGAGGAAATAATCAGGATGGTAGTCTAAAATGTAGTCAAATGATGACTCTGAGCTGTAAAATCCATTTGTGTATTTTCATGTACAGCTGTGTATGTGTGCACTAAATGTCTACATATATACGTGTTATATTTGTATATTGTTCTCATGGTATCCAAATAGCTGATAGGTAAATGAGTGTACACATAAATTGAAACTGTTAAATTATGTCAAACTCCACTAGCGCACAGGATTTAAACAGATGTTCAAGAAATGTTATATTTGTTGGCAAGAGAAAATAGAAAAATCCCCAGGAATTGACTATATTTATATATGTAACCATTAGATCTTTAAAATGCAGCATCCTTGTTTTAAATACAACTTCCTGAGACTTCATTAAAATCTAAAAACTCATTCTGTTAAGAAGAAAATATATTTTTAAAGAGTACAATAAGAGATGCTTGCTTGGTATTGCCTCACCTGATCTCTGGATAGAATGTTCTTAGATTCAGGGATCAGAAAGTTTCAGATGCTCATTTACACAACTTTGTGACCAAAAAAAAAGGGGGGATAAACAGCCCCTTGAGTGGGAGAAAACTATTAAAACTTATATATAGGTGTGGAAATATTTGACAAAAATGTTTAAAGAGAAAAATACTTTTGAATGAGAAGAATTTTATATAGTCATATAAGTTTTTGCTCTAAAACTCTTGTTCTAGTGGGTAATTGATTAGGGCAAAACCAGATGGTTAAAGTATGTCACAAATGTTCTATGGAAGGTGAAACACAAACATATTGGTGTATGACTGACCAGGCTAGTTAAACATCAAAGGTATTTGAAGCAGTTCCTAAGGTTCAGATTTTAATGCATCCATGTAGAGCTAGAACCCGAGTCTGTTTAAAGCAAGAGGGCTTTTCGAAGACACCGATCTGCCCTTAGTAATGCTTATAAAAATGGGTCAAAGAGAGTACACTAATATTTTGTGTTTGTCAAGATCATCTCTTTTATTTTCTGCTGCATAGTGGGTTTCATTGCTCTGATGAACTAAATCACTAAACAAAGGAGTCTGCTTTAAAGTCTTCCATGATTACTTTTTAAAGCTGGCTAAGTAACATGCATTAGGCTATTATTCCATGCCCTATGTATGTCTGTAACTCTAGATGTATATATGTCAGAGAGCTTAAAATGAGGCGTGTCTAAGCTTTATGTAAATGTTATGACAAATCTGTAGTGTTAAGGCACACAGATTTAATACATACAAAGTAGGCAGTAAGTACTGTCTTTTACATAACACATATTGCATCTAGACTAGACCTTAAATACTTCAAATGCAAGAAAGCTCTTGGCATTTCTGTTGTTTGCATTTGGTACCATTCTGATAGGGGGACCTCATTACTTGCATAGCTCTGCTATTGAGAAACTGCTATGCATTTGTTTACTCTAACTAAATAGTTGTTTGTGCTGTTGTATCTGTTGTATATATGAGATGTACTTGTATACTTTTGCTACTAAGTAGTCTTCACTAGGTTCATGTAGGTCTAAAGCTGTAAATATTCTAAATTTTACTTCAAAAGTGAAAGCTAACTTTATATATATGCAATATATATAATATATGTGTGATATATGTATGTATATTATATTATTATATATGTAATATATATTACAAACATGCACACACTTATATATAAATATATATATAACCCTTTTGTACTAATTACTGTTGGTTTTCCTCCACTGTAAACATTTTCTTAAACACAAAGCTTAGACAAGCACTCAAGCCTGTGTCATTCTAATTGTATTACAATCATTGTGTAAAGCACAAATAATTACAAGTACCCAGGCATTTTACATTCCAACAGTGCCGTTCTAAAGATGAAAAGGAGCAACCGATGATACCTAGAGAATCTTGACAATAGTATGTGTGATTATATAGACTTTGTTTTGTAAATGACTACACCTTCCTCAGACTCGCTTTGGTAATTTCCTTGTAAAGTTTTATACCTGCTGCGTGTTTGCATTCTGCAAGAACAGCTTGTAGCAAAAGAGAAGGGACAAAAGTCAATGTGAAAATGGCTTCTGGGTAAACAAGCTGAGATTCCTCCTTTGACCTCTCAGATGCTTGAATTTGGCCCCAAGAGTCTTTTGGCCTTAACTCCCAGAGACCAATGTCAGATCAGACTAACTGGAACTGATTTCATCTCAGCAAGGACAGTTAGAGCCAAACCACAGGCAAGTTATCAGTGATGTCTTTGGCAAAGAAATGAGGAGGAGGAGTTGTCGCATCAAAATGGACTTATGACAGACATGGTGGCAAAGTCAGAGTCTGAACTCAGGACCCTGAGTTCACAGCAAGGCCTCATCTCAGCAACCAGCATACACAAGAAACTGAGTCACTTATGCCAGCCTTTTCAAAAATGAAGCTGAAAGGTCATTAAGAAAGTCTCTTAAACATGGTTGCCTGGTACCAATTGGCATTTTCTGGCTGTCCTGTATTTCTGCTGTATTCTGCTCATGGTGTTTCCGCACAGTCAGATCTCCAGAATTTTCACACCCCTCCAAATCTCTCAAGATTGATGAAGGGACAAGAAAGAAGAGAGGTCATAACTACATGTCAAAGACCCTAAAGAAACAAAGGTTTCAAGAAATCCCATGCCTCAAGCTCTGGCACCAGGAGCAGAGCTAGAGGAGGAGGCCATCAGAGACAGCGAATCCAGTGCTTTACATCACAGCCAAATCCCCACGCGGCATCTTTGTGGCTTTTGTTTCGTGCATATAACACTGCTAAGGGAGAGGCTGAGGAAAGCTGAGAAACTGTCTTTCCAGGTGCAGTCCAAACTGTAAATAAACCCATTTCATTTTGCTAAATACTATGTGCTGGTTCTTTGGTAGAGACCCAGGCAGCAGACCTCAGATTCAGTAAACAAGGACGCTCAGACTAACAGTTCTTGCCACCCTATAGACAACAGGTCCTCAGCGTACCTACCTGGGGTGATGTGTTTGATCTTCGGTTTTCTTAGAACCATCTTCCTTGCATACATGATGTCAGCTCAGTGACAGACCTTGCCTCAAAATAGGGAAGTGATAGAAGAAGACACATGCATTGACCTCTGGCCTTAACATGCACATGCACCTGCATGCATATGAACGTACACCCATAGGAACACATGTATCACACATGTACAAAACTGTATAGGTGGATGGTGCCTATGGGACACTGAATGCTGAATAAACAATTTTTTTTAACTTTATAGAGAACTTAAACTTTACTGGTTGAGCAAACAAAATAGTCAATAATGTGCCTTTAAAAGTAACTCCAAGGGGCTGGAGAAATGACTTGGCAGTTAAGAACTCTCTGGTCTTGCAGAGGACTGGAGTTGTGCTCCCTGTGCTGTGGGAACTCCTTCAGCCAATAGCCTTTAAGATAGCAGCTCACTTGGGTGTGGTCTTTTATACTATAATAAATGTAGCTTGCACACATCTCTCTCTCCCAGTTGCTGAATTTGTTTCCTGTTCCCTGTTCATGCAGAGGACTGTCATCTGTGAGTCTACCCCTAAATAAATAACCCTTTATTATACTCAATTCTGAGCTAGTGTTGAATTACTTTACAGCATCCATCTTCATCCCAGCACCCACATTGTGAGGCTCACTGCCATTTATGACTGCAGCTTCAGAGGATCTGGCCTTTGTAGGCACCTGCTCTCCCCTTCACATGTCTCTCCCCCCTACACATGTACACATACTTAAACATTTAAAATAATCTTAGAAGTAAGTTTAAAGCCTCCTTGGGAAAATAAGATCTCTATTTTTGTTTTCTCAAAGATGGGCTCTGTGTTTCAAATTTCCTCAAGGACTGCTATGTTTTCGCAAATTATTTGCAGTGTAAAATCATTTCTCTTGGGTTGGAAGTGATAGCTCTTGGGACAGAATTAGCTTCTCCATGGAGGCTTTGACTTGCACCAGAAACAAATATCAGCTGTCTAGCAAACATGGGTCTAG
This sequence comes from Microtus oregoni, assembly GCF_018167655.1. Taxonomy (NCBI): domain Eukaryota; kingdom Metazoa; phylum Chordata; class Mammalia; order Rodentia; family Cricetidae; genus Microtus; species Microtus oregoni. The sequence goes on from NW_024543221.1 coordinate 540,556, forward strand.
CGCCTTGTTCCACTCCCCAGAATGGAATCTGCATTTCTCAGTTCAGACTCCGACTTCCTGTACCTTGAATTTGTATTTGCTGCTCAGTAGTGAGTGCTTCTCACAGTCAATTTCTTTTTTAACTTTTAAGATTTTCCTCTATAGTCTTTTCCTGGTTTTAGATTTAACTCCCCCACCGCCTATTTTCCTTTCTGGAACTTCTACTTTGAGCTCTTCCTTTTGTTCAATTTTCCTCTACTGCTCTGAAAGCTTCTGCATAAACTTGGTTTTGTTTCCTATTCCTATTGAAGCTGTCTCTGTTAATTTTCATAAACATGGTATCTTGCTCATTCTTTTGTTTTCAGTTCTAACATTTTTGGGGAACTTCGGAACAGTCTTGCCAAGACTAGAAAAATCACGGGTTTCTAATTTGAAGATAAAGCTGCATTCACATGTTACACAGTCTTAAACATGACACCAAACACTTTTGTGACCTTTTTCAGCACAGCTCTGCCTGTCAGGGGCTACTGACTGCAAAGACCCAGGGTATTTTGCTGGAGTACCTTCCCTGTACTGCTTTTGTATACTTGTTTGTCCAAAGACAATGTCTGGCTTTTCCTGGATGACAAAATCCCCAGAGCTTGGCATCCACTGGGACAAGAATCAGTGCAGCTACAGGGATGGATGCTTAACAAAATTCTGTCTGTTGCTATCGAATCCACTGCAAATCCCAGTTTACCCAAGGATGGCTATTTCCTGAGCCACTGCATCCAGGGGCTTCACAGTTCCATTTGCAACCAGCGGAGTTTGTGTTTGTGTTTCACATCATATTTTCAATCCTCTCAGGGACTCCAGGTCCCTTCTGTAATATTCCAACCCATTGCACACGCAGACTAGTGAATGTGTGATCCTGTGCTTCTGAGTTTGAAGAAAATGCACCATGAAGTTACAGCGTCTTCTCTTATGCAAAAACCATGAGGTGAGGGCTTCCAAGTGCTGATGGCTGGAGCTCCATTCCTCCGCAGGGCTCCATTATTTTTAAGTGGAAAAACATAATTATTAACAAATGTTAAAATCCAGTTCCCTGCTGTGCACGCCAAGTTCTGGATAATTAATAAAAAAAAGGATTTGCAATTTAATACATGTCTGATCTCAAAAGGTTTTAGCTGTCTACAATAATTTGCATAAGTTGAGCCACAAAAAAATGTATCTCTTACAAAGACCCCGTTTAGATATTCTTTATGCTACTACTATGGTTATATATGGCGTCTAAAACTTTATCTAATAGAAGCCCTATAGGATGATAGACTCTCACTAGTGTAGGGAAAGTCCTCTCAGAGTGTTAGGACTTTGGTAGTGAAAGACCCTACAGACCCCCTCCTCAAAACCCGCAGCTAGCATGCTCCCAGGGGAAGGTCCTGTTTGCTTTAAAAAAAAAAAATTCTCCAGATCAGCAGCCAGCCTGCTCTGGTAAGAACATCTCACGTGCTTGAGAGAGCAGGATGTCTATGAGATAGGAAGACTGCAGGGCAGGATGTCAATAAGATAGGACATCAACAAAGCAGGTTGACTGCAAAACAGGATATCTATGAGATAGGAACAGTCATGCCCCCCCGCCTCATTCCGATAACCACGCTTTTGCTTCTGTAAACTTGCTTTTTGCTCTTCCCTATAAAAAGCCCGCTCTCCAGTTGCCAGGCACGCAAGTCCTCCGAAAGACTTTGCCACCCACAGGTACCTGTGTTTACTCAATAAACCTCTTGCTAATGGCATCCTGTGGCCTGGTCTCGGAGTGTCCTGGTTCTGGGGTCTTCATCAGAGAGGAAAGGTCCTCTCTGAGGGTCTTTCAGTAGTATATCTAAACCAAAAGACCAAGAAAGAGACAGATTTCTTAGGTTTCCTGTGCTTCCTTGTCCAATATAAAAGGATATAAAAAGAACCTGACTAGCTTGAATAATAGGTATCCATACCATTATCTTTCTACAATGGGCACAGTAAAGTTTCACTGGGAGATTAATAAACAATAGGATCATAAAATATATATCCTTTAATAGCTCCAAGGAGCAGGCAAGTGTGTAGATTTATATATAACCCACTAAATCTGGGCATACCAACCTTTCTCTTTTATGAGCCAAAAAGGCAATACAATCACATCTGGGGGACATATTTTCCTGACTGCGAGATACACTTGTATTCTGTCATGATGCGGTTAGAATGCAAGCATTCTGGCGTCCTGTGCTGGACATACCAAACAGATCAGCAAAGGTACCATCTAGAGAAACACGCCACCAAGTGATGCTTATTCTGGAGTCAAACACAAAGCTCTTTTGCATGAAGAATAAAGATCATCTCTCATTAGGGTGAGTACAGTCTTCCGGCCCACTAAGCTAGATGGACTGACTCTCTTGGTCTGACTGAGTACAGACATTTTACAGTGGACTGCATCCTGAAATGAAAAGATTGTCTATTTTTGCTATTATAGTGTCAACATGTGTGCTCTGTTATTTTCCTCCTTCAGCAACATGTCCACCAGCTCTATTATTTTCAGCCTTTTGGTGATTGAGATAAACAGTCCCTCCAGGGGCATTTGACCATGGTAGTGAATACCAGGCCCTTTAGAGAGGTTCCCTCATAGCATCGTCTAAAAGCATAGTCCTTTGTTTGGTATTGTGATGAAAGACTGAATCTAAGAATTGAGAGGAAAAAAAACCCTAGCAGAGAACAGAAAAATAAGACCTTGGAAAATGACCAGGGAACCATGGTTGTGCCTAGAATGACAGGGAAATCAGACCTTCCTTGATGGTCAAAAGTTGGAGCTCCACCTGGTGTGTATGTTGGTTTTGTTCTTATAGTGTTTTAAGAGGTGATAATTATTTCAATAATTCTTTATGCAGGAAAGTAAGACTATTTTATAGATGGTTGAAAGCCAACATATAGTTGCTGGGAATTGAACTCAAAACCTCTGACAGAGCAGCCAGTGCTTTTAACCCCGCAAGACTATTTTAAAATGTAGCAAAGTAAAATAGAAAATGAGAGACAAACAGAATTGTCCAAAAATTTTTAAGTAAAATATAGAAGTATGGAAAAACATTAAAGTCTGGAGAATGATAAAATTAAATACTGCCCAGAAAGGGATTTTAGTTCACAGGAGCAGAAGTATGAAGGATTTAACTGAAGAAAAAGGTTTTTGCAATTTTTTTTAGCCACACAGGTGAAGGCAGTCAATAGTGAAATAAAGAATTTGGCCAAACAAAAATTTCCATAGGGTTTCCCAGTATCTGCTCCATTTACAGTTGTCCGAGAAGCCAGGGCATCTACCTAGTGAGAAGTGAGGTCACTGTGAGTAAAACATGGCAGTCAGGGGTGTGGCATTGCTGGTACTCTTGGCTCTGCCTCAAGACTTGCTTTGGGCACTAGTAAGAGGAAAGCATCTTCCTGTCATTCAAAGGAGTACTCAGAGGAACATGGGCCTCCAAGTTCCTGGCAGCCAGCTGTGCTAACGCCTACAGACCAGAGCTAGAAGAGGCCTTGAGCAAAAGCTGTTTTTGGAGAAGCTGGTGCATGACCACAAGGAGGCTCAGAGGGGAGCAGTCCAGAGGGGACAAAGCAGATGGCCTTTCCTCTCTGTGCCTCTAGTGTTTCTAGCTTTGGAGACAGCCTGTGACCATGCTTTACCTAGCCTACATCTTCTCAGAGGCTAGAGGCCCAGGAAGATAGAAGGGTGACCAGGAAGCAGGAAGTACATCAGAAAGTTAACATTTGGGGGCGTTGTTAGTTAGGAATTCTCTCAGGAGAATTTAAAAATAGAAGCTTTGGATAAATTTTTTTGTTTCTGTTTTCTTTGCTCAATTTGCGGTTTACAATGAAGAAATTAGACACATGCTATAATTCATGAGAAATTTAAATGTTTTTAATGGAAACATTTCCAAAATAAAAACCCTTTACTGAGACAGATGTTTTAATTTGCCAATTCAAAATTAATTCTTAAAGTTTGACTTCGGGGGCAAAAATTAGTTTTTAACTTCTTCTTTAATCTGGCACTTCGTTACAAGTTTATTTTTGAAATATTTTAATCTACACAATTTTGTTTGTCTTGTTCTTCACAGGGCAGAACATTAACCCTAGAACCTTGTCTACCAAGCCCATCCCCACTGAGTTACATCCATCCACAATCCCAATACGAAGTTTTGATTCATCTATATTTCAGGTGGTGATCAACATACAGTAATCAGCATATCCCTAACCTAGATTTCTATCATTTGTGATAAATTCTTTCTCAGTTTGAAAACTCTGGATTCTGAAATATATAATGCACTGCTGTTAATTATATTCACCTGCCCTGTGCCACAGAACACAGGGACTTATTTCCCCTATCAGATGGTATTAGTCAGATTTGGCAACCATCTTCTCTCAGTTTTTTTTTAAATCAATATTTTTAGATCCTACACTTAAGTCATATCATACAGTGTCTGTCCTCCCGTGCTTGATAAATTTCATTTGCTATATTACCCTCCAGTCCACCGCAGTTCTTGTTCCCATTCCCTAGATGAATTCTACTTTCCGCCTATCTCTGCTTAAATAAAGACCATTTTTTTTCCTGCCTAAATACATGAAAGCATGCCTCGAACTTGCCACACTGAAGTTACTTCCTGTTTTTCTGAAGACTCCTTAGAGGACCAGGGAACAAGAAGTAGGTGATATATCCAGGAGTCAGAAGATACAAGAGCAGCCTAGGTTTACAACATGCACTAAATATTGTAGATGATCAGAGCGCTGGGTGACAGAAGGGTGAAGATGACTCATGGATACACAGACCATGAAGAAAATTGGCCTTACTCCCTGGCGAAAGAAGACCAGAGTTTACGCAGCAACTATGATGGCAAATCAAGTTTTGTTTTTTTTTTTTTAAACTCCTTAAGTAAATATATAGTACAATTTCTGGTGAGCCAGAAAATAGAACAGCTGTGTGTTGGGTGGCCAATAGCAGAAGCGCTTTTAAGGAGAATTGCTTACAAAGGAAATGTGCCCTGACGCCACTACCCTCCTCTTGGTACCACGTTAAGACTTTCATAATAATTACTTTACAATATTTGCAACCACTGTCTCTCCCTCTTATCATGTCACGGACGGACTGTCAACAACAGGCTTCCCACCACCTCCGTATGGTTGGGGCAGCTTTTACCTCTCGCTTTCCTTTCTCTACAAATAGTATCATTTCCCGTTCTTTTAGGATGTTCCTTTTTGCAAGCTATGAAGATAACGGGTTTGATTTTCTCATACAGTAAAGCCCACTTATAAGAAGGGAGCAGGTAACTTTTGATCTAGTGAAGAAAAGCCGGAAGATGCCTAACTTTCAAGGCTGTCTCACAACACGTTACTGGAAGTCCTAAACGGAGCAAGCAGACAAAGGGATAAACAAATAAATCTGCAACAAGCAAATGACATCCGTATTGAAAAGTCAAACAGTCATTGTTTATAGATATCACGATATTATATAAGAAAGGTATCAGAAACTCATCTATCAGAGTTAATAAATTTTTACGCTGCATGGTCTCAGTTGCTCAATCCTAGTGTCAGCCAATTAAAAACCAAAACAAAGCATACTTTGGGTAGGAAAGTGCCATTTTGTAGTGGTTGGTAATCACTACAGAGACTCACAGCTGCCCCAAGAGCTAAGACTAAGAGACGAGTGCATAGCCCTGTGTTTACCCATTCTGTAACTCGGGAACATCAGAGAAGAGGTTGCAGAAAGAATGTAAGAGCCTGGAAATGGGGAGGAGTGCTCTGGAAGAGCTACTCATGGCATGGGCACTGTGCTCACAAGCTCACAGCATCCCATGTTAACTGCACAAGGTTGGACTCACAAATATTCCACCATGGGTGGGAGAGTGGACCATGAGCCTTCACAGCCGTCTCTTAAGGGTATACTGGCAGCTAATGGTGTCTGGAGGAAAGCAAGGCAGTTTTCTTCGGTAGGATAACCACTCATGTTCCAGCAGGTGACTTCCTGCCTATGCTCATGCAAGCAACCCTAGTTAGGCTCAGTGCTTCCCACACACAAGACACAAGAAATAGACGCTTAGTTGGGGAAATAAAAGAGGAGTGGGAGGGAGACAAGAGAAGGCAATAGGGGTGAACATAATCAAATTACATATACCTATAAAACTATTGAAAAATAAATTAACAAAAAAGAGAAAAGAAACATATAACAGAAAAGCACAAAACATATCTGAATGGAAGAAAAGTCTGTGGCCCTGTGGTCAGGAATAGCCACAAGGCCAGTGCATGCGAAATCACCATGGTCTGTGCTCCATTTCAACAGGAACATGAGAATAGAGATTCTGTGCTTGGGGAGAAACAAAGCTTAGGAGACGTGTCTTTCTGCAGTAACGTACTCACTATCTAGACCGCTTAGGATTTCTCTGTTATCTCCTTCTCTGGGTACTCCTTGCACAACCAGGAGCTGTCCTGAAACATGTACAAATATTTACTCAGAAAAGATGTATGAGGTACAAAATGCAATGGATTTGCCATTCTAGAAGCTGGGCAATAGCTGGAAAAGCTAAGAGCATAACATTCAAGAAAAATAAAAGCCCCAATTGGAGACACATAAACTCCAGCACCTTTCTTGAAAACACCTCAAAGATTTATTTTTCAGATTAACGCTCTCTGAATCAAATACAGACTCTTGGGAAACAAGGATAAACTGATTCCAAAGAAAGTCTAAATAAAGGCATGGAACAGCAGGAAACCTCTCCCATATTTATGCCCTAGGTGGCCAAAGGCTCCAGCAATACAGGCACATGTGCACACACACATACACACAAACCCCAGAAATACAGGTAGGCTGAGAAGAAAAATGATGAGGCCTCTACTCTGTAGACGTACTATGAATGAAATAGACTCTATTTTAAGGGCTGTGTTTATCTACAGAAAGTTCTCACTACTCATACAATCCCTTTCTTTTAAAAATACTGCAGTCTATTGAAAACATCTCCCATGTGACCACTTGGGTCTCATCAGGGCAGGGGTCGGGGAGATGCATGTTTCTTCTCTTCCATGAAACCTTTCCATCGGCATGGAACATAACAGATGTCTTTGCCCTTACAGTTGGGCTATCCATCATTGAGGGCTTTGTAATGCTTCTTGTAATCACAGATTGCACAGTGAGGTGGGACATAAATAGATTTGGGTGTGACAGTTACAAGATTTATAGGTTTGTTATCTAGCCAGCAACCTTAACTGAGCTGTTTAACTTCAAGAGATAGTGTCCTCACTGGGAAATGGGGGAAATAGCACTTTAGCCTTGCTATGGTTTGGATAAGTGTTCATAAAAGACCCAAAAGGTCTGGGCCCCAGCCCTTGGCACGATTGAGAGGTGGTAGATCATTAGGAGGTGAAGCCTCAAAGAGGATTGTGGGACTCTGTCTCTCTGTCCTGGAAATGAGGTGAAGGATTTTACCATGAATTCACTCTCTTGCTACAATCCCAAAGACAAGAACCCGGAACCTCCAAAGCCATGAGTCCAAGCACACCTTTCTTCTTTATAAATTGATTGCATCAGATGCTTGTTACAGCAATGGAACGTGAACACATACCTCATCACCATTATGAGGAGAAAGCAGTCAGAGTCCTTTACAGACTTTCAACATTATGCAAACAACAATAAGCGTGAAACTTTAGGAAACCTTCAAATTTTTGTGGACACAGCAAGGGATGGAAAAGTCAAGTAGAGGTCACAGAGATCTGTATACCAGGCTACGACAAAACTTTAAGGATCAAAGCTATCTCAAATTCTCAAACATAAATCCCGGGGACTTGATTATCCCCTACATTGACAGGGATCAAGTGGAAGGAGAAGAGAAGAGCGAGAAGATGAGAAGAATCTGTGCGAGGGATCAAGGGAGCTGAACAAGAGGTGGGAGGCTGGGCTTCTTCCAGCCTTAGGCTTCTCTGGTTTTGTCCTGTTTTTCTCACAGAGGTTTCTGCTCAGTTTTCTCTCAATAGTTAATTTGCAAGGCAGAGAACAGGACTTTGTGTAAGTTTTTGCATTCTTCCCGTGCTCTGTGCTGGCTTCCACACATACTCCAGGCTCAATAAATATTAATCGATTGAGAAAAGCTGTAATAAGTGTCAGTCTCCTGGAGGTTTGCTCAGCACGAGTAAAAGAGATTTATGTGAAAAGAAATAACTAAATTGCCTGCATTCAACATAAACATTATTAAATCCAATTTGTGCTTGAGAAAGATGTTGGCACTCACTTTTACATGCCTTGGGAATGATTCCAAATTAAATGTATTCCAGATCAAAATAAATAAATAAAATATAACCAGCTAACAACAATTAAGAAAAATGCAGGATATATAAAATTAGCTGAGCTTGCTCATTTTTTCCTAGCAGTCTAGTCGCTGGGGCGCTTCTGGAGAATAAAGCCCTACTTGGTCTCAGAGATGTGTTTTAGTCATAAAACCAAAAGGATTCTTAGTAACAAGTTTAGTCTGTTATTTCCATACTTTGTAGGGGAGACAATGATGGCTAAGTAGAGAAAAAAAATGCCAGGTCATGATAATGTTTTCTCATTATGTACTGAAGGCCAAGCAATTCCAGTATAATGCTAAAAAGTGAAGATAGTCCATTGAAACCACTTCTGATGAAAAGCAAACTTTCCCAAAGACTTCAGCTACAGAAAGAAATAAATTTGTAATCCCTGATGGATAAACTCAAGATGAGATTAAAACTCATCTTGAGTTAAAAGCACCAAGCGTACATCCCATACCAATCCTCTTGTCTGCGATCTGGCACCATGTAACAGGGTTTTTGCCAATAAGAGGTCTCACACATGACAGTGGTCCCATAACTAAGGAAATGTGGGTCAGGGTGACTTGAGTCTAAAATCCCAGCAGTTGGGAGGTAGAGGCAAAATGATTGTAAATTCAAGACCAGGCTAGGATGCATAGTGAGACTCTGTTTCAAAAAGAAAAAAAAAAGAAACCTAATGGAAGTAAAAATTCATAGCACCTATTGCCATAGCCATTGCAACATTGTAAGGCCACAAGGCTAGTGTACACAAAGCTGTTGTTGTGCACATCATAAAACTGTCCTCAGTAGATGATGCTGGTCCTTTCTCACTATAGAGCACGTCCAACTATTGTGTCAGACTGCACTCTACTTCTTCCTACTCAGTTTTTATTTTGTGTTGTGATAATCAAACCCAGGGCCTCCTGCATGTTCGACATCCCTTCTCCCCATTTTTCTCAATGTTAAATGGTATGCTGTGTTCAGTAGTCAGTATCTCAGTGTTAAATGGTATGCTGTGTTCAGTAGTCAGATCTCAGTGTTAAATAGTATGCTGTGTTCAGTAGTCAGTATCTCAGTGTTAAATGGTATGCTGTGTTCAGTAGTCAGTATCTCAGTGTTAAATAGTATGCTGTGTTCAGTAGTCAGTATCCTCATAAATCTACTGAATCACTCGATTACATCAAGAAGTCACACCGAGGGACAGATCTACATCATATAGGTTTGTGTAAGCACAACCTATATACAGTGTATGGTGTTTCTATAACAATGAAATCACCTAATTATGCATCTCTCAGAATCTATCCCATTGTCAAGTAACACAGGACTATAGCATACAAAGAAGTCTCACGTCGATCATTGTGAAGCAACCGTGATAACAGCATACACAGAAGTCTCACGTCGATCATTGTGAAGCAATGCATAACTACATCATATACATATGCTGTATATACATTATATACATTACGTTAAGCAACCATGATTAGAGCATACACGGAAGTCTCATGTCATCCCATGTTGACTACTATCGCCATAAATTTTTCAGATAAAGAACTTGAATCTGAAAGTGAAGATGGTCCCAGATACTCTGATTCCAACTCTTGGAATCTCTCCCCATAATCAGTCTGTTTTTCCAGTTCCCTGGAAACTTCAGGTCAGTCAAGCTCCATGTATATTGGTCTTAATGGCACATACTGGGGAGAGAGACAGACCAAAGAAAATGCTGGAGTTAATAGGGCCACCCCCCACAACACACACATACACCTGAGTATAAGTACCAAGCTTAGGAACGACCCTCAGATATGTTCTGTCTGTAGTGATGACATCACTGTCCACCCCAGTCATAATTCTAATCAAAGCCAGAACTCTTCTTTCCATTTCAGCTGCCCTCACCTCCTGCCCAGGCAGCTTCAGTGATTTTTTGTGTCAATCGGGAACCTCACACTCTATGTCTACCCAGTAGCTAAAGTGGTCTAAGAAGTCAGAAGGTGAACTTTCTAACTCCCTTCTGTACCTCTCATCACTCTTGAGATAGAAACACAGATTCCTTCCTATGGCCTGTGGGAGTCATCATGATCCGGTCCTTGTAGACTCTCCACTCCCATGCCCTACCTTGTTTCCCAACTCAGGGTTCCCTAGCCATGTGGATGAGACACGTACAACCCCTTCTAGACAGTCCTTCTCTAGGGTCTCTACGTGCCATGTTCTCTCAGTTGCTTGGATGTCATTATACAATCTCTGCTCACTTGTTTGAGGAAGCCACCTTTGACCGAACTATTCAAGGTCACCTCTATGCTCTCTACCCCAAACCTGTTTTGTTCTTCCATGACTGCTACTGGTTTGAATGCTGGCATTTTCTCATGCTGTCGCTTTCCTGATCACAGACGTCCAGGAGGGCAAGGGCCCTGCCTGTGCTCACCTTTGCATCCCTAGTCCTTAGGGCAGCTCCTGGCAAGGGGAGGGGTTGACAATTGAATATATGTGTGAGACTGGAGTCCTGTTCCAAGGCCAAGGGGAAAAAATCTATTTGTTTTCTGCCTACATTGTTTTCCTGCATGGGCTTCAGCTTTTGTTCTACCTGTGGTATTTTCCTGACCATCAGGGCTGCTTAAAAAATGACCAGGAGGTTTCAAGCCTATTCATGCTGAGAAGATAAAATGAAATACATTTCAGGCACCAGGCTGGTCAATTATGTTTGTGACAGGATAACTGTAGGATATAATTTTATATAAACTAAAGAATAAATGGAATAAATAAGATTATTCATAGTTTTACAGCTCCCATAATAAAAATAGAACATTATAAATATGACACATTTTTTTGCACGAATCTTCACCACATTGACCTTTGTAGCATTAATCAAGTTTTCCAAAGAGCTATTTTTACTTAAGATTTCTTGCATATTATGAAAAGACAGACTATAAAGTTATGAAGAAAATGATAATTGATGTCAAAGTATCACCATATAACGCAAAAGGAAATCATTTAAAATAGGAATAATTAAAGTATATGGTTGCCTACTTTATATAACATTTACTTATGTATTGGAAGCTTTGTAGTATTAAATTATTATTTATCTGTACATGAATATACACACCAATACTCTATTGGAACTACTTTATAAAATATGGAATTAATGTGTCTAGAAAAGATAGATTTTATTTACTATGCCTGCATATGAGATAATTCCTCCTATAAATCAAAACATTTTATTGTTTATTATCCAAGCTCATTTTTTCCTATAATATGAAAGCATTCAAGAGGAAGTTTCCATTAAAAATGAAAAATAGCATCACATCTCACTGTGAATACAGAGGGAGCTGGGAATAGAGCAAATGCAATTTTTGTATGAACTAATCATGTCACACAAGGATTGGGAGGTGGGGGAGCCCTTTAGGGTCCAATAACGATGACAAGAGTTATGAGCCCTGGGCTACAGTATGAAGTCATGACGGTGAATAAGGGAACGGGAATACAATATAAAGTCTGCATTTTCATGCCATTTCCACAGCAGTCTCTTCTAGAACCTTCTCCGCACTTTACTCACCAATACTTCGAGTACCAGCCTGAGACACAGAGATTTGTAGGTGTGCTTTTGTTCTGAAAGGAGCTTGCTCACCTCCCTGGGGAAAGCACAGCAGTGCCTTTGTCGTGAGTTAGCGGTTGAGCTCCCGGTTCGAAGGCCATCTATCAGAGACTGTCCAAGTTAATTTACTGTATGTCTCTCAGTCCCATCCCACGGACCTTCAATCTCTGCTTGTGGCTGTTGCCAGGCCTATGTGTTCCAAAACTCCCTTCCCTCTATATCATGTGTTTGAAACACAGTATGCAGTCCCACTACAGGAGCAAACAGGGCATGTCGAAATCCTGGGGGCTACTAATGCCCAGAGAAGTTCTCCACCCAAGGAGACAGGGTTTTCAGGCTTTTCCCATTAGGCCCTGGGCAGGCATTCTCTGCCTTCGTGAGTGGGACGAGTCCTATATACCCATAGGGAAGCCCTGAGAACACAAAACTCTGGGTGGGTTTTTATTCTGTTTTCCTCTTCTCTTCAGTTCCACTTAGTAGGAATGTAAAGTGGATGAGCTCAGAGTTTCCTGAAAATTCAGTTCTGTATTATAATACACCCCCCCCCCACACACACACAGAGAGAGAGAGAGAGAGAGAGAGAGAGAGAGAGAGAGAGAGAGAGAGAATCTGTTCCCATTGCTGGTGTGGGGCAATGGTCTGTATTCTGTCAATTATATTTTAAATAAACACTGATTGGCCAGTAGCCAGGCAGGAAGTATAGGTGGGACAATCAGACAGGACAGAGAGGCGGTTCAATGAGAACAGGAGAATTCTGGGAAGGAGAAAGTCTTAATCTGCAATTGTGACCCAACTAGAGATGAAGCAAGATGTGATTGCCTTACTGAATAAGGTACTGAACCACGTGGCTAACATAGACAAGAATAATGGACTAATATAAGTTTTAAGAGTTAAGAAGAAGCCCGAGTTAATGGGCCAATCAGTTTATAACTAATGTAGACCTCTGTGTGATTTCTTTGGAATTTAACGACTGCGGGAACCAGGCAGGAAAGAAACCTCAGTCAACATGTTGCTAACCTTACAAAACATCAGAAAAATTTTCAAAACTGAGACAGTTGGTCAAAACTATTTGCTGACCATATACATAATTATGTGATTGTTGCAATTGCTATTATTTTATAGTAGTTGGAATGGGAAGCAAGATTTTGCACATCTAGGCAAGTGCTCTACTACTCAGCCTCATTCCTAGCCCTGGTAACCATCTAAATATGACAAGCACCATAGAAGCTGCTACAGAACAAGCAGGCATGATGTAAACACCTCCCTGTTCCCACTGAGCTTACAGACTAAAGAAGTGAGGCATAACAAAGACAGCATCATTGGAATCATTGGAGGTGGGCACTACATGCACACAGGCACACACATCCACACACGCACACACACATGCATACACACTCGCACACCTGCTGGAAAAGAAAAATAAATGCACATCTAAACTAGGACTGTGGATAGAGGTCATAGCAGGCTTTCCTGATGAAGGAGCAGATGAAGAGAGGTTGGGAGCATTTAGAGGCAGAAGAATAAGACTTTGAGATGACTTGGAGCAGGAAAGAGCGTGACACCTCCGAGGTACCTGGAAAATCAGTCATTTTCACTCTTAATCAGTATGAAAATGTAAATGTTTATAGTTGGTTTCTATCGGATGATGTGCAGGGAGAGAATGAAAAGACTGAAGAGGGCATTCTGGTGCTCATTGGTCAAAAACACTTCCAAAGACGGCCATTCCAGCCTTACAGACACCTGCCTTACATGGTACCTCTGACTATGCCAGATCTCCACCCTGCCTTCATGACATCACTGACTATGCTACAGCTCCACCCTGCCTTCATGATGTCACTGACTATGCCACAGCTCCACCCTGCCTTACATGACATCACTGACTATGCCACAGCTCCACCCTGCCTTACATGACATCACTGACTATGTCACAGCTCCACCCTGCCTTAGATGATGTCACTGACTATGTCACAGCTCCACCCTGCCTTCACGATGTCACTGACTATGCTACAGCTCCACTCTGCCTTACATGGTACCTCTGACTATGCCACAGCTCCACCCTGCCTTCACGATGTCACTGACTATGTCACAGCTCCACCCTGCCTTACATGATGTCACTGACTATGCCACAGCTCCACCCTGCCTTACATGATGTCACTGACTATGTCACAGCTCCACCCTGCCTTACATGATGTCACTGACCATGTCACAGCTCCACCCTGCCTTAGATGATGTCACTGACTATGTCACAGCTCCACCCTGCCTTAGATGGTGTCACTGACTATGCCACAGCTCCGTCCTGACTGCTCCACTTACTCCCCCTCCCTCTGACTTCGAATTCAGAATTGGGATGGAATCCTTACTTTTATTCATCTTTCTAACTTGTACTACCAAACTGTCATAACCAAGTTTTCAAGCTATACCATCCTTCCTTCCTACTGTTTCTATGGCTATCCTTCCTCCCACACTTCTGTCTGATTCTCACAACAGCTACGCATGGTTCCACATCCCCAACTGGTCTCTGAAAATGCATTTTCTATCCAAACAAATTCAATTCTCAATGACTTGCTTACAGGCTTTTCTAGGTTCAAATCCTTTACTGCTATGTTTCTCAACTAGACCAATTTACTCCCACACCCTAGGAGGTCACCTGACAATATCTGTGGTTTGGATGCTTGACTGTTGTCATGGTTGATATAGATACTGGTACCTAACTAGAGACCGGGGATTCTGTTCAACATTCTATACTTCATAAGACCTGAATTATTTGGCTCACACGTCCAAATCTAGTCCCGCCCAGCTCCCGCCTCGCCTTCTGCTGTTTCTCATCTCAGTGCTCCCTTCTGCAGCCATGAGAAACCAGTAGTTTTGCACAGCGTGAAATTGCCTGGTTGGCCTTTTAAAGCCAGCAATTTAATGATTTCATTTGATCTGACAAGATATCTGTCGTTTCTGGAGAGCAATCATGCACCCTTTGCCAAAAATGCACTACTTTCTTCCTCCCTTCTTTCTCCTGCGTGTTTTCTAGGAGGCAGAGTAGGTGATCCTTTCCCAGCAGTTGTTCAGGAGCCTGACACACAAGCCTCTGTGTATGTCTCTCTGTTCTATGCCTCTCTGGCATATCTTCCTGGGGACAGCTGACACCAGATGTGAACACTAAGAGCTCAATCGCCACGTGCCCTGGTTCACTTTACTCTGTCCAGGACTTTACCTAAGACTCAGAATAAGGTCCGTTATCCAAAAGGCACCCCCACGACGCAAGGTAAGGAATGAATGACAAACTTGTACTTTTCCCATCTCTCCACCAGGGGACCTGACAATAGTATAAGCCCTAGAAACTAAGACACATTTTCTGATGTAATTGTAGCCATGAAAAATATCATCTTAATGGAAACTTGTGGATCTCCCAGTTGACTCAGCTCTGGGCAGGTACTAAGTAGGATGAAAACAACTGTCTGCTGTCAGTGTTTCTTGAGATAACCAAAGAAGGAGGTTGTTTGTTTGTTTGTTTTGTTTTTGGTGGGTTTTTTTTTTAATAAAACCCTAGAAAAACCTGTGAAAAAACAAACTCAGGTATTACTTTTGTTATTTGTTTGGCTTGTTGGTTGATTACAGTGGTCAGGATGGAATCCAAGGGCTTCATTCTTCCTAAGCAACTACTCCACCATTGAACTGAGTCTCCTTCCCTTGGTTCTAGTTTTGAAACACATGCTCAGTTACATCAAGATTTTGAACAAACACTACTCTGCCAGGGTAGTGTTTAGAACTGTTTCTATGCTAACAACTTAATACAACCTTAAAAAGACTTTATCTTATAATTATCATAAGTATTAAACTAAGGCTAGAAAAATATACAGACCATCTCCTTGGTTTAGCAACATATGAGAAAGAATTCATTTAGCCATTATTTTTCTATATGGGGACTTCCAAATGGGAGTACCCATCTATTTAACAGAGATCTGTGCTGTATGAGTTTCTGCAAACTGACTTAATCATATATTTATTTTGAGATATACCTATTTTTGTAATGCCATCATTCTTCATGGCCTCTTATCTATTCTCTGCTTGCTGATTTGTATGGTAGTTACATACTTAGATTTATGAGAAACTTTGAAAGTGTCTTATAGAATGAGTGCTCCATTTTATCTGCCTACTGGTGATAGATGAGGGACCAATTTCTCTGTATCCTCTCCAGCACTTTCTCTTTTTGCTTCTGTTTGGTCAGACATTCTGATACCTGTGTGGTGACTCTTTAGGGGAGCTTTCAGAAACCTTCAGTGATATGAACCTCACAGTTTCTTTTCTTTTTAAAGTGGTTATTTTGTATATAAGGATGTTTTGCCTGCATGTATGTCTGTGCACCACTTGCATGCCTGGTACCCATGAAGGCCAGAAGAGGGAATCAGATCCCCTGAAAGTGGAGTTACAGATGGTTGTGGCCTGTTTCCCTATGGGTACTGGGACTTGAACCTAAGCCTTCTGGAGGAACCGACAGTGCTATTAATTGCTGAGCCATCTCTACAGCCTCAAGTCCCCCATTTTCTAAGGGAGGGTTCCTTTCAGTCCATACAAAGCTGTGATCTGTCACTTGATGCTATCCTTGTCCTGGCCTCTGTTCTGCTTCTCAGAGTTTCTCTCCCTACCCTTATCCTTTTTCCTCCCCACCTTATATATGTTGTTTTTTTAAAAGATTATATTCTTAGTCATTCCATTGTTTATGCAAAATCATGTTTTAACAGACTTTTGTCATTATGAGTTCTCACTTTTTTTTTCACTTAGAAAACTGTCCTTTTTGAACTCCTATTACAGGTGACACTCTGTTCTGGGCTCCAGAAAATATTGATAAATAAAGTTAGGTTTCATTTCATAAGAAACTCAGAATACAATGGGAGGAAAGACACATGAAATATGCTTGATACTGCATGAAATAGCTGATGTTATTTATATGGATATGATGCGTGTGTCTATATATGAAAAGATGAATGCATTTACAGAGCTTGGACAATCAGTCAAAAACTGGAAATAACCCATTCATGATCATTCGCTAATTCATCTGTGTAACCTTTATAGGATTGAGTTATCCATTCCTAAGCAAAATTACTAATCATGTGCTTGTGGACACCCTCCTGTCAAACAGTGCATATCAAAAACAAGGGTAATAAAAATCATCATCATAAATTATGAAGCTAAAAAAATACTACAAATAAGGAATGAATGTTCTACATTGGGGTGCTCTTGATTATAGTCTAGTTTCCTCTTAAAATACTTTATTTAGTGGGTTTCACTTACTTTTATCACAAACAATCATAAACAAAATTAACTTTAAAAAGTAGTGCCTAAACTTTTAAGTAAACCAAAACAAATCAAACTGAACGTGCATATACTTCGATGCCCATGTATCTGGAAGAAAAGATAGAACAACTATTAAATATTCAGTCACTGTGTTGTTGGTGACAATGTTGGGTGTTGTTTTCTGGGACAGTTTCCCGTGTACTTTGGGAACTGAGCAAAAGGAAACATGGAGGATCATTCTAATCATATCCTGTTCATTGTCGCTAACTGGGATTCTCAATGTGTGAGAGAGAAGATGGACAGTACAGCAGACGAAACAGAAGTTACTCTCACGTGTCAAAACATTTTAAAGTTGCATTATAGATTCATATACTCTCCTATATTTTGTGTGTTTGAAATATTCCATAGTCAGTGCTAAAAAATGGAAGCGCCTATGCTAATGCAGGGAACATATTTTTCTACAAGCATCAAAAGGGAATTCAGTATGTTAGATTACATAGAATATGCAGATGTGATTTTCCATAAGAGGGCTGAATGTGAGCAGGATTTTGAAATACTGTCTCCATAATCAGTAGCTGGGAAAGATAAGAATTCAACAAATTTGACTAATAACATGAACTTTAAAATCTGGCAAAATAAATATAATTACCCTTTAGGAAATAATTACTGCAGAGACCTATTGCTAAAAAAGTACAACATTTTGGTTTCCTGGTCATTGCTTGAAAAATGTTATTTTACTCGCATTGCTAACTGGCTTATATTATTTTATCACACAAACAAACACCACAAAGCAATCGTTGAGTTACAGGATTCATCTCTTATACTCATATAAGGTAACTTACACTTTCAATAAATTAGCTTTTGAGACAGGGGTTTACTATATAGCCTTGGTTAGTTCTGGAACTCCCCATGTAGACCAGACTGGCCTTAAGTTCTTAGAGGTCTGCCTGACTTTTGAGTGCTGGGATTAAGGCTGTGCACCTTTGACAGTTTAAAATGGGTGAATTGGCTGGAGAAATACCTCAGTACTTATGAGTATTCCCCATCATGCCTCTGATGCCATGCCACATCCAAACAGGATGGAAAGAAAAAGTAAATACAATTCTGGGAAAATTCCACCCCATTCCTAGAAGGTCCTCCATGTTCCCCATCTTAACTAAACACTAATCCCTTGTTAGAAAATTTCAGGAATTTTTCAATGACTCTCTCTTGAAACCCACATTCAACTCTTGAATGTAGACCTAAAACCTTAATCAGCTTATATATCCCAATTCCTTGTTTTTCTGTTCCAAGAATTCTTTATTTCTTTGACATGAGTACTAGGGAACACTCGGCAGAGATTCAAATCCGGTTTACCTTTGGGAGTTCACTCTGATTTTTAGCAGAAGAATGGGCAACTTAACAATTATCACACAAAAGAATATCAGAGTAGAAAGAGGAAGTTGTTGTCTCTATTAGGGGGCAAACAGAACAAACTTTAAGTTAGGACATCCCATTAGAAGTTGTAAAACAATGATCCAATTTTAAATATGATTTGAAATGCTCTGTATTTATTTACAGACAAGGGCCTGTAATCTAAGAGCGGAAATCAGAGTCAAGCAAAGCTCTAAAACTTTCGGGGCTCAACAACTGAGAGAGCAGAGTTTCCACTGATTGGCTGAGAACTGCTGTGGTTTAACCCCACTTAGGGGTGAAGGCAAAGGATTTGTCAAGGCAAGTGGCCACTGGACAGACACCCTGAGCATCCTCAAGGAACGTGTAAGCAGTGGGAACGAAGCTGCAGGGCAATGGCATTGATAAAGACAGTTTAGTTTCTCTATCTGAAGAAGCACAGTGGGGTTACAGAGATGGCTCAGAGGGTGAGAGAACTTACTGTTCTTGCAGAGCAAGACAGTTCAGTTGCCAACAGCCACATCAGTGGATCCCAACTCCCTATAACTCTAGCTCCAGGGGATCCGACTCCCTCATCCGGCCTCTACGGGCCCTATGCTCATGTGTATATACCCCCCTACACAGGCACATAAATTTTTAAGTAAACCCCTTTAAAAAGGGGTACACTGGCCTACCTCAACAATTCAATGTCAGTAAAATGAATTACCTTTATCAAAAGACGGACCCAGAAGAGCCAGGAGACAAGATTTTGAAAGCTCAGCAAGGCAGGCATTTCTAGGTGCAGGAAACAAGCCTCTTTCTTTTTTCCAGTCAAGGGCTTCTGATAGACTAAGAGGAACAGCAGCTGAGTCTGTGAAGCCTCTTTTTTCATATGATGTCTTTTCTGTTTCATTGCCCAAATTAACATCTACCCCGCACTCTGTGCTCTGTTCCACTCAGCAACACCTCTGCTTTGTACGAAGCCATGACCTCTTGATTGAGGGTTCCAAAAGGAGGTTTTCCTCATCCCAAAGGCATGTGGCAATGCTCGCACTGAATAAAAACGTGCAATAACTATAAAAGGTTCACTGAGATCTATGCATTTATAGACCAAGAATCAGTACTTTAATTCCAGGGCTGGAGCTAGCAATGAGCTCTAAATGACTGTGACTTTGTACACAGTGCCCCATCAAGTTAGTTGACACAGGCTTTAATGCTACCTCCTGACATCCTTCTGAAATACAACAGAAGGAAAGACAAGCTCTGCAGCCTTAGCGGGATGGTGAAATCCGCACCTGCAGCACAGCCATGCTCAAGCGTAGCATGCTGATAGCAAGTGGGCGGAATATTAATCTTCTCATCGCCAGAGAGACGTTTCTCATGTCATGAAGGAAAGAAGAGAACTACTCTCAGGGGTCAGCAGAGGACACAAAATTTACAACAATGGCTAGCAGTGTGACTTGTGGTCTCGAGCTGTCCTGTATTACAGTCGGTTTATGGTGCACTCTTGAGGATCATCCTGAATTTGATTGTAAGCCGCTGGGAATACAGGGCTCAGTCCGCCCAAGTACAAAGCAGTTCATGGGTCCTCAGGGTCCACCCTTCCCCGTCGCATTTCAAATAGCTTTAGTAGCCCAATTCCCACTCCTGTGTCAGAGTTGAATTATATCAGGCAGAGTTTAATCCAAGGCTTTTCTGCTTCAGCTACAGTACAGGATGCCCTGATAATAAAAACAAATCCTATTAAAAAGTGGCATTTGCTTAGGGATTCCCAGGCAAGAAATAAGACTATAGCAGGGATGCTAAGAGAATTCCTCACTACACTCACTGCATCTGATACTCTTGATTTCTGCTTTAGAAGGGCCTTCCAGCCTTTCTATTGATGTTGCAGACACGATGACCTGTACTGAACAATTGCAACAATCCAGGTACCACTCTGAACAGCTTATGTGTGGGCTCTCATTAAGACTCGCAAATCCTTCATGAGCTGGATCCATTATATGCATGAAAAAACTGGGATTAAGAAAGATTATTTGCCCAAGTCCTCACAACAGCCAAAGCATCAGAGACAGGACCAGCCCAGACTTCCAGCCTCCAGAACCCAAGTATCTCATTTACTCTCCCCTTCTGGGAAGGGTCATGGGTGAGGTAGCAATTCATTTTACAACCTCAAACTCTACATCTAGGTTACAGAGGAACTGAGATGCTTTATGACTGACTTCTTACTCCTGTGCTACTGCTTACCTCTGTAAATATGAAAGCATATTTAAACATGAATTATATTGTGTTTAAACACATGAAAAAGGTGTATGCAATTTTATGTATGTATGCATATGATATGTAACAGATTTCTCAATATGTAAATGGAATTATTAAATAATCTTAATAATACTCCTCAGAAGTTTGCTTCTCCACGTACTTCTTTTGATTTAATTCGATGGAAAATTCCAGGTCTTTTATGATTTATTCTCTCACATGTATACAATAATTCCAGGATTAGAAAGATTCAATAGATGCGTGGCAGGGGCTCCAACTTCTCTATTTAAATATCTGAATTTCATCTCATACTTACCCCTGCCAGTCAAAGCTTCCTGAACTTTCCAGCTAAAATGAATGTCAAGATGTATACCTCAGGGTATGAGGCGTTTGTTGAATCAGAAACATGAATATTCACGGCATTCTAATGCTCTCTATTTTAAAGGGATGCCAGCTGGGTATGATGGGCATGCTTATAATCCCAGCACTCCAGAGGGTGAAGCAGCAGGAAGATTGAAATTTCCAGGTCAGCCTGGGCGACATAGTGAGGCCTTCTAAAACAAAAACAAGAACAAGAACAAAAACAAAACAAAACAAAACCCAACAGGACACATGCCTTTTTATATACTGTATCTTCTTCCTGGTGGTTTTAGTATTAAAAAGGATGCTCATGTTACTGAATTTTAAGCCGTATGAAAATAAAGACTTTTTATCTTTTTGTACCAACAATGTTAGGTATTTCCTAACAACTTATTAAATAGGTAAGAAATAGTCCTGGTATCAGGTTGGACTCTGGAAACAAGGCTGAAAAAACAGTTTCCATGAGGACACGACTCCTTCATGTGGGTATGACGTATCCCTGAGTTTCTATTTGCCAAACAGATCACAGCCAAGCTTGACGATGGGATGTAGAAGCTGAAGGACCAGGACATGTGAACAACCACGCAATTGTGTTATTCAGGAACATCTAGAAGCTTCTTAGAAACCAAGTCCTAGTTACTGTAGATGTAGTGTTACACGCAAGTTTTCCATGTACATAGTTTTGTCCATGATGTTGTTTTCAGTAAATTCAAATACATATTGAAGGTACTAAAGGACCCTGTTTTAAAGTAAACAGGAAGAAAATTTGATGGAATGTAGAATCCTGGCAAAGTGCAAATGTTTTCTGCAGCATGTGATGAACTAGCCTGCCTTCATTTTGGACTTGAAGGCATCTTATAATAAAGACAAATTAGGTCCATTCCTGTTTGTGATTAAACCTCTGTACAAATGGTTGTTTATTGCCTGTTCCAAAAAATGGCAAATATGCCTTTGTTTCAAAAAGTTGTTACAACCATCTTGTAACCCACCTTTGTCTTAAAAGGTTAATATGACTACCTTGTTATAATTACCTATTGTTATGACTGCCTGCTATTATGACCACCTTGTTATTATGTTCTTCTGCAACCCTACCTATTTGACCACCAAACCCTCCATTTGGAAACTCCCTACCCCTGAGTTATAAAATTCTTGCCTTCCTCATTACTTAAGGAGATCTCTTGAATCTTGCTTTTAGGGGGAGACAATCCATGAACATGAATAATAAAAAATGCTTGAATTAATTGATTGCTTTAATTAATTTGGCTATGTTGGTTTGGGTCTACGGTCTTTCTCCTAAAATCTTTGGGATTAGCACATGTGTTTAGCAATATGTGTCTGGGATATACCTTGCTTCCCTCAAATACAACATCTCCTGTCTTGTTTGTAGAAGCATAATACAATTCAGCTGAAGAAAATATGACATACAAAAAGGAATTGCAATCCAACCCTTAGACCTGATTCTAATTCTGTCTGACTCTAGAAGGTCCTCATTCTCCAGTCTGCTTCCTAAGTATTTTTATGAAACAGTCTGTTTCCTTTTAGCCAGAGACACTTGGTTTTCATGCAAAGCGCTAGTTTTGCCCCAGATAAATGAAAAGCACTAAATATATATTGTTCCCTACATATTTACCACACGGAGGAAGGGCAGGAGAGGAGGCACAGACAAGGGCAACATCTTCTGCACAGCAAACTGCCAAGTGCATGGTAAGACAGTTTGGGCTAGTATGCCATTTACCACAAAGTTGCTTCCAGCCCATGCCAGCTTCTAGCTCATCATGCTGTATTAGGAGAGGAAAAAAATGTACCTTAACATGAAGTATGATCGAAAATAAATTTATAATCAGAGGTTAAGTATAGTAAGTTATTAGTGGGTAAACTTCCTAGAATTTGCTGTGATTTCAGCTTGTACATATGTGTGTATATATGTGTACACACATACACATACCTGGGAATGGCAGTCAATAAATGCAAATGATCAGAAAAGTGAGAAAAAGGCTTAGGTTTGAGTTGGGCTCAAAGCTGAGACAGGAGAGGTGAGATCAAGGTGACACGTGTCAGAATGGCAGAAGTCTCATTTCTGGGAGGACAAATACTTTGGCAAAAATGCTATGTGAGATACATTCCGATTTATCTTTATAGTCAGACATCGGAGTCTTTCTGGTGACCCTGGAGACTCTTAGGCAATTTGCCAGCAGCCTCTTGATTTATAAAAGGGGAATGAACTGTTCATCCTTGTGGCTAGTGATTCCCACCAACAGCACATGGTCTGTAAATGCTCCTATCAGAAAGTTCACTCCCACACACTGCCATGCCCAGGACTCTCTGGAAGGCTAGACTCCATGAAAAGGGCACTTTCTGGCTCACTGCCCACTATGGCTGCCTGCTGGGATGCTCTACACAACACCGGAGAATACAGTGACTGTGGGTGGAGGTGGGATGGTGCCGGAAGGAAGGTTGGTTCATTACAGGAGTGAAATACATTCCTCGCCCACTTCCACTGTCGTCTGCTAAATCTTCACCCTCCTCTATGCAGGTCTAGCTTGAACACTCCCCTTCTGAATGAGACAGGTGCCAGCAAACTCCTTGGGAGGTACGAAAGGCTGAAAAGAAGCCATACTGTGACAATGATGCTGCTGGCCAGGGTAGCTTTCCTCTGCTCAGCATTAACTAGCGCTCATGGTGAGTGTGAGATCCATGGTTATACCCCCTTCTCTGCCTGGAAAATGGCTCAGCAGCTAACAGTACTTCCCCCAGCAGGGTCTGGATTTGATGCCCAGGGTCTGGGGTGGAAGAAGAGAACTAAACCCTGAAAGTTGTCTTTTGACTTCCACCCACATGCTGTGGTACGTAGTCACATCACACATATGCACAATAAGTAAATGAATATAATATGTATGTCTTACACACACACACACACACACACACACACACACACACATCTCATTATCCAGAGACTAATTTCTCTTTCTTCCTGCTATTTTTCCATTTCACTTTTAACCTTCAATCCAACTTCTGCCCTCCCTAATGACAATCTCGCCAGTACCTTCTAAATGCCAAGCCAGGGCTCTTAACCACCAGCCTGCCTGAGGCTGCTAATGCACCCACTGTTCTTTTCTTTTGTGCTTTTCAGGGTAAGCTGAGCTGATTCCGTGATTTCAAAGACCTGGCTGGTAGGCCATAGCCCGAGCCCTGATCTGCTCTCAATTACAGATGTAACCTCCACTTCTTTCCAGAACCTTTTCTCCCTCGGGCCACCTCAGAGTTCATGGATGGAGCTGAGCCCACCCTCTTGTCCTGTTCCCAACCTTTACTCCAAATGCTTTTGCTCCCTTAGGGGGAAAACGAGAACGATACTTGACTCCCCTCTTCCTGGACTGTCAGATCTACTAAAACTTCAAGTTCCATCTTCCATATCCAGGGACTGTCCTTGAAGTGGGTCTCTGATCTTAGACACAAAACTATTGCTTTACTGTTGCAACTAAAATTGCAAACTTCATTTAAAAAGTTACGAGAGTCTATGGCCTGGGTGTTAGCTCAGCAGTTCACACATCTCACATTCTCTCTCTGTCTGTCTGTCTGCCTGTTTGTCCTTCCCTCTCTCCCTCTTTTCTTCTCTTCCTCTCCCTCTTTCCTTCTCTGCCTCTTTCCTCATCCCCTCTCTCCCACCTTCTTCTCTCCCTCCCTTTCCCCCTCTCTTTCTCTCTGTACGTATGTGTCCATCTGTCTGTCCCCCCTCTCCCCTTTCTCCTTGTCATTCTTTCTCTTCCTCCCCTTTTTCTCTCCCTCTCTCTTTCTGTCTCCCCCACACCCCCTCTCTCTTTTCTTTTCTCCCTTACTTCCTGCCCACACAGCTAAAAAAACGCACCAAACAAACATTTCTCTGTATTTTAAATTAAGCATAAATGTGACAGGACCTTCTATTTAAAAAATGGGAAGGGCAATAAAAGCTGCAGCAAGAACAGCAAAGATTAGGTTGGGAACTTATATAAGTCTTCTGTTAGATTACTGGGAAGGAGAATAATTTTTTTGTCAAACCAATTTCCTCCTCTCTACAACTTAGACACAAAACTATTGCTTTACTGTTGCAACTAAAATTGCAAACTTCATTTAAAAAGTTACGAGAGTCTATGGCCTGGGTGTTAGCTCAGCAGTTCACACATCTCACATTCTCTCTCTGTCTGTCTGTCTGCCTGTTTGTCCTTCCCTCTCTCCCTCTTTTCTTCTCTTCCTCTCCCTCTTTCCTTCTCTGCCTCTTCCCTCATCCCCTCTCTCCCACCTTCTTCTCTCCCTCCCTTTCCCCCTCTCTTTCTCTCTGTACGTATGTGTCCATCTGTCTGTCCCCCCTCTCCAGCCTTCTTGGTAGGTGGGTGTGGCTTTGTGCCTGAGTTTCAGCCAATGGAATGTAAGCAAAAGTAACATAGCTCCAGCTCCCCATTCCAAACAATGGGAATGTTTTTACTTTCATGGTTCCATGGCTTTAGTGAATGAACTTTGGCACCTATGAGCCACATGATAAAGGTATAAGGCAAGGTGAACGGTCCTTGCATCACTGTTAAGCCAGCCAGCCACAGTTTGGACTTCCCTGGAGACAGAGCAAACAAAACAGCAGAAATCTTCTAAATCACTGATATTTTAGAATGGCTGAAAAGTATCCTAATGAACACAGGATTGTGAACTCAATTATTACCCACTAAAGTATTATGTCGTTCATGCAGGAGATCAAAAGTGTCGCTGCAAATGATAGCTTTGACATTGACTGGCCCTGACGACTGAATTGCTGCAATTGCCAAATAAGAAAAGTCCCCTCAACTGAGTTCCTTCCTTTATAGTTTTGATTAAGAGGAAATATTTCAATATCCATATCACAGCTTCTCTCTCTCTCTCTCTCTCTTTCTCTCTCTCTCTCCCCGTGTGTGGTGTGTGTGTGTGTGTGTGTGTGTGTGTGTGTATGTGTCTACTAACAAATTGAAGAATAAGTACCTGTTACCACCTCTGGCCTTTTTTTATTTTTGTTCTAGGGACAGAACTCAAGTCTTCATTATTGCGTGGCAAGTTCTATACTGAGTTATCCCCTAGCCTATAAATCATAGATAGCATCTTATACCATGGGCTCTGACTCCCTACTGGGTGGTTGGATGGCCAGTCACGTAGCTGAATGTGAACTGGGGTTGAAAAAAAAAAAAGCAACAGTTTATGAATGCACAGTGACCAAAACTTAATTCAAAGTCAAACATACAATGTTTCTGAGGGGCATCTGGCAGTGCTTGCCCATGTTGTACCGTGTGACATCACTGTAGTCTTAGTTCTGAACACACGACATACCCACTTTGCTCTGCACAAGCCTGAAAGACCCAACACTTCAGTCAATTGCCTGCAACATCTCAGCTCAGATTCAAGATGACTATGTGAGTTGCAGTGATTTTACTGTACATACATTTTCTCTTCTTTTAGAACAATAAATGTTTTCATTCTGAAAAGCAAAGGCTTTTAATATTTTTGTATCACCATTCCTCACCATGTGTGTACCATATTTATACTGTAACAAGATAGAAATGTATCTGATTGAAATGCTTTATTCTAAATGCCGCTATTTGAATCGCTGACAGGAGTTCATTAAGAATAACCATTAAATGAATAGTGCCTTCAGATTAGGTGGGGATTTTCAACAGCCCTTCTGAAATAGTCCTAAACAACACTTCTGCTATTTTGTGCAGAGAACAATGCAAGTCATTGTTCTCATCATTAATAAAATCAAAATACCAAAACACTGAAGCTGTTCTAAATCCTTCAGCATAAAATATCCACGAAGATTAGTTACTCACATAAAAGTAAATAAGTATATCCATACCATCAATGTGCAAATTTGCTTCTGTCTCTAATGAATAACAATACTATATGCAACAAAGGGTTATTTTAATGTCAGTTGTCTCATAGTTTATTATTAGTTAGTGTTTGTGTTGAATGTCTACTGTATACACCTTTATACATGGAGGAGCATAAAAATTTCACTGTGAAATGGAAATGTAAGACAGTAAACACTTAATAATCCCTGTCTGTACTAACCCAGCTACTAGGTGTCACATGTATTAGTAACCATGGAAGTCTTTTTCTTTTGTTTGTCTGTGTTCTTTTTTTTTTTTTTTTCCTGAAACAGAGTTTCTCCGTGTAGCCCTGGTTATGCTAGAACTCCTGGAAATTTCCCAATGCAGCAGGTCCATCTTCCCACGTGCAGAGTGGGCTGCTTTCTTTCTTGTGTGACTGTCCTCACACCAGCCTGTGCGTCGTTCCCAGCAGACCGACGAGCGCTGATGAAAATGTTCCTTCTTGCCTGCTGCAACCAAAGAACAGCAGTCAGCCTGTGACAGTGGCTGCAGCTGCCACCGCACACCAGGTGAGGACTGGCGCTTCAAAGGAATGTTGTCCCTCTCTTCCCACCCATTTGAATTGTTTTACATTGATTTATTGTGTGCATGTGTGCATGCATATGCTCTCAGAGGACAGCTTGTGGAAGTTTATTCCCTTCCTTCCACCATGTGGGCTCTGAGGCAGGAACTCAGGTCGTCAGACATGCTACCCACAAGCACCTTTACCCGCTGAGCCATCTTGCTGACCCTTTACAGCATTTTAGTGAGCAGATGTGACAAAGAAAATTTCTTCAAGGTTGGGGAAATGGCTCAGTAGGTAAAGTGCAGACTGAGAATGCATAAGAACCTAAATTAATCCACATCACCCTTGAAAAAAAGGTCCGGTGAGTGTGGCTGTAATCCCGGCACTGGGGAGGCCATGACCAGAGAATCTCTGGGTCTTGCTGACCAGACAGCCAAACGAATCAGTGAGACCAGGTTCACTGAAAGACATTCTCTCAAGAAACGAGGTGAAGCATGAGGGAGGTACCTGATGTTGGCCTCTGTCCTTCACACACATACATGCGTTACCTGCACACCTACGTGCATACACGCAAACCATATAGACACAAGTTTAAAAAGTTTAAAAGAAAAGATGATCTTCAATGTTCTTGATAAATGGCATTTCTATAAACTAAATAACCAGAAAAGGGGCTGGAGAGATGGCTCAGCAGGTGACACTGTTTGCTGTTCTTGCAGAGGACTGGATCTCCATGCCAAGACGCACAGTGGGCATCCCACAACTGCTTATAACTCCAGCTTCAGGGAACTGTAGCCCTCTCCTGGCTTTCACAGACACGCACACACACACACACACACACACACACACACACACACACACACATTTTTAAAAAAATCTAAATGACAAGAAAAGTTGAAAATATGGAGAACAAAGAAGAAAAAAATGTATTCACATCAAAACTGTTCTAAATGCGAAGTGACTTTATCCTGAACTAACATGGGAGCCACTTGGCCCTAGGAGTTGTTCAGAAGTTACACACTGAATTCTGTGATAATCCCCTCTCACCCCCTTGCCTCCACTTGAAGCAGGCATAAGGAATTCTATCAGACACTTGGGAAGCACAGGGTGCCATCAAAGCCTCCAAGGAAAGCTATTTTAGATTCTCTGATACAGTGAGCTTTTAGAATGAGGGAACACGCGCAGTGCTGAAATCTGGCATAGACACGAGCGGAAGCCAAGATCGTTTCCTAGTTTGCCTTTCGCCGTCTTGGCTCATACACCAGTTACAGACGCTCAGTTTTTCTCTGCATGGGGAAATATTTATTCTCTGGTTGGAAAAATAACCCAACCACTCTTACAATATTGATTCTCAAACAAAAATTAGCCTAGCAGGTAGAGTTCCTAGTGAGTAGTGGTTAGAAAGGGGCGGATGCTTCAGTTCCAAAGAAGAAACAGTTCTCCCAGCTAGTCTTCCAGCTATGTAAAATGTCAGGCTCTCTCAACATGGGGGCTGCCATGCACGGTCCCCGTTGGCTTATCTCTCAGATGGAGGTTATTAATTCATCAGCATCATATTTAACCTGATCGGCAGCTTCCATGACACAAAGTTCCCCAGGCTGTATTTCCCCAGATCTACATAATCTCACACTCTGGTTCTATACTGAAAAAGTGCCCTTGTCAAATAAACTTTTCATTGCACTAATTTTGTGGTTGGAAGATGCAGCAATGAAGAGACAGGAGACAGGAAAAGAAGTCTTTGTGATTGCATTACTGGGACTAAACATTAGCAAGAACCGACTAGGTATGGGGAACGGTTTGCTTCCAAAGGTTTCTGGCCATGCTTACTTGGTCACAATGCTTTGGGTCTAAGCACAGTGCATCAGAGTAGACAGGAGGTCTTTAAGTTAGGGAAACTAGAGAAGCAAAGAAAAAGAGAGGAGGTGCCAGAGTCCCAGTATTCCTCTGGGGACTTTCGGGGGTATGTCCCTATGACCTAGTTCTTTCCAACTAGGACCCATCTCCCAATGGATCCCTGCATTTTTTTTGGTAGCCCCAACAGGCTTTTGGAGGACAGTCGAAATCAAACTACAGCAATAGTAATGGTGAACACAGGCTCAAAGTGGGACAAAAGAAAGGATAATTATTTATCTAGTTAAGATTGGTGACATGTTCCTTCTTGACCGATTCCCAGGCAATGATTCTCAGTTTATCTCAGTCACAGCCTCCACTGAAGGTGGTTGTGGTTCTGCGAGGCTTTTTCATGTGACATTTCATAGTCTCTTTGGTCCTTATGGCACAATGGTTCTGTGAACAAAGGTGAGAGACCAAAAAAAAAAAAAAAAAAGTTCAAACAACAAAACCTTTCAACTTAGGAGAAACAAGGTGCCACATATCTTATTGAAATGAAAGGAACATCTGATCTTGAGAAAGTTCAAATGGCTCTCCACACCAAATGGAACTTCCTTGGATGCTGGGCCAACTTTAAAGTCAACCAGAAGCCATTTGACTTCGGCTTGGCCGAGAACTTTTGCATTTAACTCAGGGATGAGAAGCAAAGCATTCCAGAAATAATTTAAGCCACAGAAAAGCAAATCAGCAGCCTGTGTTTAATGGCAGAGCTGGGCGTAACAATGTCACGGTTCCTCGCGGATTTATCAGCATGGCTCCGAGGGCAGCAACCGCCCAGGAAAACTGTGCGAAATACTTTGACTGCTTTCCTGATTACCGTCTTTTACTCTTTATTGTGAGTACATTCCCAACAGCATCTAAATCATTGGTTCCTTCCTCTAATCAAGATTAATCCCCATTTCTCTGTGTTTAAGTCAGCATGACTATTTGACCATAACGGAAAAGGCCAAATGCTAGTAGGTGGATTGAAATAGCCATGCGGCCCCCATTCTTCCTCCAAATAACATTTAGCTATTCAATAATCTCAAAGGCAAAATATTTATGATATGAACACAGTTTTTCTTTCCAAGACAAATTTGAAGTTCATTTATGAGCAGTTTTTTCTAAACATTTACTCTCCCCACCACCAATTTTCTACCATGCTAACCAAAGATACACAAGCCAATATTTTCTGGTCCCTACCTGCACCACAGAAAGCTCTAGCTAAGCCTTAGACTGTGATGCCCAAACATCAGCTCAGTGGCTCTTGCTGCTTTGGAATCTGAATGTCTCTTAAATACAAAAATAATACTGAGATTGCTTGTGGTTTCCCAGACTCCTGCAGGGACATCAGGCTCAGCATGTGACATCCTAGATGCCATTGTCTGCTTGGACTGCAGATGCAAAGCGGCAGCCGTGGAGGAGGGAGAAAAGGAAGCCGCTGCAATGCTTGCATTGCTGTGGCAAAACGTGTAAGAGGATCTACTTAATATAGGGAAGGGTTCAGTTTCAGAGGTTCCATCCATGGTCACTTGGCCCTACCACTGAGGTCCAAGCACAGTGCATTGTGGTGGACAGGAAACCTTCATCTTAGGGAAAGTGAAGGTAGCCTAAGCAACAATAAGTGCATTTCTTTCTTATTCTTAAACATTTAATCTAACTTTTAGATTTGTTTATTTTATTTTATGTATATCAGCACATCGAGTACATGTCTGGTACCCACTGAAGTCAGAAGAAAGTACTGGATCCCCTGGAGCTGGAGCTGTGGATGGTTGTGAGTTAATGTGTGGGTACTGAGAACAGAACCTAGGTCCTCAGCAAGATCAAAGTGCTGTCAGTTACTACACCACCTCTCCAGTCCCCAAGAAATGGATTTCTAGCAGTTCTGGAATCAGAAATTCAAGATCAAGGGAACTGTCAATTCAGATTGAGAAAGATTCTTCCTGGCTTGTCAAAGGCCACCTTCTCCATGTGTCCTCATATGTCCATTTCCATTTCATCATGGGGACCCACCCTGATAACACCATCTGAAACTTGCCATCCCTCAAAAGTCCTGTCTCCAAATATCATCACACGCATAAGAATTCATGGGTACCAACATCAAGTCCATAATACCCAGATATGACCACAGATGGATCACCCAGTGCTTGCCATTATCCTCCTGTCCACAGTCCTGGCTCTAGAGACTGCCTAATTTGTCTGCATAGACCATCTGCGCCTTTCTAGCAGAGTCACCTCCTATGCTGACAGCCTGGCACCCAGCTGACAGAGGTGGTCCCCAAAAAGGTTTAGCTTACTTGTTCAGCTTCAGAGCTGGATGCTGGGCTCCCAACACTGTGCTCTCGACCATCATGAAGTCCAGATGCATTCTGACAATGCTTTTCCCTAGGGCCTGTAGAGGGCGACTCTGAAAGGAATGACCTGTGGTCATTTTATTTCCTGTCTGGGAGCAGGAACTCACCCTGAGCCTGCCACTTCCCCTGGTCCTGCTGACTCTGTGCTCCTGGAAGCCAACTACAGGGTTCGTTTCTAAGCTCCAAATCATTACACATGCCTCCAACACATTTCAAAAATGTGATAAAATACATACATTACACATTACCCAATCATAACCATCGTGTTACTCAGTGTCATTAACTATCGCCACCACCCATGAACCCTTCTCACCCCACAAAACTGTAACCCTCCATTGAACATAAACTGTGTGAACTAATTACAGACATCACACTTTCTCTGATATGTAAATCCTCGTTTACAGTTACATGTATGCTTGCATACAAAAATCAGGCTACACAATGGAATGCACAGTTAGAAGGATATTTTTGTTTTTATTTTATTTTATTTTATTTTTTCTGAGACAGGGTTTCTCTGTGGTCTTAGAGCCTGTCCTGGAACTAGCTCTTGTAGACCAGGCTAGCCTCGAATTCACAGAGATTGGCCTGCCTCTGCCTCTCGAGTGCTGGGATTAAAGGCATGCGCCACCACCTCCTGGCTGAGTTAAAAGATTTAAAATTATAAGTATTGAAAAATATTAAGTAGTGATTATCTGTGCATAGTGGAATTCTACTGATTTTCTTTGTTTTTGTCATTAAATTTACTTGGTTTTACATCTCAATTTTTATATAATGATGAATGTTGATAGTTTTCATGCATGCTTAGAAATTATAAAGGAATAAGCAGTCAGTATCTCTAAAAAACTTTGTGATAACAGCACAGACTGCGCTACAGTGAGGAAAAATGTAAGAGTTGAAAGTAAACATTCATTCTTTACGGTAAGCTGAGTCTGGGAAAAATCTAGAATCTTCTATAATGAATTGCTTATACTTATAAAGATCTTGGTGAAATATTTTCTTTTATTTTTTGGCATAGGGTCTCACTATACAGTTCTGGCTGTCCTAGAACTCATTGTGTAGACCAGGCTGGCTTCAAGTCAACCAAAATTCCCTTGCCTCTGCCTCTTAAGTGCTATGATTAAAGGAGCACACCACTATGCCCAGCTGGAGCATTCTACTGTATTCTTATTGAACAGCAATAATCAGAGAAGTAAATCACAGAAGAGTAATTTTTGATACTATCTTAAACCCTTCACTTAACTTGTAATAAATATCATAGGAATGCATGGGATTTGTACATAGGAACCCATAAAATGGGTTCAAAGAATAAAAAGAAAGCCATGTTAGTTAGCAGAGACTATATGAAAAAACAAACAAATGAAAGACTGCCAGGAGTACAGCTCAATGGAAGGACACTTTCTTAGCATGCTTGAGATGTTGGGTTTGATCTAGAACTCCAAATTAATTGATCAATTAGGAAATGTTTATTAAAAGTAATTCCATAGCTTCTCTAATGAAACATGTTTTTATTCAGATATTTCTGTGTAAAGTCATGATGCTACCAGGCTCCAGAAAGTGAGTTGAACCCAATTGTCACACAGATGACCCTACCTCAACTCAACGAGACACAAAACAAAATCAAAGTCATGATTCTGAGAAAGGGACAGGTAGAGAGGAGAGGGAGGTGACAGGGTAGGAGGAAGATAAGAAAGCTTAACAGAGAGACAGCCATCAGAATATTCTCTACACACACACAATTGCCAAATAGCAAAATTAATAATGAAAAAAACACATCAGTCCAGAGCAACCAATTCTCTTTGAAGAACACAAATACCTGTATGTGAAGTATGTGTGTGTGTGTGCATTATCAGGAGCATTTCTTTTGAAAGAGAAAAGAAATGCTCCTGATAATGTCTACTGGAGAATTAAGATAAGAGCCAGTCAGTTCCCTGTGGTCACTGAATCTTTTACCAGGCTCCTCCTAACTCGCCCTCCCTGGGTCTCAGTGGGTGGAGTAGGTTTGAGCGGCACCTGCTCTTACACACCACAGCCCCACTACGTTTCTCATTCACTGCAAGTGTGCACTTGTGTTCTCACTCTTTTAAGTGGAAACAAACACAAGAGGAATTCACAGCAGTTGTGAACTTTGTCACCTACCTCACAGACAGACTGGCCTATCTCACCAGAGCCATACAAAGCTGCATCATGGCTATGAACAGTCAAGCATTTGGTTATTTCTGAGGTAACCCTCCACATTTCATCTTGGTTAACTTTGGTTCCAATGACCTGAAAAGCAAATGTCTTAAGTATTTTGATGTCTCTCTAGTTGATGAAAACCAAATCATGAAGTCAAGTTTGTGTTGGCAGATCATGAAGTTGGAGAACTCAGTCAAGTAGGCAAGGGGGTTTTCTGCATCTATGGTTACCTAGGCCACTTGATGTCTCAGTCCTAACCCAGAAGGTGAGTCAGTGACTATCAGGGAATCCTATAGTGGATCTAAGAAACCATCTGTGTGCTCATCCAGGAGCTGAAGTTAAACAGTCTGAGTCACCAGCAACATGGAAGAGGGCACAATGGAAGCCAAGGAGGGTATATAGTGATGAAGTGCATGCTGCAATTAGTGCCCCATCATGACTTACATTCAGTGCCGTTGCCTTTTATTTTTGTCATAGGATCTTATGTATCCCAGGCTAGCCTCAAATTGGTTATGTAGCTGGGGATGACTTTGATCACCTGATCTATCTCCTGAGTGCTGGGATTTCAGATGTACATGAGTATGCACAGTTTATGGGGTGTCAGGGATCAAATTCAGGGCCTCATGCATGTTAGACAAGCATCCTACCAATTGAGTTACATCCCAAGCCTGCCTATCTATCTATCTATCTATCTATCTATCTATCTATCTATCTATCATCTCTATGTCATCAATCTATCAGTCTGTCAGTCTGTCTTTCTGTCTATCTATCTTGCAGCCAAGGCTGGCTTTGAATTCATAATTCGCCTTTCTCCACCTCTCGAGTGTTGGGATGACAGGATCCACGCCTCTGGATGCTGTTTTTTGCTTTGCACAATGGGCTTGGGTAGTACCAATGTGTTGCTTTACATTGAAATATCTTTATTTTATTCTATGCTTTTCACTTACCATATAAGCACAAAGCTCTCAGAGACTAGTGGGAAGGACAGGGTGGGGGCGGGGATGGAATAGAAAAGTATTCATAGGGATTCCAGTATGACTAAGAATAGATATTAGAAGGAGGCTGATGGAAATCAAAGGAGGAAATTAGCTTATTACAAAGCCAGGAGAGAAGTTGCTGAGGTAAGGGATTCCTCGTGGATTTAAGGATTCATTGTTCCATAGGAGCGTCTTCACCTACCTCTTTG
The DNA here is from genome assembly GCF_018167655.1 of Microtus oregoni. Lineage (NCBI taxonomy): Eukaryota > Metazoa > Chordata > Mammalia > Rodentia > Cricetidae > Microtus > Microtus oregoni. The sequence continues at coordinate 575,660 of NW_024543221.1, forward strand.
CCCTGTGCTCACAAAGGGAAGGTAAAGCTTCAGAGACCTGTCATTTGCTAAAGTGTAAGCTCCTGATGGCCATCTTTATATTTATTTATTTGTGTGAATATGCGGAGGAACAAGAACATTTTTCTATAATCGTTTCTCTTCCTCTATCATACGGACCTAGGGAATTGAACTTGGCTCATTGAGCTTTGCAGCAAGCTCCTTGACCTATTAAGCTATCTAGCCAGCCCTTCTGCCAGCTTCTGCGACCTTTATCTGCAGACACTCAGGCGAGGCACAGCTACAAAGGAGCGAAGGACCACACATGCCTTCTTCCTAGTGTGCCCGGAAAGACGCTCGGGCAGACAGCCTGGCTGCTGAGTTTGGGGTCACCGGGGTGGAGTACAGCAAAGGACGGAACAGGGCTGACAAAGGCCACCTCCGGGTCGCCTTTGTCCATTGTTCCCAAATGTATTTGCAGTGCCAGAATCCCAAACGGAAGGCTGGAGGGGAAAAGCCACATGTCCGAGAGACAAAAGGAAGGTTTGAAAAGTAAAATGTGCCGCTGGACAGTGAGACCCTGCTGCAGCACTTGACGTTTTCAGATGGAAATGACGCCCTAGACACTGCCAACTTGACAGGCTGCCCATCCCTCCCTGGTGTCACAACTTCAGTGGCAGATGGCAAGGCACAAACTGACCCAGAAATGTCAGTCCTTTTCTTCCCCCTTATAATAAAAAGAATAAAATTTATGTACGCACACACATACACACACACACACACACACACCTCAAAAATACATAAAACAGAGGAGGAAACAAAGCAGAGACTGAGGAGTTCTGTAGGAATGGGGCAGCACACACTGGTTTCCATTTTAAATTTTTTTATTTAATTAGATTTTTTTCATCTTCTATACCAACCACAATTCCCCCTTCCTCCCCTCCTCCCATTTTCCTTTCCCCTCATACAACCCCCCCCCCCCCCGCATTCACTCCTCAGAAAAGATAAAGCCTCCCATGGAGAGTCTACAAAGTCCGGCATATGAAGTTGGGGCAGGACCAAGCCCCGCCCCCTGTATCTAGGCTGGAGGTAAGGTATCCCTCCCTAAGGAATGGACTCCAGATGGCCAGTTCATGTACTGGGGATAAATCCTGGTCCTACTGCCAGTGGACCCACTGACTCCTCAAGCCACAGAACTGTCACCCACATTCAGATGGCCTAGTTTGGTCCTATGCACTTCCCCTAGCTATCAGTCCAGAGTCAGTGAGCTCCCACTAGCTTGGGTTAGCTGTCTCTGTGGGTTTCTCCATCATGATCATGACCCTTTTGCTCATATAATTCCTCCCCATCTCTTTGACTAGAATTGGCCCAGAGGCTTAGCTGTGGATCTCTGCATTTACTTCCATCCAGTAACTACTGGATGAAGGTTCTATAAGGACAACTAGAGTGGTCATCAATCTGATTACACAGAAAGGCCAGTTCAGGCACCCTCTCCATTATTGCTAGGAGTCTTAGCTGGGGTTATCCTTGTGGATTCCTGGAAGTTTCCCTGGCAGCAGGTTTCTTCCTAAGCCTATAAAGGCTCCCACTATCAAGATATCTTTCCTTGATCTCCCTCTCTGTTCTTCCTCTATCTCAACCATCCTATTCCCTCATGTTTTCCTCACCTCTCCTCTTTATCCCTCACTCCCCCTCCCAATTTACTCAGGAGATCTTATCTATTTTCCCTTCTTATGGGCATCCATGCCTCTCTAAGGGTCTTCCTTGTTACCTAGCTTCTCAGGGGTTGTGGATTGCAGCCTGGTTATTCTTTTCTTTACCTTTCCCGAAGTGACTCATACACCATGGCTTCTGCTAACAGAATACTTCAGAGTAAAACTGATCTTAACCTGTTCAGTTGCTTTCCTCTGGGGGGGGATGAAACATGTAGCTATAAAAGGTACATGGGTGTTTAGTGAACATGGCTGCATGAACTCCTGCCCAGGCAGTTCTCCTTCTCAGCAGCCCCCTCTAGACTGCTGTGTGCCCCAGGAAGTCATGTTTAATGCTATGACAGAGAGGGTACAAACTTGCTTTCACTTCTAGTGAAAATAGTATGATTGAAACTGCTTCTCTGTGCCTTAGGTTTTCTTAGTGGATGGTCATAATCATATCTTCCACACAGCTCATTCTTGTACACACTTCATGCTCAGGGTAACATTGGAACTATTAGCCACTAGGTCTGGTCTTAATCTTCCATATACTCCAACATATTTAACTACTCTATACTTTATAATATTCTACATAAAACTGTCTCATTTACTTTAAACTTTCTTTCTTAGGGCTATTTTTTTCCTTTATTCTTTGTACCCCGTTGAATGATCCATTGGCTCTTCCCATGTTGTTACTTCGGAGCCCACGTCCTAGTCTTGAATGTTTAACTGGCAAGTGTCCCATTAGCAACTGTTTTAATATGTAATTATTCTCTTGCTCTTCCTACTTAAGGGTTCACTTTTTAAAAATTAGACATACCTTTAAAGGAAACCACGTTCATTTTTTAAACACAATAGCTCAGGCACACAGCCAGAAAAAAAGCTTTTAATAAAAAATAAAATCAAAACAAATACTGTTATCCTATCTTGCAAGTTAATTACAAAAAGATTTGATGGGTTGTTGATCTGTTTTTAGAACAGACACACTTTGGCAGCTTGGGGACTTAAGTCAAAAACGCAGGTGTCATTTGTTTTCAGTGTTAACTGTCAGTGTGTCTTGTCATTGTCTCATTCTTCAAGTTTTGAAGAAACAAACAAATATTACAGTTTGGACCATTGGTTCAATTGTACTGCTTCCTGTCTACCATCATGGTCTCAAGTGTTTCCACCAAATAGAATGACTATTCAAATAAATCAGAGTAGTGTTATATACCTGTAATCTCAGCCGTTGGGAGGTCGAGGCAGAAGAATCAAGAGTTCAAGGTTATACTTGGCTACCTAGTCAGTACAAGGCCAACTTGGGCAACATAAGACCTGAATCCAAGAACAGATATACATTCTAAGAAATGAGCCTGGGAATTAAGAGACTTAAGAGAGCTTCCTTGAGTTATGAAGCTCAACCATCAATGTGGTTGGCAAAAACAGTGACCAAGGTAGCATGCAGGGATCCTGGGATTGGATCACTCTACTAGAAGGCCATCTGGAGCTTCACACAAAACCCTTGGACTTCTGGGATCTAAGCATCCTATGAAGGATCAGTAAACTCTGTGAGGCTTTGAAAGCTTGGCCTACTTGGTGAGCTCCAGGCCAATGAGAAATTTCACTAAACAAAATCATAAAGTAGAATAAAAAGATGGATGGCACTTGAGAAACAACACATGCAAACACACACACACAGTCTATGCTTATAGTGAAAAAATGCTTGGACACATAATTGCATATGTCATCAAGACTAAATTCATAGGGTGAATATGGGATAATGGCAAGCTTTCTCTGTTTGATACAAGCTTGAATTGCCCAAGCAGAGAGCCTCAATGAGAGTGCTGTGGTTTGAATGAGAACTGTAAAGAAGGCCCCAACTGAAAGACTATGGGAACTTTTGAAGTTAGACTGAGTGCCTTTTGCATTATGACATGCCTAAAAGCCTGTGGGGACCACAGAATGAGTGTGGTGGTTTGAACGAGAATGGCCCTTATGGGCTCATGTATTTTCATTTTTAGTCCCCCAGCTGATGAACTCCTTGGAAAGATTAGGAAATGTGGCCTTCTTGGAGGAGTTGTGTCCTTGAAGGAGATGTGTCACTGGGGTTTCAAAGACCATGCCAGGTCCAACGTCTCTCTGCCTCTGTCTGTAGATCAGGATGTAAAGCTCTCAGCTACTGCTCCAGCACCATGCTTTCCTGTCTGCTGCCATGTTCCCACCATGTGTTAGTTTAACACACTAAAACTGTTAAGTGTTTTCCTTATAAGACTCATCTAGGTCATGGTACCTCTTCACAGCAATAGAACTCTAAATAGGACAGAGGGGTTGTCTACATTTGGGTTGGTATGTCTGTGAGGAACTGTCTTAATTAGTTAGTTGTCCAGTGTGGTAACATCATTCCTTAGGAAAATAGCTCTGAATAGCATAAGAGTCAAGAAATTGAGCTGAGCTCGAGAAAGCAAGCAAGCGAGAATACTTGTGTTCATTTATCTGTGTTCTTGACTGTAGATGTTAGGTGCCATCCCAGCCTTGGGCTTCTCCTACAGTGAGAGACTGTATCCTGAAATTAGAATCTGAAACAAAGTCGTTTCTTCCTGAAGTTACCTTTTGCCAGAGTCTTTTGTCATAGCAACTAAAAGGAAGCCAGAATATACGGTGTTGTACGCAGAAGTTTGTGGTCTACTATACAATG